>NC_086335.1:4926235-5233594 GCF_032445375.1 Bacillus rossius redtenbacheri
CCACTGCACACCACCTGTACACCACCTGCACACCACCTGCACACCACCGACACACACACCACCGACACACCACCTGCACACCACCGACACACACACCACCTGTACACCACCTGCACACCACCGAACACACACCACCTGTACACCACCTGCACACTGCCGACACACACACCACCTATACACCACCTGTACACCACCGACACACACACCACCTGCACACCACCTGTAGGGTAAGGTTGCCTATTTCCGTGATATCCCTTATTCCGTGATATTTTTTTGTTTTGTCTCTCAAGATCAAGCGAGTAGCAGTAGATAGTTGGGCCAGATCTCAAAATATAGCTCGCGATGTTCTCTTTCGTAGGGAAGAGGCGGCTCTTCGTTCGCGCGTTTTTTTTTTTCATATGGTGCACAGTTGTTTGAAGAGTGGGTACTATGAAGCAATTATACTCATCATTTATACAACAGTAGAGTGAATTTTGTAATGAAAACTTAAATATACATATAACTGCCTTACGCTTTTAAGGATTTAATTTTCAATGTTTAAGTGTAAAAAGTATGTGTAGATTATTGTAGAGGGCTCGTTTTAAAAATATGTATTTGCTTTCCCGTTTCTCTTTTTTATTTCGTTTTTGGGCAAATAATTTGGAAGCACAAACTAAAGCATGGGAGTAACAAAATTATTTCATTGTTGAAGTATGTTTAATCAGTGCCTGTTTTTTCTTGAAACATGTAAATATATATATTTTTTTAATGTAGAACAGAATATTTCATTTATCATTCTCAAACTACAGACTGTTCATCAATTAAAGACACTTGATATCAGTCGTGTCCAAAATATATCCTTCAGTTTAGCTGTTTTTAGTTTTATTATAATAATAATTTTGTTTTAGTTGCTTTACAGTAAGTTTCTTATTTTACAGCCCGATAATGTGTTTATTTCAGTAGGTAGTCCTCGTTCAACAATGGGCAAAGAAAATGGTAAAACCTGTTGATCGTCTGGAAGTAGGAGGTCGAAGTGCTAAAACAAGCCCTGCAACTAGCTGTCAGAAAAGTTCTTCAGGAAGAGTGGACAGTCTAGAAGGCGTCCAAGCACTATAAAGTGCCGTGGTCGACATTTAAAGAAAACGTTATGAGGGCCAATGAACATCTTGATGGGAGGAGTGATTTTAATCTCGATGTGGTGTAAGTTGGTGTACCATTCGTGCTTGAATTATTTGATGTAGAATGTAAACTTGCTAAGTATGTTGAACGTATGGGGGTCATTGGTTTCGGATTGACTGTTTTTGAAATCAGGAAACTCGCGTATGAAATAGCCAAAAAAACACTGGTAAGCTGAAAGGTTTAATGCAGTTAAAGAATCTGCGGAAAATAAAGCGGTATAGGGGGTTGAAACGTTAAAAGGTTCAACTTCACTCTCAGGCGACCTGAAAACTTATCTAGTTATCGTGCATCATGTGTCAATCCTGTGTTAATACAGGAATATTACAATTCTCCAGAGAAAGTGCTGCTTGAACACGATCTTTTGGATTCGCCTCATAGAATTTGGAATTGCGATGAAACCGGACTTATGTTTGTAACATCTGGCAGAAATGTAGTGACTAGTGTTGTAGAAATACGATCACTGTGTTAGACTTGTAACACTTTATTTGGAGCATGTATTTTGTACTAAATATTAATTTTTGTGTGTAAATAGTACTTGGGACACAATTGTGACAGAATTGCATTTCTTGGATGTGTTTTATATATTTTTTCAATGTATCACGGAATTAGGATACCACTATCACGGAATAAAGGCACCTATCACGGAGTTAGGAATCCATGCTGTGTTAATTTTAGAAAATTATTATGTTGAACTGAGGTTATATAAATTATATACTACAGCATGTGTTAACTGGCTGTCAAATAAACTTTATATAAAAAAATTGTTACACCTATATAGTCTCCCAAGTAGTTCAGTAAATTCATTAGAAATAACTTATCACGGAATAAGGCAACCTTACCCTACACCACCCGTACACCACCGACACACACACCACCTGCACACCACCTGCACACTGCCGACACACACACCACCTGTACACCACCTGCACACTGCCGACACACACACCACCTGTACACCACCAACACTCCACCTGTACTCCACCTGCACACCACCTGCACACCACCGACACACACACCACCTGCACACCACCTGTACACCACCTGTACACCACTGACACACCACCTGCACACCACCGACACACACACCACCTGCACACCACCGAACACACCACACCTGTACACCACCTGCACACTGCCGACACACACACCACCTGTACACCACCTGCACACCACCGACACACACACCACCTGCACACCACCTGTACACCACCTGCACACCACCTGCACACCACCGATACACACACCACCTGTACACCACCTGCACACCACCGACACACACACCACCTGCACACCACCTGCACACCACCGACACACACACCACCTGCACACCACCTGTACACCACCTGCACACCACCGACACACACACCACCTGCACACCACCTGCACACCACCGACACACACACCACCTGCACACCACCTGCACACCACCTGCACACCACCTGCACACCACCTGCACACCGCCTGCACACCACCGATACACACACCACCTGTACACCACCTGCACACCACCGACACACACACCACCTGCACACCACCTGCACACCACCGACACACACACCACCTGCACACCACCTGTACACCACCTGCACACCACCGACACACACACCACCTGCACACCACCTGTACACCACCTGCACACCACCGACACACACACCACCTGCACACCACCTGCACACCACCGACACACACACCACCTGTACACCACCGACACACACACCACCGAGACACACACCACCTGCACACCACCGACACACTTCACTCCACTGCTTATGGAGTTACAATTATTCATATTCACTATCCGTATTTCAGAATAGCTTTGCATTCGTAAACATACTTAATTTGAAATTAAAAAAAAAATGATATTTGCACTGTTACAGTCCAGATTGGCCCGAATAAACAACCCAGAATGATAAGACATTTTAATCACTTGAAAAGTTTATGTTTATATACAATGATTTTTAAGTTTTGTTTTTAAGTTCGTCTTATTGCTAACATTGAGGATGAATTATTCCTTTAGGATAAAAGTTTGTATTCAGTTGTATTTAAAATAAAAGAGATTTTAAGGCAGTATTTGGTTTTATTATTACTTCTAATAAAACAGACGCAGATCATAACTAACGGACGCAAGGTGAACTGGAGTGGCGCTGTGTCACTGTTTGCCTTTTGGACTCAGCAGTGAGATGGTAAGCCTATGTTTCATCACCTGTAATGATTTGAGTTTAAAAAATCGTCTCCTCTTTCAAAACAGTCTAAACATTTCTGAGCGATTTACACAAGTTTTTCCTTGTGAACATCTCTCATTTCGGCATCCAATGAGCGCACTCCTACACCCCAATTTGTTCGTTAAAATGGTTTTGATAGTTGATTTGCTGACTTCTGGAATTGAAACTGCGAGGTCCCGGACGTCAGACGGCAGTCATCACGAAGTTTAGCCTGAATTTTTCTAAACAATGCATCATCAACTGAAGACCTCCTCACTACTCCGTCCTCGTCATGCACATTGGTTCTACTGCTCCAGAACTCAGCTCACCACTTCCTAACATTACGCTGTTAATCACATCGCCATAAATGACCGTCAGACGACAGTGAACTTCAACTGGGCGGACCTCCTGTGAGTCAAGAAAGCGAATAACAGAGCGCGCTTCACACTTGGCGGGTGTCAGCAGTGGAGCGTCCATCTCTAACAGCAGTCACAGTCAGACTGGACAAACTACCGAGCCGTTGTGGAGGGGGAAGTACGCTCTACAAGATAATTTTGTCTACTAGTGAAATATTTCGTCCTTACCACAGCAAATGACAAACTGTCTAATTCTTACACCCTCTCTCACAACCCCCCTATTGTATTTAGGTGAGATTCATAAAATACATAAGAACCGTAAGCCCCTGAATTTTTCATCATTGGTCTCCATTATAGTGACGGTTACAAAAGGCCAAATTTATATTCCAAACACAGTGTAACTGAGAAGTTTATTCATAGTTTAAAAGAAAACTAAACTGTTCTTTAATTGAAACAACATATAATTTGAAGTGTGACAGTAATATTTAAATTCACACACTGACTATAAGTTAAGATTGTCATTCGTAATCTCAGTGGTCGTTTCCTGTGTTCATCACTAACTTGCTAGTCTGCCTACTTGATAACAGTACCAATGAACTTATAGTGTTGTGAAACAGAACCTGATTTTTAAACATTCCAATACCACAGAGACATTTGTGTTGAGAGATGCTCACCCTAACTTCCAGATTATTACTAAGTTAGAGCTGATACAGAGGATTTTATCAGTTACGGTCCATTGTCCTTGCAAATTAAAGGATTAATTTCTTAACGAAGCTAGCCATTTTTATGTTAAAACAGATGAATACTGAGTGTGCATGATATAGGTTTATTTTACAGTAAAAAACGTACTTTCTTGTGTTTTGTCCACTGTTTGTGAATATAAAAATCAGTTAAAATCCCTTATGTATATTTATTCTTATTGTTACGAACGTGAGCAAGGCCAGGACACATGCAGGTGCAGAGCTGACTGGTGGCTGCCACAACATGATATGAGCCACGCGCCTGGAAGATAACAAGGATTGTCACTTTCCCCCTCCTTCCCACCACTCTCCATGTGGCGCCCTGCCTTTGACACGTAACTGACACCTGACAGCTGCAGAGTTACGCGAGCCGCCGACACGTGTTTCGAGAGATTTCTGCCGTCGGGTCGGTACGGCATGACGCGACTGGCCCCAGCCGCGCTCGGGAGTTATGGAAGGTGTCTGGGCTGATGTAAAAGCCGGGAGACGCCAGCCTCAGGGGAGAGTCAGTCAGAGTTCAGTCGGGAGTTCTCCCGCGGCGGAGGTTCCAGGGTGGAGAATTCAGTTCCGGGGCGATAGTGTCGCGGGCGCGGCGTAGTCGCGAGCGAAGTTCCGAGCGAGGCGTCGAGCAGAACCTCTGCGAAGGCAAGTGCGGCGACGGAGTCCTGCGACGGAGGTCCGCGAGGGGTGCTGCGGCGCTAGTTGCGCCAGAGGTGCGGCCCAGCGAGGTGTGCGGTGTGTGGAAACGAGTGACTGGGGAAGCAATTATTTTTTAAGTGCAACAGATTATTTGCCATTTTAGAAGATTAATTGTAAGTGACATAAGTAGTGGCCATTAATAAAACTGTGTGGTAATAAAATTACAAATTTTATATGACACTCAAAAAAATTTAAAATTAAATATGAAATAGTAAGATTTTTTTACATTAATTTTATCATCTGATAAAGGATAGTCACTTCCATACTTATTGAAATTTGTGATGATTCTGTATGTCACTAGTTTTGATAAGCGTAACGGCCGGTAGTTGAAAGCCGACAGAAGTGTTTCAATGCGTGCTCCTGAGTTATGTTTACGTGTTGTTTATGATGATTAGATCAATGAATTATCTAGTATCAATTCCTCTCCATAAATGATGTTATTACTTCTGAATCACTTAAATATGTTCAGGTTGTTATGGTAGGTTACCCCTACCTAACGATTTTGCCCCTAAACGGCAGGACATCTGCGAAACGGTCAAGAGGGTTGTATAACACTCAGGTATTGACTACTCCTATAGCTACAAGAGAATCGCTGGTGGCCACGTGCTTAGTAACAGCTAGGCGAACGGCTATTGGGCGCTGATGCGGTCATCCGCCGAGGTCCGCGATTGGATACGAATGATGTCATTTTCATTTCCCCGAGTATAAATAGGGTCTCCTGATAATATTCAAGCAGAAGGTGCATGGCAGGCGGTCAGAGGCGAAAGCTTATACCACCGCTCCGAAGATATCAACAGAACGTCACGCTGCCGCCATCCGCTACGTCACACGACAACACCACGACGCCCGAGGACGAGTCGGGACATAGAAGATTCTAGGACCGCCGCGAAATAAGACCGACTACGAGGGAGAGCTGAGATACAACAACTCTACACCAGGGACGTCTCGCGGACGTCTTCACGGCTGCTTCAACCATGCTTCCCGAGACTGTCGTGACGCCTGAGGTAGAGGGGAGACTTAGAAAATATCTACCACTGTAAGTCGAACATCAACGTATTTTTGTGGTTTGGGTCTTAGCCGCTGGCGACGGTAAGAAAGAGACGGACTTAGCCACAGACGCAAAGACGTACAAACTCGCTAACAGTACTCGCCGTGAGCTGTGGAAAGTTGCTCTTCAAATTTAGAGTCCTCAGGTGAAGGCAAATACCCCCCGGAGGTCGGGAGGACTGAGTGCAGACTTTCGTTTTTGGGGTCACTCGCACAGCGAGTGACAAGTGAGCGAGTCGGCGCACAAGGTGCGCCCGTAGAGTTAAATGTCGTCACCGAAGGTTACATAGGCATAGTGGCAGCGAGGACAACCAACACCGGACGAGACTAAGAACCTAGAGTATGAAGGAGGTAGAGATGTAACTTCAAATAACAAAGGCTGTTGTACTAGTTCTGTTTAACGGAGTTGTAAAGACGCACTTTGCAGATTGTAGGCGTTTCGCCACTAGGGACGTATATTGTCTGAGTGCGAAAATAATTAGTTACAGCTGTGGTTTAATCCCAACTTGAAAATTAATTGTAAGTGTGTGTAAATGTCGACTGGACAAATTACCACCAGTGCGATAAACCCCAATTTAAATTCATTTAAACTGCGTGTTTATGTTGTGTGTTTTGAGTAAGGGCAAATGTTAATTAATTATAGGTCAGTCTTCAGAATATAATCAGGAAGAGGGTTTGTGTATTTATATGTTGTTTAGTATTTATAAATACTCCTTCTGTTTACAGAGTCTTGCAAGCCGTTTCCTGTTAAGCGATACTTCGCGACAGACGTTCACGGCTACCTAAAGTGCCAAGTTTACATTTGTTTCATCTGTAAATCTTGTTCTAATAAAAAAGTGTATTACACCGAACTGTTTAAGTTTGATCGCAAGTAAACCTAACCCATTTCTACTCTGGCATCCTTGAAGAGCTGCTACAGGAGAGATAACAAGGTCTCCTGCCAAAAGAAGAACTCTATGTTGAATGTTTGTCCTGGTGTTCCTCAGGGAGGTACTTTATCACCTCTGCTCTTCCATATTTTTATCAACAATATCTCTCAGGTCCTCAAATACTTCACTGGTGTAATCTCTGCTGATCTTAAAATCTGTAGAAAAATTTCTATACCTCATGATTGCTTATTATTACAAAATGATATCACTGAAAACCACACCTGGTGCAAACAAAACTTGGTTACACTCAAAAAGAATAAAACCAATGATCAGCTCTAAATTATAAGGCAGCTCAATAATCTGAAACAACATCAAGATAGTTAATAATTATAAATCAGAAACTTTACAAAACAAAATAAAATAACACAACTAATTATTCAATAGAAACTTCCTCTCCCTACCTACTCCATCTCCTCTTGTAGTCTGCAGGGCTTATCTAGATTCACTTTTTGTTATCAATTGATATAATTATAAAATCAAATGTAATTATCTCCTTAAAAACACTGGTTTAATAGTTCCTCCATTTAACAGTCATTTACGTTCAACCTTGTGTACACTCCATTCCAATAATGATCTTATTTATCATCTCATTTCCAACTACAATAAATTGTTACGGGGCCGCGGCCTCTGATCTTTAATAAGCGGGGTTTTCGTTAAATGCTCGGATTTTATGGGCGTCACCGTGCCACGTGCACGGACCTATGCGAGACTCTTTACCAGGGTCGTGACGTCGCCCATGTGAGACATCATTTTAATTTCCTCCTGAAAACAACCTAGTACTAATACCTGCCCTCAGCGTCGGGCATGCTATTCCCTACGCAGTGGGCTCTTAGGCGTCCCACACGCCGTCACACTCCACATGGTCACACGTATTTTATAAAAAAATAAAAGAATACGTTTAAATTTACAAGCCCTTATTTATTCTTACAACTCCGATTATACGCGCACACAATTTAAGCTGTAACAAACGCCCGCGGCACGAATCGGTTTAAGTGCAGTGACCAACCATGTGGTCACACCTCGACTTACGTATAAAGTTTGAGAAAAGGCAGATAATGGTCACAAGGTAATTATTTAAGCAGTCCCCCAACCGAGAGAAGCTCCGAGGACTAAACGAAAAAAGATTTGAAATGAATTAAAGTTGAATAGAATTACAAAGCGGTGATGAAGTGTCTGCTCTCGGTCGTTGATGGCGGAAGACTGGGATGAGCTCATGGCTCTGCTAGCCTAACATGGCGTCCTCTCGCCGAAACAATTGCCGTTAATGGTATTTCTGATTTCTTGCCACGGGAAACTAAAGCAACTAGAAAAGGATTCTTGAAAAATTACATAATATTTACTGAATATAAAAAAAGGATAATAGAATTTACAATTATTAAAGAATATATTTAAACAGTGTCTGGCTTCGGTTTCCTTCGGTGTGCTTCGTGAATGTCCGGAAACGCCCTTATATTTAATTACACAATTTTAAATAAAAGTACATAAAAACCCTCCCGGCCAGTCTGCCGTCACGTCGCACTCGAGGAAGAATAAAAACAATTTACGCAGTTGAATTTAATTATATTTAGGGGTGCGGCGCACTGACTCTACAGCACCCTCTTGCCGGGCGACCAACACACGCACACACGCACGTGTAAGCGGGAGGTTTGAATGGAGGGTAGGTGGTGTTTGGGCGGTGGCATATCGGACTCAAAAGGAACCGTAGGCCAGGAAAATGTTAAAATGAAATATTAATTTTAATTAAGTTTATTTACTAGAATACATATTATATATGTATATGTATATTTTATTATTAAAATGTCCCATTACTTGGGTGGGAACAATATTTCCATCCTCCTCACCTGATATCTCACTGATGACTCTTCCGTCACAACGGCCACAAGGCAAGCAGAAAAAAACCAGAAACAACACTACCAACCTCACAACACGACATTCCTAGCGCAATAATCCGAAAATACATGAACAAATCTGAATGATCACCACAGCACACCACGACATCACACTGCATCGCTCCTGGCGGAGATCCTGACTAAACAACACCCTAATTGGCAGCAAGCGGAGTATTAAACAGGCATACAAAATCTTACAACACACCAACAGAATAACCAAACAAGTGAAGAAGAGAAAGCAATCAACACAAATGTTCTTGTACGTAGTGAACAAGGAGGAGCTGGCTACTCACCCGGGACTCCTCCATGCTCTCTACGTACGAGGGAGGCTCGTTGAGACAGAAGAAGTCCTTGTACGTAGTGATCAAGGAGGAGCTGGCTACTCACCCGGGACTCCTCCATGCTCTCTGCGTACGAGGGAGGCTCGTTGAGACAGAAGAAGTCCTTGTACGTAGTGATCAAGGAGGAGCTGGCTACTCACCCGGGACTCCTCCATGCTCTCTGCGTACGAGGGAGGCTCGTTGAGACAGAAGAAGTCCTTGTACGTAGTGATCGAGGAGGAGCTGGCTACTCACCCGGGACTCCTCCATGCTCTCTGCGTACGAGGGAGGCTCGTTGAGACAGAAGAAGTCCTTGTACGTAGTGATCAAGGAGGAGCTGGCTACTCACCCGGGACTCCTCCATGCTCTCTGCGTACGAGGGAGGCTCGTTGAGACAGAAGAAGTCCTTGTACGTAGTGATCAAGGAGGAGCTGGCTACTCACCCGGGACTCCTCCATGCTCTCTGCGTACGAGGGAGGCTCGTTGAGACAGAAGAAGTCCTTGTACGTAGTGATCAAGGAGGAGCTGGCTACTCACCCGGGACTCCTCCATGCTCTCTGCGTACGAGGGAGGCTCGTTGAGACAGAAGAAGTCCTTGTACGTAGTGATCAAGGAGGAGCTGGCTACTCACCCGGGACTCCTCCATGCTCTCTGCGTACGAGGGAGGCTCGTTGAGACAGAAGAAGTCCTTGTACGTAGTGATCAAGGAGGAGCTGGCTACTCACCCGGGACTCCTCCATGCTCTCTGCGTACGAGGGAGGCTCGTTGAGACAGAAGAAGTCCTTGTACGTAGTGATCAAGGAGGAGCTGGCTACTCACCCGGGACTCCTCCATGCTCTCTGCGTACGAGGGAGGCTCGTTGAGACAGAAGAAGTCCTTGTACGTAGTGATCAAGGAGGAGCTGGCTACTCACCCGGGACTCCTCCATGCTCTCTGCGTACGAGGGAGGCTCGTTGAGACAGAAGAAGTCCTTGTACGTAGTGATCAAGGAGGAGCTGGCTACTCACCCGGGACTCCTCCATGCTCTCTGCGTACGAGGGAGGCTCGTTGAGACAGAAGAAGTCCTTGTACGTAGTGAACAAGGGGATACGTGGCTACTCACTCTGGACTCCTCCATGCTCTCTGCGTACAAGGGAGGCTCGTTGAGACAGAAGAAGTCCTTGTACGTAGTGAACAAGGGGATACGTGGCTACTCACTCTGGACTCCTCCATGCTCTCTGCGTACGAGGGAGGCTCGTTGAGACAGAAGAAGTCCTTGACGGCGAGGCAGGCACTCAGGTGACTCGACTGCAGGATGTCGTTGACAAACGCCTGCAGTCCCTGGATGCGCTCCTCCAGGAAGCGGCTGTCAAAGTTGTCCCTGAACCACCTTTTCTTGGGCAGCGACAGTTTTACTCCGGGGAAGTCGTTCTTCAGCTGTGCCACAAAACACATACTTAGTGATGGGCCCAATCGAATAAAAAACTATTGATTAAATCGATAATACCAAATGATCATTACTCGCGACTAATTTGAAAATCATTTGATTAAATTAGTCGTAATTTAGTCTTATTCATTCGTTCCCAGCCAATCGATGTGTTGTGTTGTGTTTGTTGGTGTTCAGTATAACTCTGAGCTACATATTCATGATTATACTTTGTTATGATGCCATCTCACACATCCATGTATCATTTGTAAGTGAATTTTAAAAAAACCTTACTTCAGTAGCAAGTTCGCGTTCACGGTTGGAAGTTCACAGTTTTTTCAGCTAACTTAGGGGTTATACTAGCACAAAGAATTATTTTCTAAAAAAAATTTAAATAAAAAAATATATATTATTATTTTTTCACTTCCTGGCATATTTTTAAATCATTATTTAACAGGGAATTTTTATACTTAGGGCGGGATTCATAGTCAAAGGCTTGTTTGGCGAATAAGTAATATTTTATAAAGTAGTGTTTATTCTTCAAGTAGTACTTATTCCAGCAATGAATTCATAAACCTATACTTGACGAAGTAATACTTGAACAAGCACTACTTATATTGGCCATGCTGTACTTGATGAAGTATCTCAAAAAGTAAAGGACGAATTTTGTGTCAACGTAACGCAAGCAAATATACCGCTGTCCATACATAGTTTACCAGTTTGAAAATAAAAATGCCCAAGTTTCAAACCAATGCGATTAAAATAATGAAATTAATACGTAAGATGATATTTATACTTTATTTGATAGTGAACTTGAATAACATAAATATGAACATGTATTAAAAACAAATTTACAAATACATAAATATGTTTTGAATGTTTGTGTTGTTAAATTATGTTGGCCATCTTGTGTCTGTGATCTATAAGCGGGGAAGTTAACCACGTGGTAGCAAAACAACTTTCGTGATTCGTGATGGCTAGTGAAAAAGAAAAGAGAGGAAAACATTATACTGATTCGGAAAGAATTTTGTTTAAGCAGTTGGTCTTAAAATACAAAGCAGTAGTTTCTTTCCTCACTGCAGGTTCAATTAACGGCATGATAATTTGGATGACTGTGTTCTTGCTTAATCTGAAACGTCGTTTGAACTCAGAATCACTATATCATTCTAAAGGGTTTAATGCATATCGTATGTAGCGCTTTGGTGTCCGTACATTGACATGGTCCTCGTAAACTTCATCCGCAAGTTGTTCAAAATCTTCCCACTCACCAAAATCCATCACGCTAGCTGCAGAAGAGGTTATGTACGTAGCTTGTATTGTTTATAAAACTAAGCTGCAACTATGTGTTTAGTTTCTTTTCTCCAAATTGAATTTGTTTACTCTCTCAATTTTAATTTAATAAATGGAAAAATTAACGGGAATTAATACCTTACATAACCTATTCCTTACAACAAACAAATCCGTACCGGTACTTGAGTCACCTAGATAGCCGACTTCATGAAGTATTACTTATATCAATGAATAAGCATGGCTTATTTGATTATGAATACTTGCGAAACAAGGCAAACTTATTTCATGACTGTGAATTTGTATTGAGCAGTACTTATTTGACGCAGTCCTTCGTGAAGTATTTTTGAAGTAGTCCTACTAAGCAGTGCTCTTTTTGTTCGCTATGAATTTAATGTCATACTTAAGCATGCATATAAGCAGTACTTTTTTCAAGTATTTCTTATATCACCACTATGAATTCCGCCCTTAAAGTAGTTTACCAGTATTTGATCATTTTAACAAGTTGTTAGGTTAAGTACAAAAAATTGCACAATATCATAAAAATGGTAGTTAGATTAGCTACTTAAAAATACTGTTCAAATTTGTGAATGGTAGGTTAGGTTAGGTTAGCTATATAAAACTACTGTAAAACTGTGTAAATGGCTGGTTAGCTACATATTAAGACAGTAATTCCTACCTCAATTTAAAAAGATTTTGCAGTATTTTTACTGTAACTAACCTAACCAAATAAACTATCCACACTGTTTTAAAGTATTTAAAATGTAGCTAATCTAATTTAACTAACAATCCACACTATCTGAAAGAATTGTTAATGTATCTAAACTAAACTAAACTAAACTAAACTATACTAAACTATACTAAACTATACTAAACTATACTAAACTATACTAAACTATACTACCATTCTCACAATATCACAGTATTCATAATGTGTAACCTACCTAACCTTACCACTCATTAAAATGTAAACAATTGGTACAAAAAAAACTTGAATTATGTTCCGCTTCGCCTTCTTAGACCATAATTCCAAAACATGCCATGAAGTAAAAAAATGCATTTTGTAATTTTTATTTAAATTTTCCCCGAAAAAAGACTCTTATTCAGAATTGCCACCAAACTGGTAACTGCTATTATTATGACAATGAACACAAAGAAATTTCACTAAATAAAAACTTTAAAAACTGATTCACTTCAAGTGGATGTGAAATGGTTAGGTTGAATTAAATTTAGCAATAAAACACACACAAGAACAAATAATTTACAAAGTGGACTGGAAGTTTCTAATAAATGGTTTATTAGTATCACATTTCCTATTGCACTGTTTTAGATTCACCTGCCAGGCAAGTTTTATATTTTAAAATTAATTTTCTATGCAAGTCATGTCTTAAGATGTAATACATTTTTCGAGATTATGTAAGTTTGTTTTAAGCACAGTATTTGTGGTGGTTATAGGTAGTTATTAGAAACAATAATTTTTGAATTACTTTCAGCTCTCAATATTTTATATGTAGAATTTATTGAAAAGAGTTTTGATCATTAGACTAATTTAAAAAAATATTACTATTATTTTAGCCCACACCCTTATCATGATATATACGGTATTCAGTAATTTTCCATTATGTAAACACTGATCCGGTCATTATGGTTTCAAAATCGGTATTTGAAAAAAATAAATTATATCTTTGCAGGTTGAAAAGTGATTGCAACAGTTTTCAGTCGTTCAGACACATTCAGTCGTCACTAATAACACCATTGCAGCTTGCAGCGAATGAAAAGATATTCGACTAAAACTATCGAATAGTTATTACATAGTACGGTACGAATAATAATTGATTATTTAATAGTAGAAATTAGTCAATGGTGCCCAACACTACACGCAGTACATGACTCAAATTTTACCATCCCTTCGTAATTCTACTGAATCCATCTTTCTGTGTGTGTTGTTACTGCTGGTACTAGCAACAATTCACATATGTATGGCATAAAACTACATACAGAAGGATTGATTCCTCTGAAGGCCGCCAACTCATTGCGATAAGGTTTTATTTACTGCCTATTGCAAATTATAGAAACTGGCTGATCTACAATTGGTTTACAAGGGACAATAAACAGAAACTTAAGTAGGTACTTCACCGATTTTATAACAGACTAATACAGTAAGACATACAATTTCGCATGAACATCATGGTTCACTTGTTGGACTCTATGTTGCTAAAACATCTACAACATCATTCAACCTGTTCCTGAAACCTTCCAGTAAACTATCACCTGCAACTTGTGATATTCTGGAAGAACTACATCACAAGCCTTTACAAACCTGTGTCATTCTACAGAACGTCATTGTAAAAAAGTTCTCGGAGCTTCACAAGAAAAAGACGCCACATGCTCTGAACAAAAGTAGAGAACAAAAACTGGATGTCGCTTGTGTTTCTCTTTAAGGGGGTGCCTCCCATTTCAGGTCATGATTTTATATTTATATTAATCACTGATCAACTTTTAGACCATTTCAATTGTTTAACTTTCACGAAATGAAAAATATATTCAGCGCATACTTTTTGCATAATTAGCTGCCAAAGTTAAATTTTCAATGTTTTTGGGTTGTACAAATAAGGATAAATTAATTTATTGCAGAACTGAAACTTTTTAGGTTTAACTGCAATGCCACTGGCTACTTCATGACATGGTTTGCATTTCTATCACAAAAACTCATTTCTTGTTTCATGGCTGTCAAAATCGTAACAAATTTGAGAATTTTGAAATGCCAGGTAAAATTAATTAATATTTTCTGAAAGGGGAAACTTATAAACCTATAAACGATGAGCCTCAGTGAATAGAGAGAAAGAAAATTATTTCTCATGTAATTTTTTATTGACGGTATTTCACTCACAAACACCTGTGAGTCAGTAGTTTACATCAGGGCTTATGGAAAGCTATACTAAAAACCTTTCTGAGGCCTGAAGTAACAGGGTTGTTGAACTGTTTAGTTCATCAGGATTTAATGTAGAATTAATGTGGGATTAGTATAGTTTGCTGAGCAAGCGCTGTACAGAATATTAATGTAAATAATATAAATGTATTTCATACTGTAATAATTTTGTCTTTAGGTTATTAGTCAACTATTGTGGCATGCATAAAGCACTTGAAGAGCCCACTTCGTCCTTTATAATTGGAATACTTATGTATTGTTTTGTTTAATAAAAAATAATACAAATGTATTCTGTATTTGTTATCACCACCAATATGTCATACTCTTCCTTTGTGTGTTGGCCATGTGTTGTTCTTACTGCTATGGCACTGCTGGGGAGGGAGTCCATATTGTTACGAACGTGAGCAAAGCCGCGACACGCGCAGGTGCTGCGCTAGCTGGCTGACAGGCTGCCGCCGCTCGGTCGCCGCTTCCCCTCCCTCCAGCCCTCCACTCTCCACGCGGCGCTGATAGCAGGACATCTGACACCTCGCAGCTGGCAGCCGCCGACACGTGTTTCCAGAGATTTCTGCCGTAATGACGCGACAGGCCCCAGCCGCGCTCGAGAGTTCTGGAAGGTGTCTGGGCCTATATATGTGCCCGGGACGCCGGCCTCGAGAGAGAGAGTTCAGGCGGTAGCTTTCCCACGGCGGCGTTTCCGGGGTGATAGTGCCGCGGGTGCGACAGAGTGGCGAAGTCCTTGGACGAAAGTTCCAGGGCAGGCAGTGAGTGGAGTCGGGAGTTTTCCCGCGGCGGAGTTTCCGAGCGATATAGCGGCGAAGTCCCTGGACGAAGGTTCCAGAGCAAAGAGTTCAGCTCCGGGCGATAGTGTCGCAGGCGCGGCGGAGTCCCGAGCGAAGTTCCGAGCGAGGCGTCGGGCGGATCCTCGGCGAAGGCAAGTGCGGCGGAGTGCGGCGATGGAGTACCGTGTCTGAGATCCACGAGGGGTGCTGCGGCGAGAGTTGCGCCAGAGGTGCGGCCCAGCGAGGTGTGCGGTGTGTGGAAACCGAGTGACTGGGGAGTAAACATTTTTAAAGTGCAATTGATTATTTGCCATTTCAGAAGATTAATTGTAAGTGACATAAGTAGTGGCCATCAATAAAACTGTGTAGTGTGTAGTGATAAAATCTTTAATTGGGCTATCCTTTACAAACCCGGTAAATCGTAACAATATGTTTGCAGTGATAACCTTATGTTTGTCGATGCATAATTATCATGCCCACCACCCAAGTCTAACGACTGTCGGTGGGCATGTCACAATTTTAAATAAATAAATTAATAAAAAATAAAAATAACATAAAAATGGGTCTCTACCAGTTAGTAATGTCCTCCTTTTATTAATATACAGCTAGACAACACAAATGTTATTGAGACACATCTAGTACCTTTTGCATCGTAGAAGCATCGGCAAAATGCTCACTTGACAGCTTTCTAACTGTGTGCACTATTAGCTGAGTTATTGAAATAGTCTTCGAAGGACTCGCATTGCAAGTATTCTCCAAAGACGTAACCTTGAGTCGTTGCATTGTTCCTGGTATGATGGAAAGGTGTTCTGTAGCTAGCCTGCATGTATCTGCCAGCGTCGGCTGCAATCAACCCCGTGGGGCCAGCAACCAACCCCAGGGCACTGTGAAGTGTCGAAGCCGTGGAGTCTGCTGTCTACATGGATGCAAGGGACCGGAAAATCACCAGCTGTAAGGTATGCTAAGGCCTGCATGTAGCGATAAAACTCGTAATGAATGCAACAATTATTTAAAAAATTATGTTGTAATAACAATCAACAATCAATTTCAATTTAAACTGACTTGACGTCAAACACGTAACGTATGGCACGGTTGTGTGACACATTTTGATGAATTTTCCTTGATCAATATATTTCCGTAATAACTATATTTTTAACATGTCATTTAAGTAACCTGAGAAGTGCCTAAAATACTTTTTTTTTTTTTTTTTTTTTTGGAATTTAACTATATTCAGATGGAAAGACATATACACTGAGCCAGTCTTTTAGTGATTAAAGAACTATGACTAAAATATACCTAAATTTTGATGTAATATTTCGTGGTTTGTTAGCTTGTGCCATACATATAGTTCTGTGATTGAAAACTGCTGGTACCTAACAGTTAGGTGCACATAGGACATGCCATACAATATCATTTTTTCCGCTATAAAATATAATTACAATTTATGTATTAATAAACTATTGCAATAATGTGTATTGATCTAAGAAAGTACCATGTTTGTTCTCTTGTGATTATAAAATAATTTTGTTTAAAAAAAAATTAAAGTAGAAGTAAAAAATCGAAGGCCTATAAGTATTTTATTGTTGAAATTAAATATTAATTGTGGCCTGTGTTTGATCCAAGCGGGACTTGCAGCACACACCTTGCAGAGAAGACGCACAAAGTCGGTGTAGCGGCGGTACACGAACCAGCAGTCCCCCGTCAGCTGGTTCTCCACGCGCAGTTTGTACACCTGCAAGCAGACCGCACGGTCAGCGGGGCCCAGGCCTCGGCCGAGGTGTGAGGGGGACGTGTGTGCAGGGGCCCACCGTGAAGCGAGCGCGCTCCTCCATGATCTCGTACCCCACGATGGGGATGCTGAACTGGTTGCAGGAGGACGCTGCCTCCTCCACCTCGTCCTGGCACGAGCTCTGCGAGGCCGAGCCACTCACGGACATCATCCTGCAAGACACCAGTCACACACCTGGCTGCCCTGGCTGTCTCTCCCGGTGACCGGGCCTACCACGCTACACATTCACATCATCCTGCAAGACACCAGTCACACACCTGGCTGCCCTGGCTGTCTCTCCCGGTGACCGGGCCTACCACGCTACACATTCACATCATCCTGCAAGACACCAGTCTCACACCTGGCTGCCCTGGCTGTCTCTCCCGGTGACCGGGCCTACCACGATACACATTCACATCATCCTGCAAACCACCAGTCACACACCTGGCTGCCCTGGCTGTCTCTCCCGGTGACCGGGCCTACCACGCTACACATTCACATCATCCTGCAAGACACCAGTCTCACACCTGGCTGCCAAGGCTGTCTCTCCCCCGGTGACCGGGCCTACCACGCTACACATTCACATCATCCTGCAAGACACCAGTCTCACACCTGGCTGCCCTGGCTGTCTCTCCCGGTGACCGGGCCTACCACGATACACATTCACATCATCCTGCAAGACACCAGTCACACACCTGGCTCCCTGGCTGTCTCTCCCGATGACCGGGCCTACCACGCTACACATTCACATCATCCTGCAAGACACCAGTCTCACACCTGGCTGCCAAGGCTGTCTCTCTCCCGGTGACCGGGCCTACCACGATACACATTCACATCATCCTGCAAGACACCAGTCTCACACCTGGCTGCCCTAGCTGTCTCTCCCGGTGACCGGGCCTACCACGATACACATTCACATCATCCTGCAAGACACCAGTCACACACCTGGCTGCCCTGGCTGTCTCTCCCGGTGACCGGGCCTACCACGCTACACATTCACATCATCCTGCAAGACACCAGTCTCACACCTGGCTGCCCTGGCTGCCCTGGCTGTCTCTCTCCCGGTGACCGGGCGTACCACGCTACACATTCACATCATCCTGCAAGACACCAGTCTCACACTTGGCTGCCCTGGCTGTCTCTCTCCCGGTGACCGGGCCTACCACGCTACACATTCACATCATCCTGCAAGACACCAGTCACACACCTGGCTGCCCTGGCTGTCTCTCTCCCGGTGACCGGGCCTACCACGCTACACATTCACATCATCCTGCAAGACACCAGTCACACACCTGGCTGCCCTGGCTGTCTCTCTCCCGGTGACCGGGCCTACCACGCTACACATTCACATCATCCTGCAAGACACCAGTCTCACACCTGGCTGCCCTGGCTGTCTCTCCCGGTGACCGGGCCTACCACGCTACACATTCACATCATCCTGCAAGACACCAGTCACACACCTGGCTGCCCTGGCTGTCTCTCTCCTGGTGACCGGGCCTACCACGCTACACATTCACATCATCCTGCAAGACACCAGTCTCACACCTGGCTGCCCTGGCTGTCTCTCCCGGTGACCGGGCCTACCACGCTACACATTCACATCATCCTGCAAGACACCAGTCACACACCTGGCTGCCCTGGCTGTCTCTCTCCCGGTGACCGGGCCTACCACGCTACACATTCACATCATCCTGCAAGACACCAGTCACACACCTGGCTGCCCTGGCTGTCTCTCTCCCGGTGACCGGGCCTACCACGCTACACATTCACATCATCCTGCAAGACACCAGTCACACACCTGGCTGCCCTGGCTGTCTCTCTCCCGGTGACCGGGCCTACCACGCTACACATTCACATCATCCTGCAAGACACCAGTCTCACACCTGGCTGCCCTGGCTGTCTCTCCCGGTGACCGGGCCTGCCACGCTACACATTCACATCGTCCTGCAAGACACCAGTCACACACCTGGCTGCCCTGGCTGTCTCTCTCCCGGTGACCGGGCCTACCACGCTACAAATTCACATCATCCTGCAAGACACCAGTCTCACACCTGGCTGCCCTGGCTGTCTCTCCCGGTAACCGGGCCTACCACGCTACACATTCACATCATCCTGCACTACACCAGTCTCACACCTGGCTGCCCTGGCTGTCTCTCTCCCGGTGACCGGGCCTACCACGCTACACATTCACATCATCCTGCAAGACACCAGTCACACACCTGGCTGCCCTGGCTGTCTCTCCCGGTAACCGGGCCTACCACGCTACACATTCACATCATCCTGCAAGACACCAGTCACACACCTGGCTGCCCTGGCTGTCTCTCTCCCGGTGACCGGGCCTACCACACTACACATTCACATCATCCTGCAAGACACCAGTCTCACACCTGGCTGCCCTGGCTGTCTCTCCCGGTGACCGGGCCTACCACGCTACACATTCACATCATCCTGCAAGACACCAGTCACACACCTGGCTGCCCTGGCTGTCTCTCTCCCGGTGACCGGGCCTACCACGCTACACATTCACATCATCCTGCAAGACACCAGTCTCACACCTGGCTGCCCTGGCTGTCTCTCTCCCGGTGACCGGGCCTACCACGCTACACATTCACATCATCCTGCAAGACACCAGTCACACACCTGGCTGCCCTGGCTGTCTCTCTCCCGGTGACCGGGCGTACCACGCTACACATTTACATCATCCTGCAAGACACCTGTCACACACCTGGCTGCCCTGGCTGTCTCTCCCGGTGACTGGGCCTACCACGCTACACATTCACATCATCCTGCAAGACACCAGTCACACACCTGGCTGCCCTGGCTGTCTCTCCCGGTGACCGGGCCTACCACGCTACACATTCACATCATCCTGCAAGACACCAGTCACACACCTGGCTGCCCTGGCTGTCAATCCCGGTGACCGGGCCTACCACGCTACACATTCACATCATCCTGCAAGACACCAGTCACACACCTGGCTGCCCTGGCTGTCTCTCTCCCGGTGACCGGGCCTACCACGCTACACATTCACATCATCCTGCAAGACACCAGTCTCACACCTGGCTGCCCTGGCTGTCTCTCTCCCGGTGACCGGGCCTACCACGCTACACATTCACATCATCCTGCAAGACACCTGTCACACACCTGGCTGCCCTGGCTGTCTCTCCCGGTGACCGGGCCTACCACGCTACACATTCACATCATCCTGCAAGACACCAGTCTCACACCTGGCTGCCCTGGCTGCCCTGGCTGTCTCTCCCGGTGACCGGGCCTACCACGCTACACATTCACATCATCCTGCACTACACCAGTCTCACACCTGGCTGCCCTGGCTGTCTCTCTCCCGGTGACCGGGCCTGCCACGGTACACATTCACATCATCCTGCAAGACACCAGTCACACACCTGGCTGCCCTGGCTGTCTCTCTCCCGGTGACCGGGCGTACCACGCTACACATTCACATCATCCTGCACTACACCAGTCTCACACCTGGCTGCCCTGGCTGTCTCTCTCCCGGTGACCGGGCCTACCACGGTACACATTCACATCATCCTGCAAGACACCAGTCACACACCTGGCTGCCCTGGCTGTCTCTCTCCCGGTGACCGGGCGTACCACGCTACACATTCACATCATCCTGCAAGACACCAGTCTCACACCTGGCTGCCCTGGCTGTCTCTCTCCCGGTGACCGGGCCTACCACGCTACACATTTACATCATCCTGCAAGACACCTGTCACACACCTGGCTGCCCTGGCTGTCTCTCCCGGTGACTGGGCCTACCACGCTACACATTCACATCATCCTGCAAGACACCAGTCACACACCTGGCTGCCCTGGCTGTCTCTCCCGGTGACCGGGCCTACCACGCTACACATTCACATCATCCTGCAAGACACCAGTCACACACCTGGCTGCCCTGGCTGTCAATCCCGGTGACCGGGCCTACCACGCTACACATTCACATCATCCTGCAAGACACCAGTCACACACCTGGCTGCCCTGGCTGTCTCTCTCCCGGTGACCGGGCCTACCACGCTACACATTCACATCATCCTGCAAGACACCAGTCTCACACCTGGCTGCCCTGGCTGTCTCTCTCCCGGTGACCGGGCCTACCACGCTACACATTCACATCATCCTGCAAGACACCTGTCACACACCTGGCTGCCCTGGCTGTCTCTCCCGGTGACCGGGCCTACCACGCTACACATTCACATCATCCTGCAAGACACCAGTCTCACACCTGGCTGCCCTGGCTGCCCTGGCTGTCTCTCTCCCGGTGACCGGGCCTACCACGCTACACATTCACATCATCCTGCAAGACACCAGTCTCACACCTGGCTGCCCTGGCTGTCTCTCTCCCGGTGACCGGGCCTACCACGCTACACATTCACATCATCCTGCAAGACACCTGTCACACACCTGGCCGCCCTGGCTGTCTCTCCCTGTGACCGGGCCTACCACGCTACACATTCACATCATCCTGCAAGACACCAGTCTCACACCTGGTTGCCCTGGCTGTTTCTCTCCCGGTGAGCGGGCCTACCACGCTACACATTCACATCATCCTGCAAGACACCAGTCTCACACCTGGCTGCCCTGGCTGTCTCTCTCCCGGTGACCGGGCCTACCACGCTACACATTCACATCATCCTGCAAGACACCAGTCTCACACCTGGCTGTCCTGGCTGTCTCTCTCCCGGTGACCGGGCCTACCACGCTACACATTCACATCATCCTGCAAGACACCAGTCTCACGGCTGCCCTGGCTGTCTCTCTCCCGGTGACCGGGCCTACCACGCTACACATTCACATCATCCTGCAAGACACCAGTCTCACACCTGGCTGCCCTGGCTGTCTCTCCCGGTGACCGGGCCTACCACGCTACACATTCACATCATCCTGCAAGACACCAGTCACACACCTGGCTGCCCTGGCTGTCTCTCCCTGTGACCGGGCCTACCACGCTACACATTCACATCATCCTGCAAGACACCAGTCTCACACCTGGCTGCCCTGGCTGTCTCTCTCCCCGTGACCGGGCCTACCACGCTACACATAGACATCATCCTGCAAGACACCAGTCTCACACCTGGCTGCCCTGGCTGTCTCTCTCCCCGTGACCGGGCCTACCACGCTACACATTCACATCATCCTGCAAGACACCAGTCACACACCTGGCTGCCCTGGCTGTCTCTCCCGGTGACCGGGCCTACCATGCTACACATTCACATCATCCTGCAAGACACCAGTCTCACACCTGGCTGCCCTGGCTGTCTCTCTCCCGGTGACCGGGCCTACCACGCTACACATTCACATCATCCTGCAAGACACCAGTCTCACACCTGGCTGCCTGACTGTCTCTCTCCCGGTGACCGGGCCTACCACGCTACACATTCACATCATCCTGCAAGACACCAGTCTCACACCTGGCTGCCCTGGCTGTCTCTCTCCCGGTGACCGGACCTACCACGCTACACATTCACATCATCCTGCAAGACACCAGTCACACACCTGGCTGCCCTGGCTGTCTCTCTCCCGGTGACTGGGCCTACCACGCTACACATTCACATCATCCTGCAAGACACCAGTCTCACACCTGGCTGCCCTGGCTGTCTCTCTCCCGGTGACCGGGCCTACCACGCTACACATTCACATCATCCTGCAAGACACCAGTCTCACACCTGGCTGCCCTAGCTGTCTCTCCCGGTGACCGGGCCTACCACGCTACACATTCACATCATCCTGCAAGACACCAGTCTCACACCTGGCTGCCCTGGCTGTCTCTCCCGGTGACCGGGCCTACCACGCTACACATTCACATCATCCTGCAAGACACCAGTCACACACCTGGCTGCCCTGGCTGTCTCTCCCGGTGACCGGGCCTACCACGCTTCACATTCACATCATCCTGCAAGACACCAGTCACACACCTGGCTGCCCTGGCTGTCTCTCTCCCGGTGACCGGGCCTTCCACGCTACACATTCACATCATCCTGCAAGACACCAGTCTCACACCTGGCTGCCCTGGCTGTCTCTCTCCCGGTGACCGGGCCTACCACGCTACACATTCACATCATCCTGCAAGACACCTGTCACACACCTGGCTGCCCTGGCTGTCTCTCCCGGTGACCGGGCCTACCACGCTACACATTCACATCATCCTGCAAGACACAAGTCTCACACCTGGCTGCCCTGGCTGCCCTGGCTGTCTCTCTCCCGGTGACCGGGCCTACCACGCTACACATTCACATCATCCTGCAAGACACCAGTCTCACACCTGGCTGCCCTGGCTGTCTCTCTCCCGGTGACCGGGCCTACCACGCTACACATTCACATCATCCTGCAAGACACCTGTCACACACCTGGCTGCCCTGGCTGTCTCTCCCTGTGACCGGGCCTACCACGCTACACATTCACATCATCCTGCAAGACACCAGTCTCACACCTGGCTGCCCTGGCTGTTTCTCTCCCGGTGACCTGCCTACCACGCTACACATTCACATCATCCTGCAAGACACCAGTCTCACACCTGGCTGCCCTGGCTGTCTCTCTCCCGGTGACCGGGCCTACCACGCTACACATTCACATCATCCTGCAAGACACCAGTCTCACACCTGGCTGCACTGGCTGTCTCTCTCCCGGTGACCGGGCCTACCACGCTACACATTCACATCATCCTGCAAGACACCAGTCTCAAGGCTGCCCTGGCTGTCTCTCTCCCGGTGACTGGGCCTACCACGCTACACATTCACATCATCCTGCAAGACACCAGTCTCACACCTGGCTGCCCTGGCTGTCTCTCCCGGTGAACGGGCCTACCACGCTACACATTCACATCATCCTGCAAGACACCAGTCACACACCTGGCTGCCCTGGCTGTCTCTCCCGGTGACCGGGCCTACCACGCTACACATTCACATCATCCTGCAAAACACCAGTCTCACACCTGGCTGGCCTGGCTGTCTCTCTCCCCGTTACCGGGCCTACCACGCTACACAT
Source organism: Bacillus rossius redtenbacheri (assembly GCF_032445375.1). Taxonomy (NCBI): domain Eukaryota; kingdom Metazoa; phylum Arthropoda; class Insecta; order Phasmatodea; family Bacillidae; genus Bacillus; species Bacillus rossius. Next base: position 4,950,751 of record NC_086335.1, read on the forward strand.
TCACATTATCCTGCAAGACACCAGTCTCACACCTGGCTGCCCTGGCTGTCTCTCTCCCCGTGACCGGGCCTACCACGCTACACATTCACATCATCCTGCAAGACACCAGTCACACACCTGGCTGCCCTGGCTGTCTCTCCCGGTGACCGGGCCTACCATGCTACACATTCACATCATCCTGCAAGACACCAGTCTCACACCTGGCTGCCCTGGCTGTCTCTCTCCCGGTGACCGGGCCTACCACGCTACACATTCACATCATCCTGCAAGACACCAGTCTCACACCTGGCTGCCCTGGCTGTCTCTCTCCCGGTGACCGGGCCTACCACGCTACACATTCACATCATCCTGCAAGACACCAGTCTCACACCTGGCTGCCCTGGCTGTCTCTCTCCCGGTGACCGGACCTACCACGCTACACATTCACATCATCCTGCAAGACACCAGTCACACACCTGGCTGCCCTGGCTGTCTCTCCCGGTGACCGGGCCTACCACGCTACACATTCACATCATCCTGCAAGACACCAGTCTCACACCTGGCTGCCCTGGCTGTCTCTCTCCCAGTGACCGGGCCTACCACGCTACACATTCACATCATCCTGCAAGATACCAGTCTCACACCTGGCTGCCCTGGCTGAATCTCTCCCGGTGACCGGGCCTACCACGCTACACATTCACATCATCCTGCAAGACACCAGTCTCACACCTGGCTGCCCTGGCTGTCTCTCTCCCGGTGACCGGGCCTACCACGCTACACATTCACATCATCCTGCAAGACACCAGTCTCACACCTGGCTGCCCTGGCTGACTCTCTCCCGGTGACCGGGCCTACCACGCTACACATTCACATCATCCAGCAAGACACCAGTCTCACACCTGGCTGCCCTGGCTGTCACTCTCCCGGTGACCGGGCCTACCACGCTACACATTCACATCATCCTGCAAGACACCAGTCACACACCTGGCTGCCCTGGCTGTCTCTCTCCCGGTGACCGGGCCTACCACGCTACACATTCACATCATCATGCAAGACACCAGTCACACACCTGGCTGCCCTGGCTGTCTCTCCCGGTGACCGGGCCTACCACGCTACACATTCACATCATCCTGCAAGACACCAGTCTCACACCTGGCTGCCCTGGCTGTCTCTCTCCCGGTGACCGGGCCTACCACGCTACACATTCACATCATCCTGCTAGACACCAGTCACACACCTGGCTGCCCTGGCTGTCTCTCTCCCGGTGACCGGGCCTACCACGCTACACATTCACATCATCCTGCAAGACACCAGTCTCACACCTGGCTGCCCTGGCTGTCTCCTCCCGGTGACCGGTCCTACCACGCTACACATTCACATTATCCTGCAAGACACCAGTCTCACACCTGGCTGCACTGGCTGTCTCTCTCCCGGTGACCGGGCCTACCACGCTACACATTCACATCATCCTGCAAGACACCAGTCTCACACCTGGCTGCACTGGCTGTCTCTCTCCCGGTGACCGGGCCTACCACGCTACACATTCACATCATCCTGTAAGACACCAGTCTCACACCTGGCTGCCCTGGCTGTCTCTCCCGGTGACCGGGCCTACCACGCTACACATTCACATCATCCTGCAAGACACCAGTCACACATCTGGCTGCCCTGGCTGTCTCTCCCGGTGACCGGGCCTACCACGCTACACATTCACATCATCCTGCAAGACACCAGTCTCACACCTGGCTGCCCTGGCTGTCTCTCTCCCGGTGACCGGGTCTACCACACTACACATTCACATCATCCTGCAAGACACCAGTCTCACGGCTGCCCTGGCTGTCTATCTCCCGGTGACCGGGCCTACCACGCTACACATTCACATCATCCTGCAAGACACCAGTCTCACACCTGGCTGCCCTGGCTGTCTCTCTCCCGGTGACCGGGCCTACCACGCTACACATTCACATCATCCTGCAAGACACCAGTCTCACACCTGGCTGCCCTGGCTATCTCTCTCCCGGTGACCGGGCCTACCACGCTACACATTCAAATCATCCTGCAAGACACCAGTCACACACCTGGCAGCCCTGGCTGTCTCTCCCGGTGACCAGGCCTACCATTCTACACATTCACATCATCCTGCAAGACACCAGTCTCACACCTGGCTGCCCTGGCTGTCTCTCTCCCGGTGACCAGGCCTACCATTCTACACATTCACATCATCCTGCAAGACACCAGTCTCACACCTGGCTGCCCTGGCTGTCTCTCTCCCGGTGACCAGGCCTACCACACTACACATTCACATCATCCTGAAAGACACCATTCTCACGGCTGCCCTGGCTGTCTATCTCCCGGTGACCGGGCCTACCACGCTACACATTCACATCATCCTGCAAGACACCAGTCTCACACCTGGCTGCCCTGGCTGTCTCTCTCCCGGTGACCGGGCCTACCACGCTACACATTCACATCATCCTGCAAGACACCAGTCACACACCTGGCTGCCCTGGCTGTCTCTCTCCCGGTGACCGGGCCTACCACGCTACACATTCACATCATCCTGCAAGACACCAGTCTCACACCTGGCTGCCCTGGCTGTCTCCTCCCGGTGACCGGTCCTACCATGCTACACATTCACATCATCCTGCAAGACACCAGTCTCACACCTGGCTGCCCTGGCTGTCTCTCTCCCGGTGACCGGGCCTACCACGCTACACATTCACATCATCCTGCAAGACACCAGTCACACACCTGGCTGCCCTGGCTGTCTCTCTCCCGGTGACCGGGCCTACCACGCTACACATTCACATCATCCTGTAAGACACCAGTCTCACACCTGGCTGCCCTGGCTGTCTCTCTCCCGGTGACCGGGCCTACCACGCTACACATTCACATCATCCTGCAAGACACCAGTCACACACCTGGCTGCCCTGGCTGTCTCTCCCGGTGACCGGGCCTACCACACTACACATTCACATCATCCTGCAAGACACCAGTCTCACACCTGGCTGCCCTGGCTGCCCTGTCTGTCTCTCTCCCGGTGACCGGGCCTACCACGCTACACATTCACATCATCCTGCAAGACACCAGTCACACACCTGGCTGCCCTGGCTGTCTCTCCCGGTGACCGGGCCTACCACACTACACATTCACATCATCCTGCAAGACACCAGTCACACAGTGGCTGCCCTGGCTGTCTCTCTCCCGGTGACCGGGCCTACCACGCTACACATTCACATCATCCAGCAAGACACCAGTCTCACACCTGGCTGCCCTGGCTGACTCCTCCCGGTGACCGGTCCTACCACGCTACACATTCACATCATCCTGCAAGACACCAGTCTCACACCTGGCTGCCCTGGCTCTCTCTCTCCCGGTGACCGGGCCTACCACGCTACACATTCACATCATCCTGCAAGACACCAGTCACACACCTGGCTGCCCTGGCTGTCTCTCTCCCGGTGACCGGGCCTACCACGCTGTACATTCACATCATCCTGCAAGACACCAGTCTCACACCTGGCTGCCCTGGCTGTCTCTCTCCCGGTGACCGGGCCTACCACGCTACACATTCACATCATCCTGCAAGAAACCAGTCACACACCTGGCTGCCCTGGCTGTCTCTCCTGGTGACCGGGCCTACCACGCTACACATTCACATCATCCTGCAAGACACCAGTCTCACACCTGGCTGCCCTGGCTGCCCTGGCTGTCTCTCTCCCGGTGACCGGGCCTACCACGCTACACATTCACATCATCCTGTAAGACCCTAGTCTCACACCTGGCTGCCCTGGCTGTCTCTCCCGGTGACCGGGCCTACCACGCTACACATTCACATCATCCTGCAAGACACCAGTCACACACCTGGCTGCCCTGGCTGTCTCTCCCGGTGACCGGGCCTACCACGCTACACATTCACATCATCCTGCAAGACACCAGTCTCACACCTGGCTGCCCTGGCTGTCTCTCTCCCGGTGACCGGGTCTACCACACTACACATTCACATCATCCTGCAAGACACCAGACTCACGGCTGCCCTGGCTGTCTATCTCCCGGTGACCGGGCCTACCACGCTACACATTCACATCATCCTGCAAGACACCAGTCTCACACCTGGCTGCCCTGGCTGTCTCTCTCCCGGTGACCGGGCCTACCACGCTACACATTCACATCATCCTGCAAGACACCAGTCTCACACCTGGCTGCCCTGGCTATCTCTCTCCCGGTGACCGGGCCTACCACGCTACACATTCAAATCATCCTGCAAGACACCAGTCACACACCTGGCAGCCCTGGCTGTCTCTCCCGGTGACCAGGCCTACCATTCTACACATTCACATCATCCTGCAAACACCAGTCTCACACCTGGCTGCCCTGGCTGTCTCTCTCCCGGTGACCGGGCCTACCACGCTACACATTCACATCATCCTGCAAGACACCAGTCACACACCTGGCTGCCCTGGCTGTCTCTCCCGGTGACCGGGCCTACCACGCTACACATTCACATCATCCTGCAAGACACCAGTCTCACACCTGGCTGCCCTGGCTGCCCTGGCTGTCTCTCTCCCGGTGACCGGGCCTACCACGCTACACATTCACATCATCCTGCAAGACACCAGTCTCACACCTGGCTGCCCTGGCTGTCTCTCTCCCGGTGACCGGGCCTACCACGCTACACATTCACATCATCCTGCAAGACACCTGTCACACACCTGGCTGCCCTGGCTGTCTCTCCCTGTGACCGGGCCTACCACGCTACACATTCACATCATCCTGCAAGACACCAGTCTCACACCTGGCTGCCCTGGCTGTTTCTCTCCCGGTGACCGGGCCTACCACGCTACACATTCACATCATCCTGCAAGACACCAGTCTCACACCTGGCTGCCCTGGCTGTCTCTCTCCCGGTGACCGGGCCTACCACGCTACACATTCACATCATCCTGCAAGACACCAGTCTCACACCTGGCTGCCCTGGCTGTCTCTCTCCCGGTGACCGGGCCTACCACGCTACACATTCACATCATCCTGCAAGACACCAGTCTCACGGCTGCCCTGGCTGTCTCTCTCCCGTTGACCGGGCCTACCACGCTACACATTCACATCATCCTGCAAGACACCAGTCTCACACCTGGCTGCCCTGGCTGTCTCTCCCGGTGACCGGGCCTACCACGCTACACATTCACATCATCCTGCAAGACACCAGTCACACACCTGGCTGCCCTGGCTGTCTCTCCCGGTGACCGGGCCTACCACGCTACACATTTACATCATCCTGCAAGACACCAGTCTCACACCTGGCTGGCCTGGCTGTCTCTCTCCCCGTGACCGGGCCTACCACGCTACACATTCACATTATCCTGCAAGACACCAGTCTCACAACTGGCTGCCCTGGCTGTCTCTCTCTCCGTGACCGGGCCTACCACGCTACACATTCACATCATCCTGCAAGACACCAGTCACACACGTGGCTGCCCTGGCTGTCTCTCCCGGTGACCGGGCCTACCATGCTACACATTCACATCATCCTGCAAGACACCAGTCTCACACCTGGCTGCCCTGGCTGTCTCTCTCCCGGTGACCGGGCCTACCACGCTACACATTCACATCATCCTGCAAGACACCAGTCTCACACCTGGCTGCCCTGGCTGTCTCTCTCCCGGTGACCGGACCTACCACGCTACACATTCACATCATCCTGCAAGACACCAGTCACACACCTGGCTGCCCTGGCTGTCTCTCTCCCGGTGACCGGGCCTACCACGCTACACATTCACATCATCCTGCAAGACACCAGTCTAACACCTGGCTGCCCTGGCTGTCTCTCTCCCGGTGACCGGGCCTACCACGCTACACATTTACATCATCCTGCAAGACACCAGTCACACACCTGGCTGCCCTGGCTGTCTCTCCCGGTGACCGGGCCTACCACGCTACACATTCACATCATCCTGCAAGACACCAGTCTCACACCTGGCTGCCCTGGCTGTCTCTCCCGGTGACCGGGCCTACCACGCTACACATTCACATCATCCTGCAAGACACCAGTCTCACACCTGGCTGCCCTGGCTGTCTCTCTCCCAGTGACCGGGCCTACCACGCTACACATTCACATCATCCTGCAAGATACCAGTCTCACACCTGGCTGCCCTGGCTGAATCTCTCCCGGTGACCGGGCCTACCACGCTACACATTCACATCATCCTGCAAGACACCAGTCTCACACCTGGCTGCCCTGGCTGTCTCTCTCCCGGTGACCGGGCCTACCACGCTACACATTCACATCATCCTGCAAGACACCAGTCTCACACCTGGCTGCCCTGGCTGACTCTCTCCCGGTGACCGGGCCTACCACGCTACACATTCACATCATCCAGCAAGACACCAGTCTCACACCTGGCTGCCCTGGCTGTCACTCTCCCGGTGACCGGGCCTACCACGCTACACATTCACATCATCCTGCAAGACACCAGTCACACACCTGGCTGCCCTGGCTGTCTCTCTCCCGGTGACCGGGCCTACCACGCTACACATTCACATCATCCTGCAAGACACCAGTCACACACCTGGCTGCCCTGGCTGCCCTGGCTGTCTCTCTCCCGGTGACCGGGCCTACCACGCTACACATTCACATCATCCTGCAAGACACCAGTCACACACCTGGCTGCCCTGGCTGTCTCTCTCCCGGTGACCGGGCCTACCACGCTACACATTCACATCATCCTGCAAGACACCAGTCTCACACCTGGCTGCCCTGGCTGTCTCCTCCCGGTGACCGGCCCTACCACGCTACACATTCACATCATCCTGCAAGACACCAGTCTCACACCTGGCTGCCCTGGCTGTCTCTCTCCCGGTGACCGGGCCTACCACGCTACACATTCACATCATCCTGCAAGACACCAGTCACACACCTGGCTGCCCTGGCTGTCTCTCTCCCGGTGACCGGGCCTACCACGCTACACATTCACATCATCCTGCAAGACACCAGTCTCACACCTGGCTGCCCTGGCTGTCTCTCTCCCGGTGACCGGGCCTACCACGCTACACATTCACATCATCCTGCAAGACACCAGTCACACACCTGGCTGCCCTGGCTGTCTCTCCCGGTGACCGGGCCTACCACGCTACACATTCACATCATCCTGCAAGACACCAGTCTCACACCTGGCTGCCCTGGCTGCCCTGTCTGTCTCTCTCCCGGTGACCGGGCCTACCACGCTACACATTCACATCATCCTGCAAGACACCAGTCACACACCTGGCTGGCCTGGCTGTCTCTCCCGGTGACCGGGCCTACCACACTACACATTCACATCATCCTGCAAGACACCAGTCACACAGTGGCTGCCCTGGCTGTCTCTCTCCCGGTGACCGGGCCTACCACGCTACACATTCACATCATCCAGCAAGACACCAGTCTCACACCTGGCTGCCCTGGCTGACTCCTCCCGGTGACCGGTCTACCACGCTACACATTCACATCATCCTGCAAGACACCAGTCTCACACCTGGCTGCCCTGGCTGTCTCTCTCCCGGTGACCGGGCCTACCACGCTACACATTCACATCATCCTGCAAGACACCAGTCACACACCTGGCTGCCCTGGCTGTCTCTCTCCCGGTGACCGGGCCTACCACGCTGCACATTCACATCATCCTGCAAGACACCAGTCTCACACCTGGCTGCCCTGGCTGTCTCTCTCCCGGTGACCGGGCCTACCACGCTACACATTCACATCATCCTGCAAGAAACCAGTCACACACCTGGCTGCCCTGGCTTTCTCTCCCGGTGACCGGGCCTACCACGCTACACATTCACATCATCCTGCAAGACACCAGTCACACACCTGGCTGCCCTGGCTGTCTCTCTCCCGGTGACCGGGCCTACCACGCTACACATTCACATCATCCTGCAAGACACCAGTCTCACACCTGGCTGCCCTGGCTGTCTCTCTCCCGGTGACCGGGCCTACCACGCTACACATTCACATCATCCTGCAAGACACCAGTCACACACCTGGCTGCCCTGGCTGTCTCTCTCCCGGTGACCGGGCCTACCACGCTACACATTCACATCATCCTGCAAGACACCAGTCTCACACCTGGCTGCCCTGGCTGACTCTCTCCCGGTGACCGGGCCTACCACGCTACACATTCACATCATCCAGCAAGACACCAGTCTCACACCTGGCTGCCCTGGCTGTCTCTCTCCCGGTGACCGGGCCTCCCACGCTACACATTCACATCATCCTGCAAGACACCAGTCACACACCTGGCTGCCCTGGCTGTCTCTCTCCCGGTGACCGGGCCTACCACGCTACACATTCACATCATCCTGCAAGACACCAGTCACACACCTGGCTGCCCTGGCTGTCTCTCCCGGTAACCGGGCCTACCACGCTACACATTCACATCATCCTGCAAGACACCAGTCACACACATGGCTGCCCTGGCTGTCTCTCTCCCGGTGACCGGGCCTACCACGCTACACATTCACATCATCCAGCAAGACACCAGTCTCACACCTGGCTGCCCTGGCTGTCTCCTCCCGGTGACCGGTCCTACGATGCTACACATTCACATCATCCTGCAAGACACCAGTCTCACACCTGGCTGCCCTGGCTGTCTCTCTCCCGGTGACCGGGCCTACCACGCTACACATTCACATCATCCTGCAAGACACCAGTCACACACCTGGCTGCCCTGGCTGTCTCACTCCCGGTGACCGGGCCTACCACGCTACACATTCACATCATCCTGCAAGACACCAGTCTCACACCTGGCTGCCCTGGCTGTCTCTCTCCCGGTGACCGGGCCTACCACGCTACACATTCACATCATCCTGCAAGACACCAGTCACACACCTGGCTGCCCTGGCTGTCTCTCCCGGTGACCGGGCCTACCACGCTACACATTCACATCATCCTGCAAGACACCAGTCTCACACCTGGCTGCCCTGGCTGCCCTGGCTGTCTCTCTCCCGGTGACTGGGCCTACCACGCTACACATTCACATCATCCTGCAAGACACCAGTCTCACACCTGGCTGCCCTGGCTGTCTCTCCCGGTGACCGGGCCTACCACACTACACATTCACATCATCCTGCAAGACACCAGTCACACACCTGGCTGCCCTGGCTGTCTCTCTCCCGGTGACCGGGCCTACCACGCTACACATTTACATCATCCAGCAAGACACCAGTCTCACACCTGGCTGCCCTGGCTGTCTCCTCCCGGTGACCGGTCCTACCACGCTACACATTCACATCATCCTGCAAGACACCAGTCTCACACCTGGCTGCCCTGGCTGTCTCTCTCCCGGTGACCGGGCCTACCACGCTACACATTCATATCATCCTGCAAGACACCAGTCACACACCTGGCTGCCCTGGCTGTCTCTCTCCCGGTGACCGGGCCTACCACGCTACACATTCACATCATCCTGCAAGACACCAGTCTCACACCTGGCTGCCCTGGCTGTCTCTCTCCCGGTGACCGGGCTTACCATGCTACACATTCACATCATCCTGCAAGACACCAGTCACACACCTGGCTGCCCTGGCTGTCTATCCCGGTGACCGGGCCTACCACGCTACACATTCATATCATCCTGCAAGACACCAGTCTCACACCTGGCTGCCCTGGCTGCCCTGGCTGCCCTGGCTGTCTCTCTCCCGGTGACCGGGCCTACCACGCTACACATTCACATCATCCTGCAAGACACCAGTCTCACGGCTGCCCTGGCTGTCTATCTCCCGGTGACCGGGCCTACCACGCTACACATTCACATCATCCTGCAAGACACCAGTCTCACACCTGGCTGCCCTGGCTGTCTCTCTCCCGGTGACCGGGCCTACCACGCTACACATTCACATCATCCTGCAAGACACCAGTCTCACACCTGGCTGCCCCGGCTGTCTCTCTCCCGGTGACCGGGCCTACCACGCTACACATTCACATCATCCTGCAAGACACCAGTCTCACACCTGGCTGCACTGGCTGTCTCTCTCCCGGTGACCGGACCTACCACGCTACACATTCACATCATCTGCAAGACACCAGTCTCACACCTGGCTGCCCTGGCTGTCTCTCTACCGGTGACCGGGATTACCACGCTACACATTCACATCATCCTGCAAGATACCAGTCACACACCTGGCTGCCCTGGCTGTCTCTCCCGGTGACCGGGCCTACCACGCTACACATTCACATCATCCTGCAAGACACCAGTCTCACACCTGGCTGCCCTGGCTGTCTCTCCCGGTGACCGGGCCTACCACGCTACACATTCACATCATCCTGCAAGACACGAGTCACACAACTGGCTGCCCTGGCTGTCTCTCTCCCGGTGACCGGGCCTACCATGCTACACATTCACATCATCCTGCAAGACACCAGTCACACACCTGGCTGCCCTGGCTGTCTCTCTCCCGGTGACCGGGCCTACCACGCTACACATTCACATCATACTGCAAGACACCAGTCACACACCTGGCTGCCCTGGCTGTCTCTCCCGGTGACCGGGCCTACCACGCTACACATGCACATCATCCTGCAAGACACGAGTCACACAACTGGCTGCCCTGGCTGTCTCACTCCCGGTGACCGGGCCTACCACGCTACACATTCACATCATCCTGCAAGACACCAGTCACACACCTGGCTGCCCTGGCTGTCTCTCTCCCGGTGACCGGGCCTACCACGCTACACATTCACATCATCCTGCAAGACACCAGTCTCACACCTGGCTGCCCTGGCTGTCTCTCTCCCGGTGACCGGGCCTACCACGCTACACATTCACATCATCCTGCAAGACACCAGTCACACACCTGGCTGCCCTGGCTGTCTCTCCCAGTGACCGGGCCTACCACGCTAACATTCACATCATCCTGCAAGACACCAGTCTCACACCTGGCTGTCCTGGCTGTCTCTCTCCCGGTGACCGGGCCTACCACGCTACACATTCACTATCATCCTGAAAGACACCAGTCTCACGGCTGGCCTGGCTGTCTCTCCCGGTGACCGGGCCTACCACGCTATACATTCACATCATCCTGCAAGACACCTGTCACACACCTGGCTGCCTTGGCTGTTTCTCTCCCGGTGACCGGGCCTACCACGCTACACATTCACATCATCCTGCAAGACACCAGTCACACACCTGGCTGCCAAGGCTGTCTCTTTCCCGGTGACCGGGCCTACCACGCTACACATTCACATCATCCTGCAAGACACCAGTCTCACACCTGGCTGCCTTGGCTGTTTCTCTCCCGGTGACCGGGCCTACTACGCTACACATTCACATCATCCTGCAAGACACCAGTCTCACACCTGGCTGCCCTGGCTGTCTCTCTCCCGGTGACCGGGCCTACCACGCTACACATTCACATCATCCTGCAAGACACCAGTCTCACACCTGGCTGCCCTGGCTGTCTCTCTCCCGGTGACCGGGCCTACCACGCTACACATTCACATCATCCTGCAAGACACCAGTCTCACACCTGGCTGCCCTGGCTGTCTCTCTCCCTGTGACCGGGCCTACCACGCTACACATTCACATCATCCTGCAAGACACCAGTCACACACCTGGCTGCCCTGGCTGTCTCTCTCCCGGTGACCGGGCCTACCACACTACACATTCACATCATCCTGCAAGACACCAGTCTCACACCTGGCTGCCCTGGCTGTATCTCTCCCGGTGACCGGGCCTACCACGCTACACATTCACATCATCCTGCAAGACACCAGTCACACACCTGGCTGCCCTGGCTGTCTCTACCGGTGACCGGGCCTACCACGCTACACATTCACATCATCCTGCAAGACACCAGTCTCACACCTGGCTGCCCTGGCTGTCTCTCTCCCAGTGACCGGGCCTACCACGCTACACATTCACATCATCCTGCAAGAGACCAGTCTCACACCTGGCTGCCCTGGCTGTCTCTCCCGGTGACCGGGCCTACCACGCTACACATTCACATCATCCTGCAAGAAACCAGTCTCACACCTGGCTGCCCTGGCTGTCTCTCCCGGTGACCGGTCCTACCACGCTACACATTCACATCATCCTGCAAGAGACCAGTCTCACACCTGGCTGCCCTGGCTGTCTCTCTCCCGGTGACCGGGCCTACCACGCTACACATTCACATCATCCTGCAAGAGACCAGTCTCACACATGGCTGCCCTGGCTGTCTCTCTCCCGGTGACCGGGCCTACCACGCTACACATTCACATCATCCTGCAAGAGACCAGTCTCACACCTGGCTGCCCTGGCTGTCTCTCCCGGTGACCGGGCCTACCACGCTACACATTCACATCATCCTGCAAGAGACCAGTCTCACACCTGGCTGCCCTGGCTGTCTCTCCCGGTGACCGGGCCTACCACGCTACACATTCACATCATCCTGCAAGACACCAGTCTCACACCTGGCTGCCCTGGCTGTCTCTCTCCCGGTGACCGGGCCTACCACGCTACACATTCACATCATCCTGCAAGACACCAGTCTCACACCTGGCTGCCCTGGCTGTCTCTCTCCCGGTGACCGGGCCTACCACGCTACACATTCACATCATCCTGCAAGAGACCAGTCTCACACCTGGCTGCCCTGGCTGTCTCTCTCCCGGTGACCGGGCCTACCACGCTACACATTCACATCATCCTGCAAGACACCAGTCACACACCTGGCTGCCCTGGCTGTCTCTCTCCCGGTGACCGGGCCTACCACGCTACACATTCACATCATCCTGCAAGACACCAGTCACACACCTGGCTGCCCTGGCTGTCTCTCCCGGTGACCGGGCCTACCACGCTACACATTCACATCATCCTGCAAGACACCAGTCTCACACCTGGCTGCCCTGGCTGTCTCTCTCCCGGTGACCGGGCCTACCACGCTACACATTCACATCATCCTGCAAGAGACCAGTCTCACACCTGGCTGCCCTGGATGTCTCTCCCGGTGACCGGGCCTACCACGCTACACATTCACATCATCCTGCAAGACACCAGTCTCACACCTGGCTGCCCTGGCTGTCTCTCTCCCGGTGACTGGGCCTACCACGCTACACATTCACATCATCCTGCAAGACACCAGTCACACACCTGGCTGCCCTGGCTGTCTCTCCCGGTGACCGGGCCTACCACGCTACACATTCACATCATCCTGCAAGACACCAGTCACTCAACTGGCTGCCCTGGCTGTCTCTCTCCCGGTGACCGGGCCTACCACGCTACACATTCACATCATCCTGCAAGACACCAGTCTCACACCTGGCTGCCCTGGCTGTCTCTCTCCCGGTGACCGGGCCTACCACGCTACACATTTACATCATCCTGCAAGACACCAGTCTCACACCTGGCTGCCTTGGCTGATTCTCTCCCGGTGACCGGGCCTACCACGCTACACATTCACATCATCCTGCAAGACACCAGTCTCACACCTGGCTGCCCTGGCTGTCTCTCTCCCGGTGACCGGGCCTACCACGCTACACATTCACATCATCCTGCAAGACACCAGTCTCACACCTGGCTGCCCTGGCTGTCTCTCTCCCCGTGACCGGGCCTACCACGCTACACATTCACATCATCCTGCAAGACACCAGTCTCACACCTGGCTGCCCTGGCTGTCTCTCTCCCCGTGACCGGGCCTACCACGCTACACATTCACATCATCCTGCAAGACACCAGTCTCACACCTGGCTGCCCTGGCTGTCTCTCTCCCGGTGACCGGGCCTACCACGCTACACATTCACATCATCCTGCAAGACACCAGTCTCACAACTGGCTGCCCTGGCTGTCTCTCTCCCCGTGACCGGGCCTACCACGCTACACATTCACATCATCCTGCAAGACACCAGTCACACACCTGGCTGCCCTGGCTGTCTCTCTCCCGGTGACCGGGCCTACCACGCTACACATTCACATCATCCTGCAAGACACCAGTCTCACACCTGGCTGCCCTGGCTGTCTTTCTCCCGGTGACCGGGCCTACCACGCTACACATTCACATCATCCTGCAAGACACCAGTCACACACCTGGCTGCCCTCGCTGTCTCTCTCCCGGTGACCGGGCCTACCACGCTACACATTCACATCATCCTGCAAGACACCAGTCTCACACCTGGCTGCCCTGGCTGTCTCTCTCCCGGTGACCGGGCCTACCACGCTACACATTCACATCATCCTGCAAGACACCAGTCTCACACCTGGCTGCCTTGGCTGTTTCTCTCCCGGTGACCGGGCCTACCACGCTACACATTCACATCATCCTGCAAGACACCAGTCTCACACCTGGCTGCCCTGGCTGTCTCTCTCCCGGCGACCGGGCCTACCACGCTACACATTCACATCATCCTGCAAGACACCAGTCACACACCTGGCTGCCCTGGCTGTCTCTCTCCCAGAGACCGGGCCTACCACGCTACACATTCACATCATCCTGCAAGACACCAGTCTCACACCTGGCTGCCCTGGCTGTCTCTCTCCCGGTGACCGGGCCTACTACGCTACACATTCACATCATCCTGCAAGACACCAGTCTCACACCTGGCTGCCCTGGCTGTCTCTCTCCCGGTGACCGGGCCTACCACGCTACACATTCACATCATCCTGCAAGACACCAGTCTCACACCTGGCTGCCCTGGCTGTCTCTCTCCCGGTGACCGGGCCTACCACGCTACACATTCACATCATCCTGCAAGACACCAGTCTCACACCTGGCTGCCCTGGCTGTCTCTCTCCCTGTGACCGGGCCTACCACGCTACACATTCACATCATCCTGCAAGACACCAGTCACACACCTGGCTGCCCTGGCTGTCTCTCTCCCGGTGACCGGGCCTACCACACTACACATTCACATCATCCTGCAAGACACCAGTCTCACACCTGGCTGCCCTGGCTGTCTCTCTCCCGGTGACCGGGCCTACCACGCTACACATTCACATCATCCTGCAAGACACCAGTCACAAACCTGGCTGCCCTGGCTGTCTCTACCGGTGACCGGGCCTACCACGCTACACATTCACATCATCCTGCAAGACACCAGTCTCACACCTGGCTGCCCTGGCTGTCTCTCTCCCAGTGACCGGGCCTACCACGCTACACATTCACATCATCCTGCAAGAGACCAGTCTCACACCTGGCTGCCCTGGCTGTCTCTCCCGGTGACCGGGCCTACCACGCTACACATTCACATCATCCTGCAAGAAACCAGTCTCACACCTGGCTGCCCTGGCTGTCTCTCCCGGTGACCGGGCCTACCACGCTACACATTCACATCATCCTGCAAGAGACCAGTCTCACACCTGGCTGCCCTGGCTGTCTCTCTCCCGGTGACCGGGCCTACCACGCTACACATTCACATCATCCTGCAAGAGACCAGTCTCACACATGGCTGCCCTGGCTGTCTCTCTCCCGGTGACCGGGCCTACCACGCTACACATTCACATCATCCTGCAAGAGACCAGTCTCACACCTGGCTGCCCTGGCTGTCTCTCCCGGTGACCGGGCCTACCACGCTACACATTCACATCATCCTGCAAGAGACCAGTCTCACACCTGGCTGCCCTGGCTGTCTCTCCCGGTGACCGGGCCTACCACGCTACACATTCACATCATCCTGCAAGACACCAGTCTCACACCTGGCTGCCCTGGCTGTCTCTCTCCCGGTGACCGGGCCTACCACGCTACACATTCACATCATCCTGCAAGACACCAGTCTCACACCTGGCTGCCCTGGCTGTCTCTCTCCCGGTGACCGGGCCTACCACGCTACACATTCACATCATCCTGCAAGAGACCAGTCTCACACCTGGCTGCCCTGGCTGTCTCTCTCCCGGTGACCGGGCCTACCACGCTACACATTCACATCATCCTGCAAGACACCAGTCACACACCTGGCTGCCCTGGCTGTCTCTCTCCCGGTGACCGGGCCTACCACGCTACACATTCACATCATCCTGCAAGACACCAGTCTCACACCTGGCTGCCCTGGCTGTCTCTCCCGGTGACCGGGCCTACCACGCTACACATTCACATCATCCTGCAAGACACCAGTCACACACCTGGCTGCCCTGGCTGTCTCTCCCGGTGACCGGGCCTACCACGCTACACATTCACATCATCCTGCAAGACACCAGTCTCACACCTGGCTGCCCTGGCTGTCTCTCTCCCGGTGACCGGGCCTACCACGCTACACATTCACATCATCCTGCAAGAGACCAGTCTCACACCTGGCTGCCCTGGATGTCTCTCCCGGTGACCGGGCCTACCACGCTACACATTCACATCATCCTGCAAGACACCAGTCTCACACCTGGCTGCCCTGGCTGTCTCTCTCCCGGTGACTGGGCCAACCACGCTACACATTCACATCATCCTGCAAGACACCAGTCACACACCTGGCTGCCCTGGCTGTCTCTCCCGGTGACCGGGCCTACCACGCTACACATTCACATCATCCTGCAAGACACCAGTCACTCAACTGGCTGCCCTGGCTGTCTCTCTCCCGGTGACCGGGCCTACCACGCTACACATTCACATCATCCTGCAAGACACCAGTCTCACACCTGGCTGCCCTGGCTGTCTCTCTCCCGGTGACCGGGCCTACCACGCTACACATTCACATCATCCTGCAAGACACCAGTCTCACACCTGGCTGCCTTGGCTGATTCTCTCCCGGTGACCGGGCCTACCACGCTACACATTCACATCATCCTGCAAGACACCAGTCTCACACCTGGCTGCCCTGGCTGTCTCTCTCCCGGTGACCGGGCCTACCACGCTACACATTCACATCATCCTGCAAGACACCAGTCTCACACCTGGCTGCCCTGGCTGTCTCTCTCCCCGTGACCGGGCCTACCACGCTACACATTCACATCATCCTGCAAGACACCAGTCTCACACCTGGCTGCCCTGGCTGTCTCACTCCCCGTGACCGGGCCTACCACGCTACACATTCACATCATCCTGCAAGACACCAGTCTCACACCTGGCTGCCCTGGCTGTCTCTCTCCCGGTGACCGGGCCTACCACGCTACACATTCACATCATCCTGCAAGACACCAGTCTCACAACTGGCTGCCCTGGCTGTCTCTCTCCCCGTGACCGGGCCTACCACGCTACACATTCACATCATCCTGCAAGACACCAGTCACACACCTGGCTGCCCTGGCTGTCTCTCTCCCGGTGACCGGGCCTACCACGCTACACATTCACATCATCCTGCAAGACACCAGTCTCACACCTGGCTGCCCTGGCTGTCTCTCTCCCGGTGACCGGGCCTACCACGCTACACATTCACATCATCCTGCAAGACACCAGTCACACACCTGGCTGCCCTGGCTGTCTCTCTCCCGGTGACCGGGCCTACCACGCTACACATTCACATCATCCTGCAAGACACCAGTCTCACACCTGGCTGCCCTGGCTGTCTCTCTCCCGGTGACCGGGCCTATCACGCTACACATTCACATCATCCTGCAAGACACCAGTCTCACACCTGGCTGCCTTGGCTGTTTCTCTCCCGGTGACCGGGCCTACCACGCTACACATTCACATCATCCTGCAAGACACCAGTCTCACACCTGGCTGCCCTGGCTGTCTCTCTCCCGGTGACCGGGCCTACCACGCTACACATTCACATCATCCTGCAAGACACCAGTCTCACACCTGGCTGCCCTGGCTGTCTTTCTCCCCGTGACCGGGCCTACCACGCTACACATTCACATCATCCTGCAAGACACCAGTCTCACACCTGGCTGCCCTGGCTGTCTCTCTCCCCGTGACCAGGCCTACCACGTTACACATTCACATCATCCTGCAAGACACCAGTCTCACACCTGGCTGCCCTGACTGTCTCTCTCCCGGTGACCGGGCCTACCACGCTACACATTCACATCATCCTGTAAGACACCAGTCTCACACCTGGCTGCCCTGGCTGTCTCTCCCGGTGACCGGGCCTACCACGCTACACATTCACATCATCCTGCAAGACACCAGTCACACACCTGGCTGCCCTGGCTGTCTCTCCCGGTGACCGGGCCTACCACGCTACACATTCACATCATCCTGCAAGACACCATTCTCACACCTGGTTGCCCTGGCTGTCTCTCTCCCGGTGACCGGGCCTACCACGCTACACATTCACATCATCCTGCAAGAGACCAGTCTCACACCTGGCTGCCCTGGCTGTCTCTCCCGGTGACCGGGCCTACCACGCTACACATTCACATCATCCTGCAAGAGACCAGTCTCACACCTGGCTGCCCTGGCTGTCTCTCCCGGTGACCGGGCCTACCACGCTACACATTCACATCATCCTGCAAGAGACCAGTCTCACACCTGGCTGCCCTGGCTGTCTCTCTCCCGGTGACCGGGCCTACCACGCTACACATTCACATCATCCTGCAAGAGACCAGTCTCACACCTGGCTGCCCTGGCTGTCTCTCCCGGTGACCGGGCCTACCACGCTACACATTCACATCATCCTGCAAGAGACCAGTCTCACACCTGGCTGCCCTGGCTGTCTCTCCCGGTGACCGGGCCTACCACGCTACACATTCACATAATCCTGCAAGACACCAGTCACACACCTGGCTGCCCTGGCTGTCTCTCCCGGTGACCGGGCCTACCACGCTACACATTCACATCATCCTGCAAGACACCAGTCTCACACCTGGCTGCCCTGGCGGTCTCTCTCCCGGTGACCGGGCCTACCACGGTACACATTCACATCATCCTGCAAGACACCAGTCACACACCTGGCTGCCCTGGCTGTCTCTCTCCCGGTGACCGGGCCTACCACGCTACACATTCACATCATTCTGCAAGACACCAGTCACACACCTGGCTGCCCTGGCTGTCTCTCTCCCGGCGACCGGGCCTACCACGCTACACATTCACATCATCCTGCAAGACACCAGTCACACACCTGGCTGCCCTGGCTGTCTCTCTCCCAGAGACCGGGCCTACCACGCTACACATTCACATCATCCTGCAAGACACCAGTCTCACACCTGGCTGCCCTGGCTGTCTCTCTCCCGGTGACCGGGCCTACCACGCTACACATTCACATCTTCCTGCGAGACACCAGTCACACACCTGGCTGCCCTGGCTGTCTCTCCCGGTGACCGGGCCTACCACGCTACACATTCACATCATCCTGCAAGACACCAGTCTCACACCTGGCTGCCCTGGCTGTCTCACTCCCGGTGACCGGGCCTACCACGCTACACATTCACATCATCCTGCAAGACACCAGTCACACACCTGGCTGCCCTGGCTGTCTCTCTCCCGGTGACCGGGCCTACCACGCTACACATTCACATCATCCTGCAAGACACCAGTCTCACACCTGGCTGCCCTGGCTGTCTCTCTCCCGGTGACCGGGCCTACCACGCTACACATTCACATCATCCTGCAAGACACCAGTCACACACCTGGCTGCCCTGGCTGTCTCTCCCGGTGACCGGGCCTACCACGCTACACATTCACATCATCCTGCAAGACACCAGTCTCACACCTGGCTGCCCTGGCTGTCTCTCTCCCGGTGACCGGGCCTACCACGCTACACATTCACATCATCCTGCAAGACACCAGTCTCACACCTGGCTGCCCTGGCTGTCTCTCTCCCGGTGACCGGGCCTACCACGCTACACATTCACATCATCCTGCAAGACACCAGTCTCACACCTGGCTGCCCTGGCTGTCTCTCTCCCGGTGACCGGGCCTACCACGCTACACATTCACATCATCCTGCAAGACACCAGTCTCACACCTGGCTGCCCTGGCTGTCTCTCTCCCGGTGACCGGGCCTACCACGCTACACATTCACATCATCCTGCAAGACACCAGTCTCACACCTGGCTGCCCTGGCTGTCTCTCTCCCGGTGACCGGGCCTACCACGCTACACATTCACATCATCCTGCAAGACACCAGTCTCACACCTGGCTGCCCTGGCTGTCTCTCTCCCGGTGACCGGGCCTACCACGCTACACATTCACATCATCCTGCAAGACACCAGTCACACACCTGGCTGCCCTGGCTGTCTCTCTCCCGGTGACCGGGCCTACCACGCTACACATTCACATCATCCTGCAAGACACCAGTCTCACACCTGGCTGCCCTGGCTGTCTCTCTCCCGGTGACCGGGCCTACCACGCTACACATTCACATCATCCTGCAAGACACCAGTCTCACACCTGGCTGCCCTGGCTGTCTCTCTCCCGGTGACCGGGCCTACCACGCTACACATTCACATCATCCTGCAAGACACCAGTCACACACCTGGCTGCCCTGGCTGTCTCTCTCCCGGTGACCGGGCCTACCACGCTACACATTCACATCATCCTGCAAGACACAAGTCACACACCTGGCTGCCCTGGCTGTCTCTCCCGGTGACCGGGCCTACCACGCTACACATTCACATCATCCTGCAAGACACCAGTCTCACACCTGGCTGCCCTGGCTGTCTCTCTCCCAGTGACCGGGCCTACCACGCTACACATTCACATCATCCTGCAAGACACCAGTCACACACCTGGCTGCCCTGGCTGTCTCTCTCCCGGTGACCGGGCCTACCACGCTACACATTCACATCATCCTGCAAGACACCAGTCACACACCTGGCTGCCCTGGCTGTCTCTCTCCCGGTGACCGGGCCTACCACGCTACACATTCACATCATCCTGCAAGACACCAGTCTCACACCTGGCTGCCCTGGCTGTCTCTCTCCCAGTGACCGGGCCTACCACGCTACACATTCACATCATCCTGCAAGACACGAGTCACACACCTGGCTGCCCTGGCTGTCTCTCCCGGTGACCGGGCCTACCACGCTACACATTCACATCATCCTGCAAGACACCAGTCACACACCTGGCTGCCCTGGCTGTCTCTCCCGGTGACCGGGCCTACCACGCTACATATTCACATCATCCTGCAAGACACCAGTCACACACCTGGCTGCCCTGGCTGTCTCTCTCCCGGTGACCGGGCATTCACATCATCTCACTGCAGTGTGAGGGTTGTCCGAACAGTTTCCGACCTCAACATGAAGATGGCAGCACTCGTCAACGAAAATTGGGGAATGTGTTTAGTCATGTTTTTGGAATATACTGTCTGAAATTTCAGCCATTTTGGATGAGCAGTTGTTTTTTAACAATTGTTTGCGTGAGTCTCTGCATATTAGTTGTTTACAAACGTGGTGACCTCCTCATTCGACAGAAATGTCTGTCCTCCGAGTGCCACTATTAGCCATATTGAGGTCGGAAACTTTTCAGGCAACCCTCGTATATTCATGGTTATAACGGTGATTCTTATTGCTAATTGGCAGATAACAAAGGTTACATCATTATTCTCCTTGTACAAACTGTTTCAGGGTTGTCAAGATCACTGTGGTTTAATCATCAATATATAGCAGACGTGTATTTCCTTCAAGTCTCTTTTGTTACATGATGAATCCACAAAATAATTGCTGTCTTGCCTGTGGATATAGATCTGTGCATTTTGTGTTATTTTCTGGCAATGTTCTTGTGCAACACCTGGGCGGAGATGTATGTCAACTGGTAGCTGCAACATTGTAACCTTTGGCCTGGGACACTTGACTGGCTCAAATTTATTCCACAAGATTGTTATAGGCTCTTACTACTTATGGGCGTGTTGTATAACCTGTTAAAAACTAATGAAGGTAATTAAAAGTAAAAAAACACTGCTGAACAAAAATGGGAATTTAATTGACCCTAACTACGAAAGTTCTTTGAACAAAGTGTTTCTCGGCCATATATTATGTACAAAAGTTCTAAATTTTTCACAAGGCATAAGCCAAGCTACATTAATTTTTCTCGTTTAAAATTTTGTTTGATTATGATAAGAGTTATAAAACTTTTCCTTAAGTTTGTTTATGAATATGGATAATTAAACTGCATGCCAAGATTATTATTTTTTGTCAGAGTGTTCTTAGCAATCTTCAATGTCTTGAAACAAAAAAAAACCTAACACCCCAGTCAAAATACAGACAGTTACATCCTCTTGTACTCAATCACGAAACTTGAGCTATCCCATAACCGCCTCCTACTTCAGTGATCTAGGTACTGTTCCCAGCAGGTTAAAAAAAAAAAGTTTTTCCACAGGCAAGAAATAATATCCATGATGCAATAACATATCTGGAGTTTCTTTGGGCAAAAAAAAGGTGGAAAGAAAGTTGATTCTTGTAAGAACAAGTGCAATCTTCTCTCGTCACATTTGTAAGAACACGTAGAGTTAACAGTAGCACGTAAGGCGCACACGCGTGTGAGTGCCTTGATCCAGCCAGGACACCTGTTGTGTATGTGACCCGTGCTGCAGTAAAAAAGAAAGGTGAAAAAACTCAGTGGGACAGTTATCTAAATTGAACGATATGTGTCATAACTTGAACTTCTGTTCACTGAACCTTCGGCCAAAAATTTTCTGAACATTCTAGGCTTCGTCAACCGCCATCGCTGGCGACTGTAAAAAAAACCCTGATCTCGAGGGAAGCACCAGCCAGTCATCGAGGAAGACAACGCCCCACTCCATCACTGCCCCAGCTTACGTCTCTACGCTGCCCACACCAATGGAGGATGAAACTTACGTATGCACCAGTCTTGTTTTAAGTCTCTGAACTCTGGACGGTATGTTACGTGAACGTAAGAAAGTAAGAATTACTTCAGTACGCTAGAAGACCTAAAGGTGTTTGAATATTTCTTGGGTCGACAAGAACGAGTGGAGTTCCCTCACGACACAAGGAAGAAGTTTACGTTGCTAGTAGGTGATTGGGCCAAATGTTTAACAAGCAACAGGCATTGAGAGAGTGCCATCACTTCTGGGAACACAGACTGCCCACACCACAGCGTTGGCAGTTCCCAGGACCCAACAGTGGATTGAGGAGAGTTACGCCCGTCGAATGGGGTTGTTCGTGACAAGGAGTACTAGTGTCATGTAGTACACACATACACTCTCTGCTAGAGAGCAGTAGTATTAACAACCGTGGCATCCACCACCTTGACAGTTTCTACAATAATAAGCAGTATTAAAGTTTTAATTTGTTTTAAAGACTTTAGCATTGATCCTATTTGGTAAAATATTTTGTAATATCACACAAGTATTGGCTCCAGTATATTTGAAGTGTAAAAATAATTACGTATTCTCCTTTTGCTATTTATCTTTACATACACTTTTAATAAAGTCATAATTTTGTCATTGTCATAGGGGTTGGTTATGAAGCACAGTTTCAACTTAAGTAATGTTTACGGGATGTAAAAGGTGGCCAGCCTCGCTGTAAATTTAAATGATAATTTAGACTTGCTCTTTGCTGTTTTGCATTTCAAATTTGTTACTGTTGAAGTGAGCTGGCAAGGCTG
This sequence comes from Bacillus rossius redtenbacheri, assembly GCF_032445375.1. Lineage (NCBI taxonomy): Eukaryota > Metazoa > Arthropoda > Insecta > Phasmatodea > Bacillidae > Bacillus > Bacillus rossius. Next base: position 4,974,112 of record NC_086335.1, read on the forward strand.
TTAATATTCAAGGCTTACAGGCCTCATATGAATATATGCGCTGGTTGTTATTGTAAATATAATTATTTAAAATATAAATATTTTTGATTCCAGTCACACGTGAGTACCAAGGGTGCAACACATAACCACCACCTGTGTACCGGAACATGGGTAGAGTCAAGACTCTATTTATCAAGATTTTTTTATTCTTAACATTGTAAATAACTAATTTTAGCAGTACTATTTGGTTGTTTAAGGTTACTCAATAAATTAAATATTGTTTATTTGGCGTTAAGGTGAAATTGTGTGTGTTTCAAATTCTTTTGGTACAATTTTGTTTGTATTATTTTTCCTAAATGGTTCTCTTTGCATAGCATCGCAAGTTGGCATGACGTGATTCAACTGCTACCTCGGTGGTGCCACTTTCAAAGGATGAATAATTCTTTTATCTTTTGAATGTACAGCCATTTTTGATTGATGTCAATTTTTGGTTGTTGGAAAAGTTGGTTTGATCAGTATACGTAGCTGATATCGTTATATGGTCTGAAGAGGCAAATTTTGGACTAAATGGTATTTAAAATGTCCTGTTAGAAACACACAAACTAATAATCTACTTCATTCATCTAATGGGATAAGGAATCTTATGGTTTCAACAATTTATTAAGATTGGAAATCATAGTCTAGTCTACAGGGCAATAGTCATTGTCCATGTTGGAGTTCTCAAGGGAATGTTACATACGGAAAGGAGTGATGACTACAAGTTTGGATTACTATTTCCTTGTTTAGAAGAAAAATAATTGCAAGTACAAATGTTAGAAAATTGTTTTCTACAACTATATTAATTTTCCGCAGTAAATTTAAAAATTATACTTAAGGCAAAACCATTAAAGAAATTACTACCCAGAGGTGGTTCTATCGGCTAAGTTAGCATGGCACAAGTGAAGTTTCACTGTTCTGAACTAAAATTAACTTATGGAACTAGTTGAATACAGTTGACTCGCGATAATCCTAATGTTACAGGACCGAGGGGTTGTTGATTATCAAAAATGTTGACTAATCAAAGTTTGATTTTTTAAAACTGAATTGACTTCTCAGGCAAGAAAATTTAAGTTGTTATGTAGATATATTGTTACAATATTGAGTAAATATTTTACGGCCATCAGGAATATAAAAAAAACTCAACTAGGTATACCTAGTTCTACACAAATGAATAATACAAATTTATTATTTATGTCCACAATATGTAGTTACATATACAGAAATATACAAATCAAATATATAGATACTTGTATAGTAATTCTTATAATATAGAATAAAAATTGTAGTGATTACCTATGTACCTACGGTACTTATCTACAGCTTAAAAAAAAATCTGTAATAGTTGTTTTAGTTTCTCCTTATGTAAAGAGTCTGTCATGGCTTCTTGAATATCTTTTAACATTAATATGTTCTCGTATTCGAGTTTCATCTCCTCAAACCAACATATCAAAGTGTTTGCAGCCGACATAACTTCATCGCAAGTGATTGTGTATTTCACCTCTGTGGCCTCCTCAATTGGGTCGTCTACAACATGAGCCGTAACTTCCTGGATTATCTCCTCTTCTGTCAGATCAGAACCAAGGTTATCGTCTAATACCCATCTTCTCAAGTTTTCTGCAGTTGTTTGCAGTGAATGCTAATTTCATCACAAAGTGTAAACGCAGCCTCGATAACATTGTTTCTATCTTCAGATTTGTTATTTCTGTCGTCTTTCTTTGGAAGGAGTGAGTATTCTGGCCAAACATTTTTCCAAAATTTTATCAGAGTTAAAGATTTGAGTTGATGCCACACAAATGCTGCGTTGACAATGGCATCCTTGATGTTAAATCTGTTCGAGATTGATGTGATGTCTGCATCAGGTCGGCTGATGATATCAATCAGTAGGCGCTTCTTGAAATGTGCTTTCAAAGTTTTGATAACGTTTTGATCCGTCGGCTGAATCAAAGCAGTGCATTTATTTTGGCAAATACAAACCCTCTATGTAACCATCAGCCATCTCTACTCTAAATCTTCCTTGTCCGAGTGTCCTGGGGCATTATCCAACAACAAAATGGCCTTTGATGGCAGATTTTTTCCCTTTAAGTGTTCTTTGACTTCTTGTACAAAATGGTTGGAAAACTAGTGTAATAAAATACTTTTAGTGACCCATGCTTGGCATTGGTTTTTGTACATTACTAAAAGAGATTAGACTTTTATATTTTTAAAGCCAGTGGGGGCTTGGATTTACCCACAGCTAAGAGTTTTAATATGTTGCTTCCCGGGCATTTGTGCACACCAGTAACGTGATACGCTCTTCTTGAAATTTCCTTCCTGAAACTTTTTTCTTCCTCCATTACAAATGTTTTTGTTGGGAATTACAACCAGTTTAAGCCGGTTTCATCTGCATTATACAGCTGCTCGGGCGTAAGGCATAGTTTGGCGATTTTGGTGTTTAAATCTTGAATGAAATGAGAAACTTCAGTCTCGTCAACTGATAGCTCAAAGTGTGAAACAAAGTGTGAGTGCCAAAACAATCATGAATAGGTAAGTTATCCTACAAAACCATTACAAAATAGGGGAGGTTCTACAGATTTACAGATGTGTGTTCAAATAATAACACATGCAAAATCTCCTAAGTGAAACCCAAATAGCCAAACATTACAAAAAATTCAGGGCAATACTGGGTCACGTTTGCGTAACAGGACATGCAATGAGGCCGCACGCACAGGGGTGGAGGGGAAAGTCTGCTCAGCTGTCGCGGTTATTTGTTTTAACATTTGGTTTCCACAACCCTGGATTGTTTTGGTAGGCTGGGCGTGCGGAGATTTAAGCGGAAGAGTCAGTCAGTTGTGGGCTCACTCCTGGGAGAGGCCATGCACCTCGTGGCTAATAAGTTGGTTAGTCGTGCTACAAAATTAAACAAGTTACCGATGTAGAGTTCATTAACACACCCAAGGTAGAAGCCCGAATTTAAGTGTAGAAGTCTTGGCAAGGGACAAATTCGCTATCTTCATGAAAAACGTGAGTACTGAACAGTTGTATCTAATAACTAATCACAAACTAGATTTAAGATAATTTTAAGTAAGTACTGTGTCTTAATGGTTAGGATAAAGTTTGGTAAAGCTCTCTCTTTTTTTATTTTAAATTTTTTTTTAAATCTGACAGTGCTAGAAGCAAATTATAAATTATTCTGACATTTAACTTTAATTTGTTAAGTAATTAATAGTAACATATCCAAATTAATTTATTTTTATAATAAACATACTTTCTTTAAATTATTGTACAGTCAACCAAATTGAAAATCCAGTCGGTACTGATTTAAACTCTTGCAGCTGTTTTTGCTCAACAGAGTAAGTGGTGAATTCTGAGTTTGATATTTCCCCCTATGTCTGAATAAGGTGATGGTATTTGTGTAGAAGTAAAACCTAAATCCCATGAGTAAAAATTTGACAGGAAATCATTGAATTATTTTCACAGCTACTTATTTAATATTTATTTAACAACCATTCTGTCTTTTATTTTATTTTTACAAATGAATTTCCCCTCCAAGTTACAATACATTTTCCATGACTGCACCTGGTTGCGTTACCATTCCCAACACACACTCTTCAGGCACAGCACCCAACTCTGTTGTGTTACCTCTGCCCTCCGCCATGACTGCTAGATTTTACTCCCTCTATAAGGGGGAGGGGGGAAAAACGACCATAAAGGATGAAGAGGGGAAAGACGAAGGACATAAGTGCTGTTTATTACGTGTCAATAAGCTGAGACACGAACCATAAAGACTTAACTTGTATTCTACTGGAGAAAATTATTTGGCGCGACTCATATTCGAGGGCTACCCTTACGGTGAACTAAGATTTTTTTTGGCCAAAATTAAGGGTGTGACCTATACATAGGGGCGATAGTTCTGCAGGTAAATACGGTACAAAAATTTTAGAAGAATGAACATATTTGTGTAAAATCATAAAAGATTGCCTTTTCTTTTTTTTTTAATATATAAAACTTTGTGAATAATTTGAGATGCTGGCAAGTAAGCAATAGGGAGGGTACTTACTTGGGGGGGAGCAACAGAGAAGCCTGGGAGGTCGCGGCCAGGACCTGGTCCTTGTCCAGCGGCAACGGGCCTGCCCCCTCCCCGCCGGACACACCCTTGGTCTGACTGACCACCGACGACACCTCAGATGTGCCCGAGCCGTGGAGGGACATCTCTCAGGGCTGCGTGGAGCTTCTACTTCCTGCAGGCACACATGCACACGCACACCCTCATGTGCATGTGCGTTCCGAGCATAGTGACTCATTACTTGTTTGCCCGACACTTGCTAAAACGGACACTATATTTTGTTGCCTTTAATTTGTTAACTCATTATTGCGGACTTTTCTGTGTCGCAACTTATAAATGGTGCAAGTTAGTACTGCAAAGCTGTTTTAAAAGAATATCTGCATATCTTTCCTCCCTCACCTATAAAAAAAAAGAATGATTTGACACGGCTGTAATATTTATGATGTGCATGGAAAAGAAAATGACAGCCAACTCACCCCTTCCACCAGCCAGCGTGTCCCGTTATGACTATGGAAATTTGTGCTGAATGATGAAACAAAATATAATTCTGAACTTTTCCTATGACCACACCAACACTACCATAGAATAATATGAAGATTGTGGTGAAAGTAATGCGCAACATCATTTCACCACATTTAGAAAAATATTATCTGTAATACTGGCATTGCCCGGCTGAACTCAGGGTGATATATTGTCCGCGAGTTAAAGCAAAACTGATAGGGCTTTATGACAGAGTGGTGGACATAGAAAAATTACACATAATTACTGTTTGTATGTCTGTGACTTATGGTTTTTTTTTGTCTACCCATGGTGATTGTTGAACTATTTAGAAGTTGATGCCTTGCAGCGCCATCTAGCAGCAAGTTACAAAAAAATTGATAGCAAAAAAACCCTTCTCCATGAAAAATCACTTTGATGTGCAAACTTTCATGGTGATCTGTCAAACGGTGTCTGAGTTTATCAATGTCATACATACCCACATTTAATTCATTTATATATATATATCGAGAGAGAGAGAGAGAGAGAGAGAGAGAGAGAGAGAGAGAGAGAGAGAGAGAGAGAGAGAGAGAGAGAGAGAGATTAAGTGCAATACTAAAAGTTGTGTAAGAAACTAGAGTAAGCATTAGTATTAATTATTACTCATATGTTAAGTTAACTGTAGCACACATAGCCATAAAGGAAGTTCATAAAGATAGTTTATTGGAACTGGTAAAACCCATTTAATTATAAAAAACTAAGACACAAATGAATCTCTTTTAAAATGTTATTGACGTTCTGCAGGGTAAAGTGTTTTGTTATGGTTTTGCATTGGATTTAATTAAAATATGTAAATAAGGAGACTTGGGTGTGAGTAGAGAGAGAGAGGGAGAGATGGGGAGAGAGAGGGGAGAGATGGGGAGAAAGGGGGGAGAAAGGGGGAGAGGGGGGATGGGGAGAGACGGGGAAAGGGAGGGGAGAGAGAGGGAGGGAAAGGTGGCGACCACTCATCAGTTAAGGGCGAGTGGCTCAAGGCAGCGGATGTGCTTTGTAAAACGTGAGGCCTTCATCTCATTTGTTCACTGAATCAACTTCAATAAATAAATAAATAAATATATATATATATAAATAAATTAAACCCTTTTAATAGCCTCGCATAAGTCATGCCAAACTGTTTCCCATCGTTGGGAGCAGCTTAATTATAATTATATCCTCTTTGGGATTTCCACTGTTTCTTGTAGCATCACACTTGTGTAACTATGTAAAGTGAGTAAAGAAGTTCAATCCACATTCAGTATTTTCCATGTAACTACCTTGGTTCTTGTGTGTTTAAGGCTTCAGTGAAGTCTGGATATCACCCAGCGATTAGGTATTAAGGTGCCTGGGGCAACAAAGTATCTCAAATACAATACATTATAAAATATAGTTCTGTATCCTAACTCATTTAAAAACAGGTAATAAATATGCTGGGAAACAAACCTAAGATACCAGTAAAAATTTAAAAAAATTAAATTGACCATAACAAAATCCAACCAAAAACTAATTATATTACTGTAAATTAAATACAAGCATACATCTGCCAGGCAATTAAATTAACCTAAAAAAGATATCATGTTGCTAATATATTTTAATTTTGTGTTCAAATATGAGAGAGTTAATTAAATTTGTCACTTGCTCCACATTAATTTATATCCATTGTTTTAAAGAAGTGTGTACATATTTAGGAGCTTTTTATGATCCCAATAGAAAGTACTAATTTTTTTTACCAGGTTTTGATTAGCTAATTTTTTTTCATCTTCAATACATGTCGAAGAGTGAAGAGTGATTTTCAAAGTTGCGCAACATTCATTTCAGTATCAAAATTAGTATACTGGTAAATGATTTCTAATAATAATGAAAATGATTTAAGTACCTATACATGAACATGTGTATGAATAAAAATATAAAGAGTTTGTTTATTTGCATGTGTTGAAAACCAATTTAAAGTTTTATTTCGAGCTTGATGCAATTTTACACACTTGACCTTCAAAATAAATGGAATGTCACTGTCTAAATAAGATTCCTAAAAACTACCCACACTACCCTTTCCCACCCCTTAAAACAGAATTTTGGTACTTCTTGGTAAAATTTTGCACAACTGCCATTTAAAATATGAAGAATATTACTGTCTTCATCTAACTGTGAAAACTGTATATCTACAACCTTTGTAGAAATAAATCTCAATGGATATGAAGTAAGTAAGTAAAGATCTTCAATATTTCATTCTTTTAAATGTATCTTCCTTTTATACAATAATTAGATTTTACCCGCGGTTTCGCTCGCGCTGATGTCCTTGAATAAGTATCAAAGATCATTGCAAAGAAAATAGAATAATGTGGTAATTGTTTTGTTTTTTATTGTGTGACTGGGATCAGCAGTATTTAAAAATTCTAACATACAATTTAGCTTAAAAAACTGAAAACATGCTTTATTGAAATATGTTTCACTATTACAAAAAATAAATAATTTTAAATACTAACATTTTAAAAAGTTCAGTATTAATGTATAATAAAAAAAATTTCTTTAAAAGAGCTTAAATCAGAGTATTATTCTGGGATGCTCCTGTATACTATGTTATATGTTTTTCTGTCCGGTGCAGATTTCGGGCATTGGACACACACTGTCGTAGCCCCGGATATCACCCCCGTGATGCGGGTTGCGTAGTATTCTCAGGGAGGGTTCAAGCCTCGTGGCGGGGAAAATTAACACTATCCGAGCTACAATGATGTTTCGACAGTTTGACCACAAGTATTTATTGAGCCCTTCGCGTAATCTAGGTACATGGGCAATCCGCGGCACAACACCCGTACCTCCGCGGAGTGAGGCTCGGCTGCACGTGTTTGGGGTTGGGCAGGCGCCAAGTGCGGACTGCACCCCCTGGTTCTTTATGCGACTGATGAACTGTCTCTGCCCCTTCTCTATGATAGTGAAAAACCAATTAAGTTGGAACGCCGTCGCCGGCGACATGAAGTCCGTCCCGTTGCGGTACGCACGTGTCCGCCGATGCGCGAAATGTCCCGCCTCAACAAAACCAAGAAAATACTTATTTACAATTAAATTAGTTACAATGATGTCCGATAGCGTAACGCCCGTGAACGTGGAAGTCCCGATCGCCCGGATCCAGTCTCACCAGTTCTGGCTCACGTCTCGCTGCCGCACTCGTCTCGCCGTGCGACCGCCTTCCTCGGCCGCCAGATGACTACTGCCCCCTCCTGCCGCGTCTCTCCTCTCCGCCCATCATCCCCCCCCCCCCCCCCCCCACTTCGCGACACGTGCAGCGCTCGGAGTGATGACACATCCTTGAATATAAAATATGTTTCACACAATACACATTCACTGCACGGGGCAGGGGAGGATTAGGGGTTGGCGCAGCATAACGGACTTTATGAGCAGGGGAGACACCTGGGTCGACGTCAACACGAACAGGCTACATATAGTTGGCCATGGGAAAAGCATGGCTTTTCCAAATGCACCCCTGCTACCTGCAACGTTTGCCCTTGCGCTTTGTTAATGGTAACAGCAAAACTAATCCTGATGGGAAATTGAACTCTTTTGAATTGGAACGGTAGATCAGTGGGGATAGTTGGAATTCGAAGTATGATAAAACTTTCCCCTTTACTGACACCTGTTAAAATAGTGGCACCAATTATATTCTGCCCCAATTGTGTGATCTGAAGCCTCGTTCTATTACATAGTCAAGGAGAATCTAGATTTCGCATAAGCATGACTTGTACATTTACTTAGTTTTATTTAAAATTTATGTGAGTGTACATCCGAAAGTTCAAGTGAATCTAAAAACTCCGCAGGATATGAAGTGCTTTGTTCTGTATCCATGATTGTATCTATTGACAAATACTCCTTCATTTCCCCTTGCACATCTTTTAAAATATAAGTGTTGATTTTATTAACAATATCATTTGTTGGCGACAATATTGCTCTTGCGCACAACCACTGATCACTATTCAAATGTTGTTGCAAGTCCGGGAAAACTTGAGTAATAAGATCCACATCATTTTCTACTAAATAACAAAATTCTTTTGAAAGTAAAATATAACCTTCAGCATCAACATCCAAACAACCATCACCAAAGAAAATAAACAGACACCTAAACTGAAAAATTAAAAAAAGTTTAAGTAGGTATTGCTTGGCAGTGACAGAAAAATAAAAATTAATGTGGAAGCAGATATGCTATACTAAATTGAATAGTGAATTGACCGTCGCTTTTACAGTATTAGATTGGCGAATTATTTAATTTACTAATTGAAACACCATATGGCGTTAAATGTAATTCTAATTACTCAAACTCTCAGTCGAACGATCATACATATCAATATAAATTTTTTTGCCCTTTAGAAAAAAATATATTTTTTTTTGTATAAAAAGTGTCCTATGTCCTTTACTATACCTTTGAAAATATGCGCACAAAATTTCATGATGATCGGTTCAGTAGTTTCTGTGTGAAAGCGTGACAAACAAATAAACAATCAAACAAACAAACTCACATTCACATTTATAATATTAGTACATTTCCAAAACCACTTTTGTAAATAAATATTAAATCGTTATTTTCTAGAAAAAGTTTTTTTAATAATATTATATACCTACCTACAATACTGAAAATTGTAATTTTGAATTCCTCTCATTTAATCTGATTACTGCTAAACAGCACTGCGATATTTCAAGTTTACCAATAGTTCACTGATATGAACAGTTGGTACATCTTTGAAAGATTTGTGCAATGGGAGTGCATGACTTGACGTAAGCCTTTGGACATACGCCATTGCTAAGCACATGTATGTCTGTAGAAGAAAACTACAAAAAAACACAAATGACAAAAAACACAAATTAAGCAAAAAATTGCTGTTGTCAGGATTTAACACCACACAATACTCCACAACAGGAATACGGTCAACAAACAAAGAAAAACAAAGAAAAATGGACTAACAGAACGAAAAAAAACCCACAAATGATGGCAGCACAAAAATACCAAACCCAAAAAATTCAGCACCTGTGTTTCCGTACCATGTGCGTCTCAGCCTGAGGATGGGAGCAGATAGCAGTTCCCGAAACGTCGCTTGTTTCTGTTATAGAAAACTGTTGTGTTTGTTTTGTCTTTTCGTTTTGTCGTGCTTTTGTCTCATTTTGACTGTTGTGCTGAATTTTTTTGGGTTCAATATTTTTGTGCTGTCATCATTTGTGGGGGGGTTTTCGTTTCTCTTTTGTTTTTGGAAAACTATTGTGTTTGTTTCGTATTTTCGTTTTGCAGTGTTTTTGTCTCGTTTCAACTGTTGTGCTGAATTTTTTGGGTTCGGTATTTTTGTGCTGTCATCATTTGTGGGGGTTTTTTCGTTCTGTTAGTCCATTTTTCTTTGTTTTTCTTTTTTTGTTGACAATATTCCTGTTGTGGAGTATTGTGTGGTGTTAAATCCTGACAAAAGCAATTTTTTCATTTTTTTTTTTTTTTTTTTTTTTTTTTTTAGTTTTCTTCTACAGACGTACATGTGCTTAGCAATGGCGTATGTCCAAAAGCTTACATCAAGTCAACAGTTGATACACAGTTAGATTAGGAAATTTTAAAATGATATAAATTTTGGAACAGTTGGATAATTAAGTTAGCAACATAGTAAAAACACTTGACAGTTTTATGGAACAGTAGTACTGAAAAAACAATTTCGAAGCTATCTTTTTTTTTTTTCAAGTGAGCACACATTCTAAGAAATAAACTATTTCATGAAATTATTTACTAAATACTTAAAACAATTTACAAAAATTCAGGGTTAAGTGTGTTTCATTGTTAAAAGTTGTATGTTTTTCCCCTTTTGTCATCATGTTCAAATTTAGGTCATTTTGCATACTCTCAGAGTCGAGATGCTTTTATTGATTGCGAACAATTGTTTTGATTATGAATACACTGTTTTCATACAAATGTACACAGTGAAAATTAATTACTCTATGACAACATTTCAAACGAGAGAAAAATCTGTGCTAAGATAGCCATTTTATTACACAGGAATTTTAATTTTGTGGGCCTTTTCCATGACAAACAGCTAGGATCGCTGCAGTCAAGTGTCATCAGTGTGCCATGTTAAAAGGCATCAGATTCATATATTGTTCTACAATAGGCCGCTACTCTAGACAATTACGAATATTTACTTTGAATAAGTAAGAAAATATATGTTTTACCCGCACTATAAACTATAAATGCTTTCGTTCCACAATTCAATTATCACTGGCCAATTTCCACGACATCATACATTTTCCTTATAGTAACTACCGTATTGTATTTTGAACATGACCCGTTCTTTGTTGCCAAGCTCTGCTTGTTTTGATTTGTGAAGTGTAAACACTACATTGATTGTGATCGAGACTTAAGTAATATGTACAGCACTTACGAACAAATGAAACATGTAATGAAAATATTATAAGAATATAAGTCAATGTTAAATGCATTTTCTTTACCTTTATGGAACACCTTAAAATCTTCATAACATTATAAACATTTTACGTAATAATCTGTCACATCACATGTTTTCATCCTTCGAGCCGAGCATATATAAATATATATCATACAGACATACCATACGTTTGAAATGTAGGATACAATCAGCTGATCTAAGGCTACTTTAAAATGCAAAGAGAATCTATGAGGTAACTGGTTATACTTGATATTTTGTGTTTACTCTATTTAGTGATGATTTTAAGCCTTTTTTTCATAAATAAATGTGTTGATTAACGCAAGCTTAGGTTAAATTTTGAGAAAGCATGCCTAATGTGTCTGGAAATTACTATAATATGTCCGCGAATCGTTTTATTTATATTGGGGACCTATCTCAAACGTATATGTTTGAATGAATAATTATGGTTGCTATAAAGATACTAAATTTGATGTCGTCCGACCGAAGGCCACCCTAAAGCCCGACCTGCAACCGCCAGTATCCGACCCTGCTAACGTAACGCACCCCTAGCAATGGCCCACCCGGGTCAGGCGAGCACCGGAACAGCAGGTAGAATGAAAGACCATGCCCTAATTAACCAGCCACCGCGATCCCTGTGCGTTATAAATTAAACATAATTTAATGATAACATCACTTTTAATTAAGAACCCCGTCCAAAGGAAGTGCGACGTAGGAGTGCCCAGGTTTCACTCACGTGTGGATTTATGTTAATACATTTGTGAGTGCTCCCCTTGCAGCCTTCAGCCTAAATTAATTAGAGTAGTGTGTGACGTACTTATGACCTCCCCAATATTTGTGTATAACTATCGCCACTGGAACAGTCAACAAGTGACGAACAGTCTCCAGTGTGACTCACATTATTCAAACCTTATTTATGCAAACTTGTTCAATCTAATTCCTAAAGAGTATCTGTTTATTAGGTTAATTATTATTAGGTGAATTTTGAGCCACTTTCAATCTCTTATTAATTTAATAATTTCCGAATGACAGAACTTTAGAAACTTTGGCACGACAGGATGCTGAGGCCTCCCTTCGCGCCAAGGCCAGACGCCAGTACCGAGTGACTCACGGACCGGGACGGACGTGCGTCCCACGGGGAGTCCTCAACCTTTGTCTTCACTGAATTCACTACCTACTGGTAATTATAGTCACTCTTCAAATCCTTTTCGTATTTACTCCCCGTGTGCACCCGGTCCTTTTATGGTGTAGGGCCTATCCCAGCTGCTTAAACATAAACTCCCCACACAAAGCATTACGCGGGGCAGTGCAGCATACGACACGGGCCGACTCCCATCACCAAAGACTTTTGGATACCGTAATCACCGAGTGCACAGGCACCGGCAACAACGACGTAAAGACTTGTAATAAATTTCATAGCGAGCCGCGGTACACACAGGTGGGCCCGGGCGTCACCGTTTGCAATTTTCGGGATTGGTAGCCTCCAATCGAACTCCCCCCCCCCCTCAACCTTGACTGGCGTGAGGATTTAATATTAGTGACGGTGCGTCAGAGCGCCCAGTGTCAACTTAGTGTAATTTGTGTAGGGAAAATCAATGTGCAACGTGTAACTGTAACTGCAAGTGTAACTGTCGATTTCAATTAAATGTACACTCCGCACACTCCGTGCGCGATGTGTATATGACAGTGCAAAACCGAACCCGTATATGTTATTTTGTGAACTCCCCTAATCCAGCCAGGAATCAGCATGCTATGCTGTGTAGGGCCAGTAATGTATCAATAGCAAGGGCCCCCTCCAACCACGACCACCACCGACGGTCCTAGCGGGCCACAAAGGGCATTCGCACCCAACGACCCAACTCTTGGTTAGCCACAGAGCTAGCCTGGCGCCCACCCGAACACATTTTCAGTAAAAATACACCCTTCCCGCAAGGAACCACGCCGGATCTCGAACACGAGAACCCGGACAACGGCAAATTATTTGAAAAAGGAAGCTGTGTTTCATTTCATAGGTAAGGTTATCAACTACAATTTTTAGTTGAAGCTGAAGCATCTTGAAACGAAATTAGGTGTAATAAACATTGCAAATTCAGCAAATTATGACCTATTATGAACTGCATAGTGCATGACTGTTATAGAATTAGCCAAAAAATATATTTGTGTGTAGTTTTTCAATATGATAATGGTGAAAAAGATAATCTGATATTGTGCATTGAGAGTTACCTACTCAACATAAGGCCACATTAAAGCAATGCAAAACCAATATTAATATGACTGAGAAACCTTTTTTTACACTTTTTACGTTCCTGCAGTAAGGCCTCTTTACAAAAGGAAAATAAAAATAAATTGACAATGCTCTGTCTGCCTCCCTGTAGAGATTGTAAGTTCGTAATGAAAATAAGTGGGTTCCAGGGTTCGGTCCAGCTATGTGACCAGAGGCGTGCCGATTGCAGGATTCTCTGGGTTTTTCAGGCAACCCAGGATGCAGTATTAAATGAAAAGAACAGTGGCGTCTCGTCAGGGCAAGCAAGGCAAGCAGTGCTTGCCCAGGCAGTTTCCAGACGTATTTTTTAAATAAATATTTTATTCAGAATAGTATTTTACTTTGGCTCATGCCGTTAGGTGTATGTATTTTTTACACTATCTTCTTGGGACCCAGTACTGTGCGTTGTGCGCTATAAGAAAAGAACTCGTTGACACACAAAACATGCTGTTTTAGAAGCGTTGCTAGGTTTAGAAGCGCTGGTAGGACCGCTTTCAGCAGGAAGGCTGCCGCAGTAGTTTCCTTTCGGAAGGGGGGGGTGGCATGGTACAAAGGTTCAGGGAGGGGATTGGCTGTAAAAACACGTGGTAGAAGGTACGAAGGTAGCGCTTTCTTGCCGAACTGAAGCGAACATGGCCGAAGCAGACGGTGGAATTCTTCCGCCGACTGCTTCGGCTATGTCCGCTAGAGTTCGGCAGGGCAGGTGGCGAGGTCGCGTTTCAGTCGGCGGTCGTCTCTCGGGGCGCGCGCATCTCTCTTGCGGGCTGTTGGCTGGCAGTGTTTGGGGGATTTGTGGGCGTATGGGAGGCGGCCTAGCAGCATAGATTAAGTACAGGGAGAGGCGCCACTCACATAGTAATGATTGTTTGCTTAAATTTGTAAACAAAACCCTTGCGATCATACCATTTCTTTGCAACTTGACAACGAAAAAATTACAGCCAGATACAACCTGAGAAAGGTTTAGCGCGCGATAGTTGGCACCGTTGTAGTTGCAATATTTTATATTTTTTTCGATAAAGGCTACTGATATTGTAAAATTGCTTTATGTTAGTACTTATAATAGGACGTTAAACTATTTCCACAATAGTAAAAAAATTTCCGCAATAGAAAAAACTTTGGTTCAAGGTAGATTCGACCCGCGACAGTTCGATCTGAAACACCACGCCTCCACCAATTCATCTTACGAATAGAGCTTCAAGTGTACATTCTTAAATAATATTTTTCTGCACCAGTAAAGTTGAAATTATACAGCCAGATTGAAACTGATGATCTTTTAGTAATTAGTTTTATTTCTGTTTATTATATTTATTTTCCATTCCGTTATATATTTTTAATTTTCAACTTCAAAAACAGTAGCAGGTAATATGGAGAAGGACAGGCCAACGTGCTCTAATTTTCGTTTTCGGCAATATGCCACGCAGCATCTAGTTTTCAATGACATTTTAAAAATAAATACTTTTACTTTCAAATCCCATTATTACCAAGAGACAATACAATACAATACAATACAATATGTAATTATAACAACTGGATATGTAATAAACTAAAGAGATTAAATCTTGTAATTTTTTTTTTTTCCGATGTTGGTGAAACATGGTATGATCCAATTTTTAAGGATTCAGTTTGTCCTATCTACTGTCACCCCCCTGCCTAGCAGTGCCAACTGCTACCGACCGCGTCCCGCGGGTGGCGGATACGGGATCCCAGCTCGAGAGTTAAATCTCTCTGGGGTGACTGTGAATAACCAATAGCAGTCCGCGGACCAATAGCCGGCCTGTGGAGTCGTTATTACGGCTATCGGGGTGAAAGGTAGCCTGAATGCAGCTCGGCGCGTGGCAGAAAGCAGTTCCGTCGGCGAAGGCACCGCAGGGGAGCTCGATGTGCCCTGGATGCGAAGTGTAGACGAACTGCGGGCTGGAAATTGCGGAGCTGTGAACTGCCGCGCGCCTAACGGAACTGAACAGCATCGTAACTCTGAAGGAAGAGATGGCGGCGCCTATAAGTTGGGGCCCTGTTGGAGCCAGTGGTAGCCTGGGCGGCGCGACCTTCAACCGTCCCGGGATTTTGGAGGACAAGAGGGTCCGACTCGCAAGATACTTAATTCGCCTGAACGACTTACCCCCACCCTGGCTTGAAAGGTTGTTGGCTGTTGACTGGAAGAAGGAAGATGAAGATGGCGCAATGTCGGGCTGCCTTTCGCCCCGTGCGCCCGCAGTTCGAGCCGGTTTACTGGCTCGTCTGCCCACATCTGGTTTATCTGTGGCTGCCTGGGCAGCTGGGCTGGGCTGACGAGTGAAGTCGCCCGCCCCTGGGGGCGCATGCGCCCCTGGTTAATAATAACCCAGGAGTACCCAACATTTAAATGCGGGTCGCAAGGCCCAAGCACCCAACTCCAGCATGGTTGATTTTTCAGCCCCTCCAACTCTTCTTACCTGGACCCTTCTTCCCTCTTGTCCAGTCGTTACCTGCTTGCTTAATGCATGTTAATTGATCCCCGCATGGTTAAAAACCCGCATGGTAGAGTGTAGAGGCTTCGGCCTGAGACACACTTAGGTCCTCCCCTAACCTGGACCCTCCCCTTACACAATTAGAATAATTTAGACTAGGAAAAAAAATCGTGGCGTTTCAGGAATGATTGACGTGCCAGTTTCTTGGTACACGTACCAGTTAACAGAGTTTTTGATCACGTATGAAGATAATTTATTTTGTGTTGGTACGAAAAATACCAAGATTTAATTTTTACTATTCTAGATCATTTTTATGAGGTTCTTCTCTTTATTTTAAGTACTTACTTTGCCATGTGTTGTCTGTTTATATATTTTGTACCAGATATCGATGATACTACACTCCCACTTAGTATATAAGTAATGTAGAGTAGGTATTTCACTATCAGAATACTGTAAGTCAAACATTTTTTTTTTAAATATTTTTTTTTTTAAAAAAATGTCAATTTTTCTACCTGTGGAATAGTCAATGTTCAGTTAAGAAAACTACTTAAATAGCACCATTTTGTACCTTGAAATCCATATTTTCCCGGGGGAGGGCCACCGGACACCTCCCCCCCCCCCCCAAATCTAGTTTTGATGTGAACGGAGTTGTTGCTTCCCCTCATGTAAACCTCACGCCTCGCCACTGGAAAAGAAGAATACACAGATAACGTATAGTGGTTTATTATCACTGGCACGAGGTACTCCTGACTGTTTCTGTTACTGAATTGACATCTCTGCACTACCACGGCCCCTTTACAGTGGTGGCACTGATTACATTCCTAGTGAAGGTCTCTTAGGATAGTAGATGTATTTGGTTCGTATGGGGGCACCGGAGGACGGAGGGGGATCCGGGGATCCGCGGCAGCCACCTTAAGGCTTCGCTTCATCAGCCATGTTGGATTACGTCACTTCCGCCGGCCATACACGCACGAAAAAGTGTCCCGTAATGTTCATCAGCCATGTACGCACGAAAAAGTGTCCCGTTACACAGCATTTTTTAAAATAATTTATTATCTCTCTCTCTCTCTCTCTCTCTATATATATATATATATATATATATATATATATATATATATATATACCATCTTCTGCCAGAGGCAGCCATCTTATTTAGTGGAGACCACCATCTTGATTTCTTCTGATGGTATCAACAAGTGTAGGTTTTTAAAGTACGCTAGTGTATGTAAGGTCGAGTTCCTATCCCGTGCCAGCATTATTATGACCCTTATAGACAAAAATCCACAAAATCCACAGTCATTTTGCTGTTTTAACCACCATGTATTCTTATAAGTTTTAACTAAAATATATGTTATCAATACTATCGTTGTGGATGCGATAGTTAAAGTAATGATAATTAAAAAAAACATTTTGTTGTGTCCTATATTTGACCTCGGCCTCCTCTCCCTGCAACCAACATGGCCGCTTCACAAGGAAAGCTGTATCCCAACAGACTTCTCTACACCAGCCATGGGATATAGGCTACGAGTGGTGCCGCAAACATAACATAGATGGCAGCACGCATCCTTTTGAACGTTTATAGCAGTGCATATGGATTTATTAAGGACTATATAATATAACATGTGTGTCAGTGCTATATATGTTATAAGTAAATAATATCCTAGTGTGTGAATTCCTGGGGAGGGCACAGGATGGCCTGTTTTTCTGTATTGGGGAAAGATATGTCGCTCTGTCAGTGATCATTGTAGGGAGGAGATCTATATAAGCTTGGTACAAATTGTGCCTAGCCAGAGCTCCTCTCCAAGTAATTGGCAAATATAACTTGGTGAAATTGGATACAGAGGAAAAGTTATTTAATCTATCTCTTGCTCTCAGCTCCCTTCCTTCCTCCCTCTGGAGCGGCCTTCGGGTGCTCGCTCTAGAAGCTCTTTCCTTCCTCCCTCTGGAGCGGCCCTCGGGTGCTCGCTCTAGAAGCTCTTTCCTTCCTCCCTCTGGAGCGGCCTTCGGGTGCTCGCTCTAGACTCTCCTCCCTCCTTCCTCTGGAGCGGCCCTCGGGTGCTCGCTCTAGACTCTCCTCCCTCCTTCCTCTGGAGCGGCCCTCGGGTGCTCGCTCTAGAATCTCCTCCCTCCTTCCTCTGGAGCGGCCTTCGGGTGCTCGCTCTAGAAGCTCTTTCCTTCCTCCCTCTGGAGCGGCCCTCGGGTGCTCGCTCTAGAAGCTCTTTCCTTCCTCCCTCTGGAGCGGCCTTCGGGTGCTCGCTCTAGAATCTCCTCCCTCCTTCCTCTGGAGCGGCCCTCGGGTGCTCGCTCTAGACTCTCCTCCCTCCTTCCTCTGGAGCGGCCCTCGGGTGCTCGCTCTAGAATCTCCTCCCTCCTTCCTCTGGAGCGGCCTTCGGGTGCTCGCTCTAGACTCTCCTCCCTCCTTCCTCTGGAGCGGCCCTCGGGTGCTCGCTCTAGAAGCTCTTTCCTTCCTCCCTCTGGAGCGGCCTTCGGGTGCTCGCTCTAGACTCTCCTCCCTCCTTCCTCTGGAGCGGCCCTCGGGTGCTCGCTCTAGACTCTCCTCCCTCCTCCCTCTGGAGCGGCCCTCGGGTGCTCGCTCTAGAAGCTCTTTCCTTCCTCCCTCTGGAGCGGCCTTCGGGTGCTTGCTCTAGAATCTCCTCCCTCCTTCCTCTGGAGCGGCCCTCGGGTGCTCGCTCTAGACTCTCCTCCCTCCTTCCTCTGGAGCGGCCCTCGGGTGCTCGCTCTAGAATCTCCTCCCTCCTTCCTCTGGAGCGGCCTTCGGGTGCTCGCTCTAGACTCTCCTCCCTCCTTCCTCTGGAGCGGCCCTCGGGTGCTCGCTCTAGAATCTCCTCCCTCCTTCCTCTGGAGCGGCCCTCGGGTGCTCGCTCTAGACTCTCCTCCCTCCTTCCTCTGGAGCGGCCCTCGGGTGCTCGCTCTAGAAGCTCTTTCCTTCCTCCCTCTGGAGCGGCCTTCGGGTGCTCGCTCTAGACTCTCCTCCCTCCTTCCTCTGGAGCGGCCCTCGGGTGCTCGCTCTAGAATCTCCTCCCTCCTTCCTCTGGAGCGGCCTTCGGGTGCTCGCTCTAGACTCTCCTCCCTCCTTCCTCTGGAGCGGCCCTCGGGTGCTCGCTCTAGAATCTCCTCCCTCCTTCCTCTGGAGCGGCCCTCGGGTGCTCGCTCTAGACTCTCCTCCCTCCTTCCTCTGGAGCGGCCCTCGGGTGCTCGCTCTAGAAGCTCTTTCCTTCCTCCCTCTGGAGCGGCCTTCGGGTGCTCGCTCTAGACTCTCCTCCCTCCTTCCTCTGGAGCGGCCCTCGGGTGCTCGCTCTAGACTCTCCTCCCTCCTTCCTCTGGAGCGGCCTTCGGGTGCTCGCTCTTGACTCTCCTCCCTCCTTCCTCTGGAGCGGCCCTCGGGTGCTCGCTCTAGAAGCTCTTTCCTTCCTCCCTCTGGAGCGGCCTTCGGGTGCTCGCTCTAGACTCTCCTCCCTCCTTCCTCTGGAGCGGCCCTCGGGTGCTCGCTCTAGACTCTCCTCCCTCCTTCCTCTGGAGCGGCCCTCGGGTGCTCGGTCTAGAATCTCCTCCCTCCTTCCTCTGGAGCGGCCTTCGGGTGCTCGCTCTAGAACTCCCACCCCTCCCCCCTCTTCGCCCCTCTCGACCTGTTTCTGCACTACCCTCCCCTCCTCCTGCCCAGCAAGAGGGCTGGCAAGAAACACCCTAAGGGGAACAAGGTGTGTGGCCAAGAACATCAGGGATACTTCTCTGGACCTGTGGACGCCGCGGCACCCAGCCCAGAATACAGCCTCTCCAGCACCAGCCCCGGTACCGGGACACGTCAATTTGGCGCCCAACGTGGGGCCAGCAACAGTCTGGATAGGCTGAGGACCACGACCTACTGCTGCTAGAGCTTCGCATCACGGCCGGACCAACATCCACTTCCAGGAGTGCAGCAAAAACCTGGTGGCACCCACCCACTACTATGATGGCATCATCACAGAGCACCGCATCCGATGGCAGCACCCAAGAAAGAGCCAACATCAGCTGTGTATGCTGCGGAACCGCTCTCCACCAACCCGGCGTAAGGGAGGCCGAACTTGACAACAACTCCCAAGACTTTTTCTACATTTGCCGCTCTTGTCAAGAGCAATTACGAGAGCAGAAGCCCACACCAGTAGTACCCCGGCGATGCTTCGCACCAGGGTGTCCACAGACTGCAATCCTCTTGACAACATGCCAGAGTTGTTCTCGGGAGTACCATCTTTCTTGTCTAGGCTGGGAAGGAGTCCCACTAAACCTGGCAGAACTATCATTCAGGTGTGAAGAGTGCAGGAACCCTCCGAGTCCCGGAGCACTGAAGGGGACGGAGACCAAGGTCACCCTCAGACCTTTTAGGGGGCAAGACCACGAGGATCCGCATCAGCAAATCAGGCAATGGGAAAAGGCACTACGATCACAAGGAATTCCCCACGCCGAATGGGTTGACCATATCGGAGAGTTACTACTAGAGGAGGCAGCCCGGTGGTGGAAGAACCACGAAGGACTATATGACGACTGGGAAGACTTCGCCACCAGCTTCATAGACAATTTCGGCAGTCAAACCCGGATAGCTGAACTCACGTCACAATTGTTTGGTAACAAACAGAGAGAAAGTGAAGCTATAGAGAGCTTTATCACACGGAAGAAGAGGCTCTTCAAGAGGTTGCACCCCAACAGGGATGCCAAGGAGTTTCTCCCGACTGTCCTAGAACTCATGAGGCCCAATCTACGGCCATTCCTACGGCACCCAATACTACAAGACTGGTCAGAACTATGTCGCCGAGCCGTGGCGGTACAACGAGACTACCAGGAAACTCGAAACACGAGCACCAACAAGAACAATGTCTCACCACCCCGGGAGAAGGAGAAGACTGCTGCTCAAAGAGAGATCCCGAAGTGCTGGTTCTGCCCTGGGAGACACCTGAACGCAGACTGCCCGGTCCGAGGCCAAGGACCAACACCCCGGGCCCCGAGGACCAACCAGGAAAACCTTTAAGGGAAAGGAATGCAGCCCCCATCATCTTTCCCGATAGGAATAAAAAGCCTCATGGCAGTCACAGGGGCAACCAGGAGGCTGGACAAATAACCAGCATCCTCCAAGATCTACCTCAGATTCTTCCCCGCCTCTCAGTACAGCTGGTGCGCGAACAAATTTATGCCCTGTTAGACTCAGCGGCTACAAACAGCTATGTAAAAGCCAGCTTGGTCAGACGCATTGGCGCATCCATCACCCCCCATATACAACAGGCCCAATTGGCACAGAAAGGCGCCCGACTGACACTACAAGGGCGGACTGCCTTACAATGTCAAATCGGAGACAGGGAGGTGACGATAAGCTGTCTAGTAGCCGAGGATCTACATGAGGAGCTAATCCTAGGACAAGATTGGCTGATCGAGCAACAAGCCATCATGGACTTCGAGGCCCAGAGAATATGCTTTGGTAAAGCACCTCACCAGTCTCTCTACTGGGTGACCAAGCGGGGTTGCGAAGAGGAGGTCCCCGCGTTGACACTGAAAGACCTCCAACAGGGATTCCCCGAACCACTGCAGCAGCAACTCCTGCTGACCCTGCAGCCTTTTCGGACAGTGTTTAAACCAAATGGAAACCTACCGAGAACCGCCAGCGCATGCCACAAGGTGATCCTGAAGGATGACCGACCCATATACATTCGACCCCGCGCCCCATCTCACCTCAAGCGAAAGCTGATCATGGATCAAGTAGCAGAAATGAGAGCAGCAGACATCATAGAACCCAGCCGGTCAGCCTACAATTCACAAATTGTAATAGTAGAGAA
The DNA here is from genome assembly GCF_032445375.1 of Bacillus rossius redtenbacheri. NCBI lineage: Eukaryota > Metazoa > Arthropoda > Insecta > Phasmatodea > Bacillidae > Bacillus > Bacillus rossius. The sequence goes on from NC_086335.1 coordinate 4,995,630, forward strand.
GAAAGACAAGACACCCCGATTCTGCATAAATTTTCAACCGCTGAACCATGCAACCATCAGCGCTGCACCACCCGCCGTGAACATTCACGAGACACTGAAGGACATAGGAATGGGGCGGGTCTTCTCAACCTTGGACCTCAAGTCTGGCTATTGGCAAATCCCCATGCACCCAGACTCTAAACCTCTTACTGCATTCACCACACCCACCGGAGAGCGATACCAGTTTAAGGTTATGCCCTTTGGACTTAAGAACGCACCTAGCACCTTTCAACAAATGATGACTCAAGACATACTGCCGGACCTCATCGGCCGGTGCTGCTTTGCATATCTAGATGATATAATAGTGTTCTCCAACTCTTGGGAGGAACATCTCCAACACTTGGCACAGGTACTGGAGCGGTGCCAACTACATCACCTGACTTGCCATCTGAATAAATGTCATTTCGGAAAGGAACGGCTAGAATACCTAGGGCACTTGGTGTCAGCTGAGGGGAACGAAGCCAACCCGGAGAAAATCCAAGCCATAATGGAGGCAGAAACTCCCCGCACTGTGAAGCAAGTTCGAAAATTTCTGGGACTATGCAATTGGATGAGGGAGTTCATTCCACACTTCTCCAGTATCTATGGACCCATCTCAAAGCTACTCAGCCCACAGGTACACTTCCACTGGGGCAGCGAACAGGCTCAGGCTCTGGCAGATCTTCGAGAAAGATTCTCTAACCTCAAAAAGCTGAGTAGACCCGACCTCACGCAGCCGTTCATCCTTCAAACAGACGCCAGTCAACGAGGGTTGGGAGCCGTGTTATACCAGGTGTCCTCTTCCGGAGATAGACGAGTCATCTCCTATGCCAGTGCCAAGCTCTCCCCCACTGAGCAGAAATACCACAGCAATGAGTTAGAGTGTCTGGCCATCATGTGGGCAATCAAACGATTCAGGCCATACCTGGAAGACAGGCACTTTACGCTACGTACGGATAACAGGGCACTCACCTGGCTGGGCTCCATGAAGGACAGTAAAGCCAAGCTCGCACGCTGGGCACTGCTGCTGCAGGAATACAACTTCACAATCGAACATTGCCCTGGGAAGGAGAATGAACTCGCGGACTCGCTCTCCCGAAACCCCACCGGACCACTACTGGAAAACAATTTTCAGGATTGCGATAGAATGTTGGTGGACCCTAACGAACTCCAAGACCCAGGAGGTTCAGGGATAAGCCTCCAACAGACCGAGGTACCCGGGGAAAGTCTTTGTCACGAAGTAATAAGGAATCAACAGTCTGATCCCAGGATATGCGCTTTGGTACAGCGCCTGCAGGACCTGCAATGTCGATTGCCTTCAGAATGGACCCCTGGTGACCAACGTTTCTTCCAGACTCATCGCCTCCACTCAGGTAGTTTAGTCTGGTGGCCCGAGAATGGAGACCCGCCACAAATAATCGTTCCCCGGGATTTACGGCAAAAGGTGCTGAGGGAATACCATGACACAGACCTCGCCGGCCACCCTGGCATGGCCGAAACCCGACGATCCATACACAAGGGCTACACCTGGGAAGGAATCAAACGCGACGTTGAGGAATACGTGGCAAGGTGCCGCCGGTGCAACATCGCCAAAGCACACCGTCCAACCGGACATCGGCAACTACGACCCCGACAACCGGAACGAGTGTGGGAAACCATGGCAGTCGATCTTATGGGACCCTACCCGAAGAGCATCCGAGGAAACCGATTCTTGTTAGTAGTGACTGACCTATGCTCCCGATGGGTAGAAGCGTTTCCCATGAAGACCGCTAAGGCACCGAAGGTGGTACAGGTCCTGGAGACCGAGGTCTTTCCCCGCTGGGGATTCCCCAGGCAAATCCTCAGTGACAATGGGAAGCAAATTACCGGGGAACAATGGAACCAGGCCTGCCAACGGTGGCGGGTCAAAATATGGACAACTGCCTTGTACCATCCTCAGGGAAACCCAACCGAAAGGCGAAACCAAGAAATCAAGAAGGGCATACGCCTCCGACTCCGGGAGGACAATCGTCAATGGGATCGCCACATTCCTGCCATCCTCTTCACTCTCCGGACCAGATACAATAATGTAATCGGCTGCAGTCCCAGCAGATTACTGATGGGACAAGACCTCCGACGACCCGGGGAGTGGGACTTACCAGCAGTCCAAACCAACGTGAATCAGGGGGTTTCACCGGGATGTCCTTGCTCCCAAGCCGAAGCGAGACAACAAGCGGCCAGAGAGCACCAATCCCAATACCACGTTCGGACCCAAGCCCCAACTTCCGGAGACAAGTCGGACTCATCTCTCCAAGTAGGGGACCTCGCATACTGGAAAACCCACCACTTGTCCTCCAAGGATGACAACTTCTGTGCCAGCCTTGCTCCACGCTGGCAAGGTCCATACCCAGTAGTGGGAAAACAAGGGCAGGTTTTCCATCTGCAGCAGAAACCGGGGAAAATCATCAAGGTCCACCAGCAAGAACTTCATAAGGCCTTGCAGGAGGATCAAGACCCATCGTCCGGTGTACCCCAAAAGGACTGTCCTACTAACTCACCGCGAGACGACAACCTCCCAGAGATCCCGCAACCCCAGAAACCTGCTAGTCCCTCCCCACCAGGTCCAGAGTGTGCCTCCAGAACCCTCAGACCACGGGACCGGCTGGTCAGACCAGCCCGCTACCTACTAACCTCCCCATAGTGCAGTGGCCAGTGTAGGGAGGTCAGCCCTGGGACTGAAGCCCAGCGTGCTGACCTCTGGCAGGTGCAACGATCCAGGCCGAGGCCACAGAGGGAGGGGGCGAATTGTTGTGTCCTATATTTGACCTCGGCCTCCTCTCCCTGCAACCAACATGGCCGCTTCACAAGGAAAGCTGTATCCCAACAGACTTCTCTACACCAGCCATGGGATATAGGCTACGAGTGGTGCCGCAAACATAACATAGATGGCAGCACGCATCCTTTTGAACGTTTATAGCAGTGCATATGGATATATTAAGGACTATATAATATAACATGTGTGTCAGTGCTATATATGTTATAAGTAAATAATATCCTAGTGTGTGAATTCCTGGGGAGGGCACAGGATGGCCTGTTTTTCTGTATTGGGGAAAGATATGTCGCTCTGTCAGTGATCATTGTAGGGAGGAGATCTATATAAGCTTGGTACAAATTGTGCCTAGCCAGAGCTCCTCTCCAAGTAATTGGCAAATATAACTTGGTGAAATTGGATACAGAGGAAAAGTTATTTAATCTATCTCTTGCTCTCAGCTCCCTTCCTTCCTCCCTCTGGAGCGGCCTTCGGGTGCTCGCTCTAGAAGCTCTTTCCTAACTCCCTCTGGAGCGGCCCTCGGGTGCTCGCTCTAGAAGCTCTTTCCTTCCTCCCTCTGGAGCGGCCTTCGGGTGCTCGCTCTAGACTCTCCTCCCTCCTTCCTCTGGAGCGGCCCTCGGGTGCTTGCTCTAGACTCTCCTCCCTCCTTCCTCTGGAGCGGCCCTCGGGTGCTCGCTCTAGAATCTCCTCCCTCCTTCCTCTGGAGCGGCCTTCGGGTGCTCGCTCTAGAAGCTCTTTCCTTCCTCCCTCTGGAGCGGCCCTCGGGTGCTCGCTCTAGAAGCTCTTTCCTTCCTCCCTCTGGAGCGGCCTTCGGGTGCTCGCTCTAGAATCTCCTCCCTCCTTCCTCTGGAGCGGCCCTCGGGTGCTCGCTCTAGACTCTCCTCCCTCCTTCCTCTGGAGCGGCCCTCGGGTGCTCGCTCTAGAATCTCCTCCCTCCTTCCTCTGGAGCGGCCCTCGGGTGCTCGCTCTAGACTCTCCTCCCTCCTTCCTCTGGAGCGGCCCTCGGGTAATCGCTCTAGACTCTCCTCCCTCCTTCCTCTGGAGCGGCCCTCGGGTGCTCGCTCTAGACTCTCCTCCCTCCTTCCTCTGGAGCGGCCCTCGGGTGCTCGCTCTAGAATCTCCTCCCTCCTTCCTCTGGAGCGGCCTTCGGGTGCTCGCTCTAGACTCTCCTCCCTCCTTCCTCTGGAGCGGCCCTCGGGTGCTCGCTCTAGACTCTCCTCCCTCCTTCCTCTGGAGCGGCCCTCGGGTGCTCGCTCTAGACTCTCCTCCCTCCTTCCTCTGGAGCGGCCCTCGGGTGCTCGCTCTAGAATCTCCTCCCTCCTTCCTCTGGAGCGGCCCTCGGGTGCTCGCTCTAGAATCTCCTCCCTCCTTCCTCTGGAGCGACCCTCGGGTGCTCGCTCTAGACTCTCCTCCCTGCTTCCTCTGGAGCGGCCCTCGGGTGCTCGCTCTAGAATCTCCTCCCTCCTTCCTCTGGAGCGACCCTCGGGTGCTCGCTCTAGACTCTCCTCCCTCCTTCCTCTGGAGCGGCCCTCGGGTGCTCGCTCTAGAATCTCCTCCCTCCTTCCTCTGGAGCGGCCCTCGGGTGCTCGCTCTAGAATCTCCTCCCTCCTTCCTCTGGAGCGACCCTCGGGTGCTCGCTCTAGACTCTCCTCCCTCCTTCCTCTGGAGCGGCCCTCGGGTGCTCGCTCTAGACTCTCCTCCCTCCTTCCTCTGGAGCGGCCCTCGGGTGCTCGCTCTAGAATCTCCTCCCTCCTTCCTCTGGAGCGGCCCTCGGGTGCTCGCTCTAGACTCTCCTCCCTCCTTCCTCTGGAGCGGCCCTCGGGTGCTCGCTCTAGACTCTCCTCCCTCCTTCCTCTGGAGCGGCCCTCGGGTGCTCGCTCTAGAATCTCCTCCCTCCTTCCTCTGGAGCGGCCTTCGGGTGCTCGCTCTAGACTCTCCTCCCTCCTTCCTCTGGAGCGGCCCTCGGGTGCTCGCTCGGGAATCTCCTCCCTCCTTCCTCTGGAGCGGCCCTCGGGTGCTCGCTCTAGACTCTCCTCCCTCCTTCCTCTGGAGCGGCCCTCGGGTGCTCGCTCTAGAATCTCCTCCCTCCTTCCTCTGGAGCGGCCTTCGGGTGCTCGCTCTAGACTCTCCTCCCTCCTTCCTCTGGAGCGGCCCTCGGGTGCTCGCTCTAGACTCTCCTCCCTCCTTCCTCTGGAGCGGCCCTCGGGTGCTCGCTCTAGACTCTCCTCCCTCCTTCCTCTGGAGCGGCCCTCGGGTGCTCGCTCTAGACTCTCCTCCCTCCTTCCTCTGGAGCGGCCCTCGGGTGCTCGCTCTAGAATCTCCTCCCTCCTTCCTCTGGAGCGGCCTTCGGGTGCTCGCTCTAGACTCTCCTCCCTCCTTCCTCTGGAGCGGCCCTCGGGTGCTCGCTCTAGAATCTCCTCCCTCCTTCCTCTGGAGCGGCCTTCAGGTGCTCGCTCTAGACTCTCCTCCCTCCTTCCTCTGGAGCGGCCCTCGGGTGCTCGCTCTAGAATCTCCTCCCTCCTTCCTCTGGAGCGGCCCTCGGGTGCTCGCTCTAGACTCTCCTCCCTCCTTCCTCTAGAGCGGCCCTCGGGTGCTCGCTCTAGAATCTCCTCCCTCCTTCCTCTGGAGTGGCCTTCGGGTGCTCGCTCTAGACTCTCCTCCCTCCTTCCTCTGGAGCGGCCCTCGGGTGCTCGCTCTAGAATCTCCTCCCTCCTTCCTCTGGAGCGGCCTTCGGGTGCTCGCTCTAGACTCTCCTCCCTCCTTCCTCTGGAGCGGCCCTCGGGTGCTCGCTCTAGACTCTCCTCCCTCCTTCCTCTGGAGCGGCCCTCGGGTGCTCGCTCTAGACTCTCCTCCCTCCTTCCTCTGGAGCGGCCCTCGGGTGCTCGCTCTAGAATCTCCTCCCTCCTTCCTCTGGAGCGGCCTTCGGGTGCTCGCTCTAGACTCTCCTCCCTCCTTCCTCTGGAGCGGCCCTCGGGTGCTCGCTCTAGACTCTCCTCCCTCCTTCCTCTGGAGCGGCCCTCGGGTGCTCGCTCTAGAAGCTCTTTCCTTCCTCCCTCTGGAGCGGCCTTCGGGTGCTCGCTCTAGACTCTCCTCCCTCCTTCCTCTGGAGCGGCCCTCGGGTGCTCGCTCTAGACTCTCCTCCCTCCTTCCTCTGGAGCGGCCCTCGGGTGCTCGCTCTAGAATCTCCTCCCTCCTTCCTCTGGAGCGGCCCTCGGGTGCTCGCTCTAGACTCTCCTCCCTCCTTCCTCTGGAGCGGCCCTCGGGTGCTCGCTCTAGACTCTCCTCCCTCCTTCCTCTGGAGCGGCCCTCGGGTGCTCGCTCTAGACTCTCCTCCCTCCTTCCTCTGGAGCGGCCCTCGGGTGCTCGCTCTAGAATCTCCTCCCTCCTTCCTCTGGAGCGGCCCTCGGGTGCTCGCTCTAGACTCTCCTCCCTCCTTCCTCTGGAGCGGCCCTCGGGTGCTCGCTCTAGACTCTCCTCCCTCCTTCCTCTGGAGCGGCCCTCGGGTGCTCGCTCTAGAATCTCCTCCCTCCTTCCTCTGGAGCGGCCCTCGGGTGCTCGCTCTAGACTCTCCTCCCTCCTTCCTCTGGAGCGGCCCTCGGGTGCTCGCTCTAGAATCTCCTCCCTCCTTCCTCTGGAGCGGCCCTCGGGTGCTCGCTCTAGACTCTCCTCCCTCCTTCCTCTGGAGCGGCCCTCGGGTGCTCGCTCTAGAATCTCCTCCCTCCTTCCTCTGGAGCGGCCTTCGGGTGCTCGCTCTAGACTCTCCTCCCTTCTTCCTCTGGAGCGGCCCTCGGGTGCTCGCTCTAGACTCTCCTCCCTCCTTCCTCTGGAGCGGCCCTCGGGTGCTCGCTCTAGAATCTCCTCCCTCCTTCCTCTGGAGCGGCCCTCGGGTGCTCGCTCTAGAATCTCCTCCCTCCTTCCTCTGGAGCGGCCTTCGGGTGCTCGCTCTAGACTCTCCTCCCTCCTTCCTCTGGAGCGGCCCTCGGGTGCTCGCTCTAGAATCTCCTCCCTCCTTCCTCTGGAGCGGCCCTCGGGTGCTCGCTCTAGACTCTCCTCCCTCCTTCCTCTGGAGCGGCCCTCGGGTGCTCGCTCTAGACTCTCCTCCCTCCTTCCTCTGGAGCGGCCCTCGGGTGCTCGCTCTAGAATCTCCTCCCTCCTTCCTCTGGAGCGGCCCTCGGGTGCTCGCTCTAGACTCTCCTCCCTCCTTCCTCTGGAGCGGCCCTCGGGTGCTCGCTCTAGAATCTCCTCCCTCCTTCCTCTGGAGCGGCCCTCGGGTGCTCGCTCTAGAATCTCCTCCCTCCTTCCTCTGGAGCGGCCCTCGGGTGCTCGCTCTAGACTCTCCTCCCTCCTTCCTCTGGAGCGGCCCTCGGGTGCTCGCTCTAGAATCTCCTCCCTCCTTCCTCTGGAGCGGCCCTCGGGTGCTCGCTCTAGAATCTCCTCCCTCCTTCCTCTGGAGCGGCCCTCGGGTGCTCGCTCTAGAATCTCCTCCCTCCTTCCTCTGGAGCGGCCCTCGGGTGCTCGCTCTAGACTCTCCTCCCTCCTTCCTCTGGAGCGGCCCTCGGGTGCTCGCTCTAGACTCTCCTCCCTCCTTCCTCTGGAGCGGCCCTCGGGTGCTCGCTCTAGAAGCTCTTTCCTTCCTCCCTCTGGAGCGGCCTTCGTGTGCTCGCTCTAGACTCTCCTCCCTCCTCCCTCTGGAGCGGCCCTCGGGTGCTCGCTCTAGACTCTCCTCCCTCCTTCCTCTGGAGCGGCCCTCGGGTGCTCGCTCTAGAATCTCCTCCCTCCTTCCTCTGGAGCGGCCCTCGGGTGCTCGCTCTAGACTCTCCTCCCTCCTTCCTCTGGAGCGGCCCTCGGGTGCTCGCTCTAGAATCTCCTCCCTCCTTCCTCTGGAGCGGCCCTCGGGTGCTCGCTCTAGACTCTCCTCCCTCCTTCCTCTGGAGCGGCCCTCGGGTGCTCGCTCTAGACTCTCCTCCCTCCTTCCTCTGGAGCGGCCCTCGGGTGCTCGCTCTAGACTCTCCTCCCTCCTTCCTCTGGAGCGGCCCTCGGGTGCTCGCTCTAGAATCTCCTCCCTCCTTCCTCTGGAGCGGCCCTCGGGTGCTCGCTCTAGACTCTCCTCCCTCCTTCCTCTGGAGCGGCCCTCGGGTGCTCGCTCTAGACTCTCCTCCCTCCTTCCTCTGGAGCGGCCCTCGGGTGCTCGCTCTAGAATCTCCTCCCTCCTTCCTCTGGAGCGGCCCTCGGGTGCTCGCTCTAGACTCTCCTCCCTCCTTCCTCTGGAGCGGCCCTCGGGTGCTCGCTCTAGAATCTCCTCCCTCCTTCCTCTGGAGCGGCCTTCGGGTGCTCGCTCTAGACTCTCCTCCCTCCTTCCTCTGGAGCGGCCCTCGGGTGCTCGCTCTAGAATCTCCTCCCTCCTTCCTCTGGAGCGGCCTTCGGGTGCTCGCTCTAGACTCTCCTCCCTCCTTCCTCTGGAGCGGCCCTCGGGTGCTCGCTCTAGACTCTCCTCCCTCCTTCCTCTGGAGCGGCCCTCGGGTGCTCGCTCTAGAATCTCCTCCCTCCTTCCTCTGGAGCGGCCTTCGGGTGCACGCTCTAGACTCTCCTCCCTCCTTCCTCTGGAGCGGCCCTCGGGTGCTCGCTCTAGAATCTCCTCCCTCCTTCCTCTGGAGCGGCCCTCGGGTGCTCGCTCTAGACTCTCCTCCCTCCTTCCTCTGGAGCGGCCCTCGGGTGCTCGCTCTAGACTCTCCTCCCTCCTTCCTCTGGAGCGGCCCTCGGGTGCTCGCTCTAGAATCTCCTCCCTCCTTCCTCTGGAGCGGCCCTCGGGTGCTCGCTCTAGACTCTCCTCCCTCCTTCCTCTGGAGCGGCCCTCGGGTGCTCGCTCTAGAATCTCCTCCCTCCTTCCTCTGGAGCGGCCCTCGGGTGCTCGCTCTAGAATCTCCTCCCTCCTTCCTCTGGAGCGGCCCTCGGGTGCTCGCTCTAGACTCTCCTCCCTCCTTCCTCTGGAGCGGCCCTCGGGTGCTCGCTCTAGAATCTCCTCCCTCCTTCCTCTGGAGCGGCCCTCGGGTGCTCGCTCTAGAATCTCCTCCCTCCTTCCTCTGGAGCGGCCCTCGGGTGCTCGCTCTAGAATCTCCTCCCTCCTTCCTCTGGAGCGGCCCTCGGGTGCTCGCTCTAGACTCTCCTCCCTCCTTCCTCTGGAGCGGCCCTCGGGTGCTCGCTCTAGACTCTCCTCCCTCCTTCCTCTGGAGCGGCCCTCGGGTGCTCGCTCTAGAATCTCCTCCCTCCTTCCTCTGGAGCGGCCCTCGGGTGCTCGCTCTAGACTCTCCTCCCTCCTTCCTCTGGAGCGGCCCTCGGGTGCTCGCTCTAGACTCTCCTCCCTCCTTCCTCTGGAGCGGCCCTCGGGTGCTCGCTCTAGAATCTCCTCCCTCCTTCCTCTGGAGCGGCCCTCGGGTGCTCGCTCTAGACTCTCCTCCCTCCTTCCTCTGGAGCGGCCCTCGGGTGCTCGCTCTAGACTCTCCTCCCTCCTTCCTCTGGAGCGGCCCTCGGGTGCTCGCTCTAGAATCTCCTCCCTCCTTCCTCTGGAGCGGCCCTCGGGTGCTCGCTCTAGACTCTCCTCCCTCCTTCCTCTGGAGCGGCCCTCGGGTGCTCGCTCTAGACTCTCCTCCCTCCTTCCTCTGGAGCGGCCCTCGGGTGCTCGCTCTAGACTCTCCTCCCTCCTTCCTCTGGAGCGGCCCTCGGGTGCTCGCTCTAGACTCTCCTCCCTCCTTCCTCTGGAGCGGCCCTCGGGTGCTCGCTCTAGAATCTCCTCCCTCCTTCCTCTGGAGCGGCCCTCGGGTGCTCGCTCTAGAATCTCCTCCCTCCTTCCTCTGGAGCGGCCCTCGGGTGCTCGCTCTAGACTCTCCTCCCTCCTTCCTCTGGAGCGGCCCTCGGGTGCTCGCTCTAGACTCTCCTCCCTCCTTCCTCTGGAGCGGCCCTCGGGTGCTCGCTCTAGACTCTCCTCCCTTCTTCCTCTGGAGCGGCCCTCGGGTGCTCGCTCTAGACTCTCCTCCCTCCTTCCTCTGGAGCGGCCCTCGGGTGCTCGCTCTAGACTCTCCTCCCTCCTTCCTCTGGAGCGGCCCTCGGGTGCTCGCTCTAGACTCTCCTCCCTCCTTCCTCTGGAGCGGCCTTCGGGTGCTCGCTCTAGAACTCCCACCCCTCCCCCCTCTTCGCCCCTCTCGACCTGTTTCTGCACTACCCTCCCCTCCTCCTGCCCAGCAAGAGGGCTGGCAAGAAACACCCTAAGGGGAACAAGGTGTGTGGCCAAGAACATCAGGGATACTTCTCTGGACCTGTGGACGCCGCGGCACCCAGCCCAGAATACAGCCTCTCCAGCACCAGCCCCGGTACCGGGACACGTCAATTTATTACTCCATCTTAGCAGACCAGAAATTTTTTCAGAGTCCTAACTCACAAGTAATATTCTCTTCTCATGTTTGCGTACTCATGTTTTAAAGCTGCATGGAAGCAGATATTTTTAATGTCTGCTTATAATTACATTCCTAAACAAGTTCATGTTTGCGCATATTTGTGTCTGCAGGAGACCGCCCTCTTGATTTCATCCGATGTCGCCATCATCATTCTAAAGTACCTTATTGTATGTATGTAAGGTCGAGTTTCAATTCCATGCCAGTGTTGTTATGAACCTTATAGACAAAAATCCACAAAGTCCACAACCATTTCCTTAAACTTTTATATAACAAGATATATGTCAACAAAAATGGAAACTATAAAACAAAAAATGGAAACTATACAACAAAGTCTCAGCTTTGAGGATGCGATGGTTGTAGTAATAATACTACTTAATAACTTTTTCTTCCATCAAATTTAATTACTTACTACCTCATAGTAGTCACAGGAACCAGAAATTTTTCAGAGTCCTAACCCACAAGTAGATAAGTATCTCTTCTAAGTAGGAACATGTCCGCGTATTAATATTTAAAAAGCTGCATGGAAGCAGATATTTTAAATGTTTGTGTAAATATCCGCCCCCCTAAAATTTTTAATGAAAGAAAAAACACATGCAGTCTTTATCTTGCACGATAATATTATGCTAGAAACAAAAACGGCGATTCACATTTGTACAGTATTAGATGTGCCCACTCTTCACGAGAGAAACCGCATCAAACACATAACATTTTACGTTTCAACTTAATGTCTGATCGCTATAGTTTATATGATGCAGTAACAACACTCACCTCAGCCATTACTACCGCTACGTGATGCACTTCATATTGAATACGAATAGTAGTTTAAAGTCGTGGCAAGAAGTGGAAGTAAATAAAATATCAAAAAATGTTTAACACTGTTGAATAAAAAAACACACACTCCTTCACACCATCTTCTCCCCCTTGTTAAAACAATACCATTCAAAAGGCGTTACCGACCCCCTTCACAACACCCCGCTCCGCATTACTTTCCATACTAGCCATCAATTACTCTGTCCACACAACTATACAAGCATCAACAGCTCCAAAGTCGATAATTGAGGAATAAGTGTCTAATATTCCCCCACCCCAGCAGCAATATCCTCCACAGTCAGAGTGCAGGTGTTCACAGGTACATCTGCGAAGTCTTCCCTGGACTCTTCATCTTCATCCATCGCAAGAGATTCTTCCTGGCCGCTAGGCACCTGACAGCACGCATAGAACTCATCCTTAGCAATCTTCTCATAGCTGGCACGACACATATTACTAGCTCTGTTGATAACTACGAATAATACATCATACTACACTTTCTATTGCAGTCCTGTTCGTGCGGGCCAAGCACACACGTCACTGACGCACGGCCTTTGACGTCAGCACACCTACCCCCACTCCCCCCCTCTCATCCTGAACCATCCACGCCCCTAATAGCTGTGTCATTTAGACCTGTCGCCACACGTCCCCAGACTCCTAATAACATTTTAAGAACCTTCGACGAAGATCCCGACCTCTGGTAACTAGTGAAAAGTTTCAAACAGTACATGAATAAATACATTTTTTTTTATTTATTTTAGACTTGCATTTATTAATATAAAAATTTACAACATCTCAAAAAATTAAAATTTATATGACATCAGTGGATTTTATCCAACTGATTTTCACATTTATCGAATCCTAACCACTTCAAAAACAAGGGATCATCTTTCTAATGTATCAATTTTTCTACTTAATAATCGCTTGGGCACTTGGTAGGCTGAATTTCTTCCCCATAGAATCCACCACATATCGCCGAACCTCGTAAATCTTCCAAGTAGTAACACCTCGGATGGTAATTACATATTTTACAACACGGAATATTTATGTCGACCCTTTATAAATACACACAAAATATTCAATTTTAGCTCTAAGTTTTATTACGCCTCGTTTATTTGCATCAAAATAAACAGTTTCCAGGAGTGAGTTATCTTTTACATTAACAGGCACCATGCCAGTTTTTCTGTATTTTCTGTAACATATAAATCCACATATAACTCCCTATTGCTGCGAACTCCCTTCACATGACTTCCTTTAGGGCAGGAATAAATCATTCATCCACCTATCCTTTTATCTCGGTGAACATAAATTAATTGTATTTCTTTTTCCGAACATGGCTACAAGGCTAAACGGCTACAAGGGTACGTCAAAAACACATAGAAAAAATCTTTGTATAAAAATACCAAATCAGCAAATTTAAAGCTTAATGTAGAGCATAAACCTCCCTGAAATATGTATTTTTATGCTAGTAGTATGTAAATGACGGTCCGAGATCAGGCTTCAGGCTGTGGTGCCGGTGCCGGTGTCCGCCATCTTGGATTGTGACGTCACAGCGGCCATCTTGGATGGTTGTGACCTTGACCTTTGACCTTGACCTTGAATTTGATCCTCAAAAATCGCCAAAATCCGCCAAAATTGGGCAAAATTTGTCCAAAATTCCTCAAAATTCGCCAAAATTTCCATTTCTGTGGAAAAAAGTTCCACCAAAAAATCTCAAAAAATTCCTCAATTCGAAAATCAGGATTTCGAAAATCCTCAAAAGTCGTTTTGCCCTAGAAAGAACCCTAATTCCTAAAACTGGCTTAAGCATCCTTAACTCAAGCCTCAGTTAAGCCATTTCTAGGAATAAGGATACCATGACCGCCATCTTGAATTATGACGTCATCGTTGCAATTTCCGTTACGGCCGCCATCTTTAAATTTATTATCCGATTTTAATGAAAAAAAATTTAAAATTCATAAAACAAATTAAATAATAAAATTTTTAATAAAATATTTAAAAAACAAACATTTACGACACGGAGCTCGGAGTCCTCGGTTCGAACCCGACGAGTGCAAAAAAAATAAAAATGGCGACCGATCCTTCCCCCGAGGTGGCTGCAGGCATACTGACTCCCACCACTTTTTATCATCATCTAGTATGACATCATGGCCGCCATCTTGTCTTCGATGCTGGAAGCCATCATCATTGTATCGTCGGCTAGAGTGCGCCGATGACATGTTAGTTTAGTTCGTATCCTCAAGAGTGCAGTAATCATTTATTACTGTGACATCCGCCATCTTGTCATTTGGCCGCCATCTTGAAAATCCGTAATTATTTAGCTAGAAATTCGGGAAAAGTTCCAAAATTCATTAAATAAATCACTCATTAATTTACATATTGATTCGATCGATTCCCGTCCTCGGTTCGATACCCGATCGTTGCAATAATGTTTAATCTTATGTAAAAAAAATAATTTAAATAAACCATGTTCAACATTCTTAAAGAGACTTTAAATCCTCTACTACCACCATCCTATCAGACATCAAGACCACCATATTGGAAATGTGTAATTTTAATGCTAGAGATCCGGGAAAAAGTTCAGAAATCATTAAATAAATTTCCGATCAATATACTGATTAATTAGATCGACTAAGATCCTTGGTACGATCTAGGATGATGCAAAAAAATTAAATATATCATCAATTTAACATAATAGTAACAGGTTCGAGGAATTAAACACCGCAAGTTCTTTTACAAACATAATATTTATTACATAATTTCTATTCTACTACAGGATCACTTACGAAAGCCAACAATCTTATAATCATTTAGTTCCGCAGCGGTGTGAAATGAATAATTCTTAGCTCCAATCGGTTTATACTAGACAGAGTCCAGCCAGAACCTTTACAGACATAGTCCACCTCTTCTTGACAGAGTTTCTGGATACCGTTTTTAACAGTTTGCTTCACATCGTTAGAACTGTAAATTACTGCAGCAGATGTCTTGAATGCACACTTCTTCACTTCGTCATCGAACGGATATGGCTTTCCATATATACAGTCCAACCACAAGTTATATTTCAAAGGTCCGTTTGTTGCTACATCATCAGTAAGCTGATTGATTATCTTCTGTCTGATATCGTCAAGAAAATTACAAATGTCCTTCGACTCACCGAACGTATTTAGATAATAGTAGTCTTTCAACGTTCCACGAAATGCAGACTGCGCCAAGTAGAAGCCATTATCGTTCACTTGTAATGCTACGAACACAGTCTTAGGTTTAGTTCCATGTTCAGACGTCATAACAATCGGTTGCTGGGCATCTGTTTTTTTGGTTGTACGCTTTCGTGTCTCCAATCTAAAGCGAGGAGTCGAAATGTCGGCAGGTAGTTCAGCAGTAGGAGCACAGACTCCACCTTTACATTTTTTCGCATGATGTCGCAAACTGACAATTCGAGTAAACCATTTAAGGCACTCATCAAATCGAAACTTCATGCAAGAAGGATTCTTCGCGCATTTGCTCCACTCATGTCTTCGTGCATCATGGTAAAATGCGAACGACGTATCACAGTAGCTCCAAGGATACCGTGGTGATGAAGACGATCCTTTCAGACCCGATCCAGATACAGGCGTTGCAACAGTAGTACCATTTCCAGGCATTCTCTTATGCACATCGATGCATCGTTGTTGCGCCGAAACCTTTACTTTCTGCCGCACAGCAGGACCTTTGCATGCCTTCATGTGCGTTTTCATATTATCTTTTCTGGCAAACTGCTTATGACATTTCTCACAAACAAACATTTTACGATATAGGTTCTTGGCACATTCGCTCCTCTCGTGTCGCCGAGCATTGCTGTTGTTTGAGAAAATCTTGTCACAGTAACAGCACCGATGTTCGCTAGTTGTCAAATCAGCATCCATTGAAGTCTCCATCGAGGTCGTATCGTCGATCGTCGTGGTTTCCTGCACATCCAGCTCAGTAGTCATTAAGCTATCTTCTGCTGGTGGTATCACATCTGTTGAAATCTCCTCCAATGTTGACATCGTCGTCGTTGCCAACGGGATCTGCTCCACCATTGTCGTCGCTGTCGTCAAGGTTCCCGTAGACGATGATACAACGTCCATCGAGTTCGGCGTTAAAGTCGGTAAATATGCCATCGAGTTCTCAAGAACAGGTAATTACGCGACTTATTCACCAGATGAAATAATCTAGGTGATCCTTACACCGTCGACGACAGTAACAAACTGAGCGACCTGCTGTCTAGGACTCGCTTATATACATGCACCGGATGGAATAATACGCAAGTCAAATCAAGAACCACTTACTATAATACCAGAGTCAAAACAACATTAAAAATAGAAGGACCATCAACGAAAAGGCAGCAAATTTGGAAGCACCGACAACGAAAAGGCAGCACCGACAACGAAAAAGCAGCACATTTGGAAGCACCGACAACGAAAAGGCAGCACCGACAACGAAAAGGCAGCACCGACAACGAAAAGGCAGCACCGACAACGAAAAGGCAGCACATTTGGAAGCACCGACAACGAAAAGGCAGCAGCGACAACGAAAAGGCAGCACATTTGGAAGCACCGACAACGAAAAGGCAGCACCGACAACGAAAAGGCAGCACATTTGGAAGCACCGACAACGAAAAGGCAGCACCGACAACGAAAAGGCAGCACATTTGGAAGCACCGACAAAGAAAAGGCAGCACCGCCAACGAAAAGGAAGCACATTTGGAAGCACCGACAAAGAAAAGGCAGCACCGCCAACGAAAAGGAAGCACATTTGGAAGCACCGACAACGAAAAGGCAGCACCGCCAAAGAAAAGACAGCACATTTGGAAGCACCGACAACGAAAAGGAAGCACCATCAACGAAAAGGCCGCACCGCCAACGAAAAGGAAGCACATTTGGAAGCACCGGCAAAGAAAAGGCAGCACCGCCCACGAAAAGGAAGCACATTTGGAAGCACCGACAAAGAAAAGGCAGCACCGCCAACGAAAAGGAAGCACATTTGGAAGCACCGACAACGAAAAGGCAGCACCATCGACGAAAAGGAAGCACATTAATTTGTCATTGACTGCAATATTCATTGGTTCCAATATTCATTGGCTCCAATATTCATTGGCTCCAATATTCAATGGCTCCAATATTCATTGACTCCAATATTCATTGGCTCCATCAGTCATTGACACCTACAGTCTTTTGGTTCCAAAAGTCTTTTGGCCCCAAATATATTAGGCTAGAATTCTTCGAGTCTAAGAGACTATGAGACCACATGGCTACGAGTCTAAAATGATCTAGCTGGTTACGAGTTATACATGGCTTGCGAGGCTACAGAGCTACGAAGTTTCTAGTACACAGGTTTACATGACTGCGAGGATACAGGACTACAAGTCTGCAAGAGTACTTGACTACGAAGGTACTCGTCTACATGACTCCAGTTACCGCATCTGTCTTCGACAGAATTTTCTCTTTTGCTCCAACTGCTCCATCAGCATTATGTTATAAGATTACAAGGCCTCTTGCTTACGTAGCTTCAAGTCTACGAGCCTCCAATGCATCATGACTACGAGACTACGAGCCATGAGGTTACGAGTCTATGCGATTGCGAGTCTTCTAGGTTACGTGATCGCGAGGCTATAGGACTACGAAGCTTCCAGAACGCATGGTTACGAGACTGCGAGGCTACAATTCTACGAGGTCCCAAGACATCCTGGCTACGCGACTACGAGCCATGAGGTTACGAGACTACGTGACTACGAATCTTCAAGTTTACGAGACTCTGAGGCTACAGAGCTACGAAGCCTCTAGTACACAGGTTTACGTGACTGTGAGGATACAGGACTACCAGTCTGCAAGAGTACTTGACTACGAAGGTACTCGTCTACAAGGCTACAATTACAGCATCTGTTTTCGTCAGAATTTTCTCTTTTGCTCCAACTGCACCACCAGCATTATGTTATAAGATTACAAGGCCGCTTGCTTATGTAGCTTCAAGTCTACGAGGATACTTGGATACGTAGCTTCAATTCTACGAGTTCCTAAGACTTCATGACTACGCGACTTCGAGCCATGAGGTTACGAGATTACGTGACTACGAATCTTCATGTTTACGAGACTGTTTGGCTACAGAGCTACGAAGCCTCTAGAAAACGAGTTTACGTGACTGCGTGGATACAGGAATACAAGTTTGCATGAGTTCTTGACTACGAAGCTACTCGTCTACAAGGCTCCAATTGACACATCTGTCTTCGATGGAATTTTCTCTTTTGCTACATCTACGCCATCAGCATTATGTTATAAGATTACAAAGCTACTTGCTTACGTAGCTTCAAGTCTACGAGGCTCCAATACATCATGACTAAGAGACTACGAGCCATGAGGTTACGAGACTATGCGATTGCAAGTCTTCAAGGTTACGTCATCGCGAGGCTATAGGACTACGAAGCTTCCAGAACGCATGGTTACGAGAATGCATGACTAA
The DNA here is from genome assembly GCF_032445375.1 of Bacillus rossius redtenbacheri. NCBI lineage: Eukaryota > Metazoa > Arthropoda > Insecta > Phasmatodea > Bacillidae > Bacillus > Bacillus rossius. The sequence continues at coordinate 5,013,186 of NC_086335.1, forward strand.
TTGACCGCATGGCTACGAAACTTTATGTCTCTAACTGACTACAATAGCACTATTCAGTGGTGAGAGTTAATTTATTTCATGCAAAGGTACTTGCTGCAAGCAGTTCCGCTTTTCAACATCAGATGACGTCACGTTTTGCTTGCAGGTAAAATAATATTTATTTATTTTATGCGGGATGCGGGTTGTTCACTATCGATCGCATAAGAAGAATGGCATCGATAGTCTTCAAGGAGAAGGAAGTTCGTCCTTCCTGCTAGTGCTTCTCAGATTTCTCACGGTCCGCCATATTGGATTGCGACGTCACGGCTGCCATCTTGGATGGGTGTGACTTTGACCTTTGACCGAAACCGCAGGAATGATCACAAGCACTCGGATTAATCATCAAAATATTGATAAGAATAATCAGGAGTACACGGAGAAAACCATCATAATATTGGCAAGAATAATCAGGAGCACACAGAGAAAAACGACACACGTTTTCTTTGATATCATAAAATTACAGAAAAAAATATTTAAAAATAAAAATAAATTAATAAAAAATTTAAAATAAAAACAAAAAATACATAAAATTCTGGCTTGTACTAGAACTCTATCTTTGCTCAACAATGATAAGTTTACAAGCTAGCAGAATCTGTTTATGTATTTTTTGTTTTTATTTTAAATTTTTTATTAATTTATTTTTATTTTTAAATATTTTTTTCTGTAATTTTATGATATCAAAGAAAACGTGTGTCGTTTTTCTCTGTGTGCTCCTGATTATTCTTGCCAATATTATGATGGTTTTCTCCGTGTACTCCTGATTATTCTTATCAATATTTTGATGATTAATCCGAGTGCTTGCGATCATTCCTGCGGTTTCGGTCAAAGGTCAAAGTCACACCCATCCAAGATGGCAGCCGTGACGTCGCAATCCAATATGGCGGACCGTGAGAAATCTGAGAAGCACTAGCAGGAAGGACGAACTTCCTTCTCCTTGAAGACTATCGATGCCATTCTTCTTATGCGATCGATAGTGAACAACCCGCATCCCGCATAAAATAAATAAATATTATTTTACCTGCAAGCAAAACGTGACGTCATCTGATGTTGAAAAGCGGAACTGCTTGCAGCAAGTACCTTTGCATGAAATAAATTAACTCTCACCACTGAATAGTGCTATTGTAGTCAGTTAGAGACATAAAGTTTCGTAGCCATGCGGTCAATTAGTCATGCATTCTCGTAACCTTGCGTTCTGGAAGCTTCGTAGTCCTATAGCCTCGCGATGACGTAACCTTGAAGACTTGCAATCGCATAGTCTCGTAACCTCATGGCTCGTAGTCTCTTAGTCATGATGTATTGGAGCCTCGTAGACTTGAAGCTACGTAAGCAAGTAGCTTTGTAATCTTATAACATAATGCTGATGGCGTAGATGTAGCAAAAGAGAAAATTCCATCGAAGACAGATGTGTCAATTGGAGCCTTGTAGACGAGTAGCTTCGTAGTCAAGAACTCATGCAAACTTGTATTCCTGTATCCACGCAGTCACGTAAACTCGTTTTCTAGAGGCTTCGTAGCTCTGTAGCCAAACAGTCTCGTAAACATGAAGATTCGTAGTCACGTAATCTCGTAACCTCATGGCTCGAAGTCGCGTAGTCATGAAGTCTTAGGAACTCGTAGAATTGAAGCTACGTATCCAAGTATCCTCGTAGACTTGAAGCTACATAAGCAAGCGGCCTTGTAATCTTATAACATAATGCTGGTGGTGCAGTTGGAGCAAAAGAGAAAATTCTGACGAAAACAGATGCTGTAATTGTAGCCTTGTAGACGAGTACCTTCGTAGTCAAGTACTCTTGCAGACTGGTAGTCCTGTATCCTCACAGTCACGTAAACCTGTGTACTAGAGGCTTCGTAGCTCTGTAGCCTCAGAGTCTCGTAAACTTGAAGATTCGTAGTCACGTAGTCTCGTAACCTCATGGCTCGTAGTCGCGTAGCCAGGATGTCTTGGGACCTCGTAGAATTGTAGCCTCGCAGTCTCGTAACCATGCGTTCTGGAAGCTTCGTAGTCCTATAGCCTCGCGATCACGTAACCTAGAAGACTCGCAATCGCATAGACTCGTAACCTCATGGCTCGTAGTCTCGTAGTCATGATGCATTGGAGGCTCGTAGACTTGAAGCTACGTAAGCAAGAGGCCTTGTAATCTTATAACATAATGCTGATGGAGCAGTTGGAGCAAAAGAGAAAATTCTGTCGAAGACAGATGCGGTAACTGGAGTCATGTAGACGAGTACCTTCGTAGTCAAGTACTCTTGCAGACTTGTAGTCCTGTATCCTCGCAGTCATGTAAACCTGTGTACTAGAAACTTCGTAGCTCTGTAGCCTCGCAAGCCATGTATAACTCGTAACCAGCTAGATCATTTTAGACTCGTAGCCATGTGGTCTCATAGTCTCTTAGACTCGAAGAATTCTAGCCTAATATATTTGGGGCCAAAAGACTTTTGGAACCAAAAGACTGTAGGTGTCAATGACTGATGGAGCCAATGAATATTGGAGTCAATGAATATTGGAGCCATTGAATATTGGAGCCAATGAATATTGGAGCCAATGAATATTGGAACCAATGAATATTGCAGTCAATGACAAATTAATGTGCTTCCTTTTCGTCGATGGTGCTGCCTTTTCGTTGTCGGTGCTTCCAAATGTGCTTCCTTTTCGTTGGCGGTGCTGCCTTTTCTTTGTCGGTGCTTCCAAATGTGCTTCCTTTTCGTGGGCGGTGCTGCCTTTTCTTTGCCGGTGCTTCCAAATGTGCTTCCTTTTCGTTGGCGGTGCGGCCTTTTCGTTGATGGTGCTTCCTTTTCGTTGTCGGTGCTTCCAAATGTGCTGTCTTTTCTTTGGCGGTGCTGCCTTTTCGTTGTCGGTGCTTCCAAATGTGCTTCCTTTTCGTTGGCGGTGCTGCCTTTTCTTTGTCGGTGCTTCCAAATGTGCTGCCTTTTCGTTGTCGGTGCTGCCTTTTCGTTGTCGGTGCTTCCAAATGTGCTGCCTTTTCGTTGTCGGTGCTGCCTTTTCGTTGTCAGTGCTTCCAAATGTGCTGCCTTTTCGTTGTCGCTGCTGCCTTTTTGTTGTCAGTGCTTCCAAATGTGCTGCCTTTTCGTTGTCGGTGCTGCCTTTTCGTTGTCGGTGCTGCCTTTTCGTTGTCGGTGCTTCCAAATGTGCTGCATTTTCGTTGATGGTCCTTCTATTTTTAATGTTGTTTTGACTCTGGTATTATAGTAAGTGGTTCTTGATTTGACTTGCGTATTATTCCATCCGGTGCATGTATATAAGCGAGTCCTAGACAGCAGGTCGCTCAGTTTGTTACTGTCGTCGACGGTGTAAGGATCACCTAGATTATTTCATCTGGTGAATAAGTTGCGTAATTACCTGTTCTTGAGAACTCGATGGCATATTTACCGACTTTAACGCCGAACTCGATGGACGTTGTATCATCGTCTACGGGAACATTGACGACAGCGACGACAATGGCGGAGCAGATCCCGTTGGCAACGACGACGATGTCAACATTGGAGGAGATTTCAACAGATGTGATACCACCAGCAGAAGATAGCTTAATGACTACTGAGCTGGATGTGCAGGAAACCACGACGATCGACGATACGACCTCGATGGAGACTTTAATGGATGCTGATTTGACAACTAGCGAACATCGGTGCTGTTACTGTGACAAGATTTTCTCAAACAACAGCAATGCTCGGCGACACGAGAGGAGCGAATGTGCCAAGAACCTATATCGTAAAATGTTTGTTTGTGAGAAATGTCATAAGCAGTTTGCCAGAAAAGATAATATGAAAACGCACATGAAGGCATGCAAAGGTCCTGCTGTGCGGCAGAAAGTAAAGGTTTCGGCGCAACATCGATGCATCGATGTGCATAAGAGAATGCCTGGAAATGGTACTACTGTTGCAACGCCTGTATCTGGATCGGGTCTGAAAGGATCGTCTTCATCACCACGGTATCCTTGGAGCTACTGTGATACGTCGTTCGCATTTTACCATGATGCACGAAGACATGAGCGGAGCAAATGCGCGAAGAATCCTTCTCGCATGAAGTTTCGATTTGATGAGTGCCTTAAATGGTTTACTCGAATTGTCAGTTTGCGACATCATGCGAAAAAATGTAAAGGTGGAGTCTGTGCTCCTACTGCTGAACTACCTGCCGACATTTCGACTCCTCGCTTTAGATTGGAGACACGAAAGCGTACAACCAAAAAAACAGATGCCCAGCAACCGATTGTTATGACGTCTGAACATGGAACTAAACCTAAGACTGTGTTCGTAGCATTACAAGTGAACGATAATGGCTTCTACTTGGCGCAGTCTGCATTTCGTGGAACGTTGAAAGACTACTATTATCTAAATACGTTCGGTGAGTCGAAGGACATTTGTAATTTTCTTGACGATATCAGACAGAAGATAATCAATCAGCTTACTGATGATGTAGCAACAAACGGACCTTTGAAATATAACTTGTGGTTGGACTGTATATATGGAAAGCCATATCCGTTCGATGACGAAGTGAAGAAGTGTGCATTCAAGACATCTGCTGCAGTAATTTACAGTTTTAACGATGTGAAGCAAACTGTTAAAAACGGTATCCAGAAACTCTGTCAAGAAGAGGTGGACTATGTCTGTAAAGGTTCTGGCTGGACTCTGTCTAGTATAAACCGATTGGAGCTAAGATTTAGTCATTTCACACCGCTGCGGAACAAAATGATTATAAGATTGTTGGCTTTCGTAAGTGATCCTGTAGTAGAATAGAAATTATGTAATAAATATTATGTTTGTAAAAGAACTTGCGGTGTTTAATTCCTCGAACCTGTTACTATTATGTTAAATTGATGATATATTTAATTTTTTTTGCATCATCCTAGATCGTAACAAGGATCTTAGTCGATCTAATTAATCAGTATATTGATCGGAAATTTATTTAATGATTTCTGAACTTTTTCCCGGATCTCTAGCATTAAAATTACACATTTCCAATATGGTGGTCTTGATGTCTGATAGGATGGTGGTAGTAGAGGATTTAAAGTCTCTTTAAGAATGTTGAACATGGTTTATTTAAATTATTTTTTTTACATAAGATTAAACATTATTGCAACGATCGGGTATCGAACCGAGGACGGGAATCGATCGAATCAATATGTAAATTAATGAGTGATTTATTTAATGAATTTTGGAACTTTTCCCGAATTTCTAGCTAAATAATTACGGATTTTCAAGATGGCGGCCAAATGACAAGATGGCGGATGTCACAGTAATAAATGATTACTGCACTCTTGAGGATACGAACTAAACTAACATGTCATCGGCGCACTCTAGCCGACGATACAATGATGATGGCTTCCAGCATCGAAGACAAGATGGCGGCCATGATGTCATACTAGATGATGATAAAAAGTGGTGGGAGTCAGTATGCCTGCAGCCACCTCGGGGGAAGGATCGGTCGCCATTTTTATTTTTTTTGCACTCGTCGGGTTCGAACCGAGGACTCCGAGCTCCGTGTCGTAAATGTTTGTTTTTTAAATATTTTATTAAAAATTTTATTATTTAATTTGTTTTATGAATTTTAAATTTTTTTTCATTAAAATCGGATAATAAATTTAAAGATGGCGGCCGTAACGGAAATTGCAACAATGACGTCAAAATTCAAGATGGCGGTCATGGTATCCTTATTCCTAGAAATGGCTTAACTGAGGCTTGAGTTAAGGATGCTTAAGCCAGTTTTAGGAATTAGGGTTCTTTCTAGGGCAAAACGACTTTTGAGGATTTTCGAAATCCTGATTTTCGAATTGAGGAATTTTTTGAGATTTTTTGGTGGAACTTTTTTCCACAGAAATGGAAATTTTGGCGAATTTTGAGGAATTTTGGACAATTTTGCCCAATTTTGGCGGATTTTGGCGATTTTTGAGGATCAAATTCAAGGTCAAGGTCAAAGGTCAAGGTCACAACCATCCAAGATGGCCGCTGTGACGTCACAATCCAAGATGGCGGACACCGGCACCGGCACCACAGCCTGAAGCCTGATCTCGGACCGTCATTTACATACTACTTATGCTTACTACAAGAACATGTGGCTTTTGAACCATTACATATTCAGCCCTGGCTACAGACTTGACAACAAACAATCAACAAAAGGAAGCACATTTGGAACAACATTCAACAAAAAGGAAGCACAATCGGAAGCACAATTATAGAAAAGGACGCACAATCGGAAGCACAATCAACAATAAGGAAGCACATATAGAAGCACAATCAACAAAAAGGAAGCACAATCGGAAGCACATTCATAGAAAAGGAAGCACAATCAACAAAAAGGAAGCACATTCAACAAAAAGGAAGCACAATCACAAAAAGGAAGCACATTTGGAAGCACAATCACAAAAATGAAGCACATTTGGAAGCACAATCACAAAAAGGAAGCACATTTGGAAGCACAATCAACAAAAAGGAAGCACAATCGGAAGCACATTGAACAAAAAGGAAGCACAATCGGAAGCACATTAAACGAAAAAGGAAGCATTATCATAGAAACAACGCACAATCGGAAGCACATTCAACAAAAGGAATCACATTCATAGAAAAGGGCGCACAATCGGAAGCACAATCATAGAAAAGGACTCACAATCGGAAGCACATTTGATGAAGAGGAGGCACAATTGGAAGCACAATAAAAGAAAGAGGTAGTATGAAGGCGACGAGAACTTAGTGTAAATTTTTTTTTCAATTCCCCATGAAAATGCTACTTTCTTCGTTAACTTTTAATTCCAAATAATTAACAAGACCTGGGATAGTAGTATTATAATTATCATTTTCACATTTCTCGTGATCATTATAGTCATCTAATATTTTTCTACCATTTCACTTTCTTGCTTTTATAGACACACCATTCTTAACATTAACCAACCTTGTTTTACAGATAGAGGGCATTACCAGACCTCAAGGGGGAAGAGAATCATCTTACAAACGAGTGTTTCTCGGCTGTACTTAACCTATTTAATGAATGAGTAATGGATATTTTTATTCAAGTGCCACCTGATAAAAATGCGGAAATTTCTTATTTGGTGTCAGGAATTCTCAATACAAACGGATATCTCTCAATATATTCCAAGAACAATTCAAAAAATAAAACTCAATAAAAGATATATGACTCAAGAAAAACAGGAAGCACATTCCATTAAATATATTTATTAATTCAGAATCATTACTCTATAAGAATACAGATGTGTTTATTACTAATGTGAACACACATTTGAAACACTAATACTCATATTTCAAACACAATTCATTCATATTTTCAAACACAAATCAGCTTATTTCAAACAATAAACCACACTATTCACAAAAACCGCATATTTCAAGACCAAGAACAGAAGTTTGAAGTGATGTACTTTTCTCTTCTAGAGCGACTCGTGATGTTACAATCATCTGGTTTTCGTCGATGCTATAGATGTTTATGCAGGCACCAGGATTCTGTTTCTCGAACAGAGGGATCTGGCGAAGTGGATTGGGAAACTCGATGTTAGTGAATTGAACTTCCCCTCCAAGTCATTATAGCACTGATTAACATGCTCAGATGCTCACCCTCATCTAACTTGACCAGGATTGCACACTTAAAACGTATGTACTCATCTAAGTATTTACAGATTGACCACCGCATATTTTTCTTTGATGCAGGTAGGTATTTCGATGTAGGAGTTAGCTCGAAGTGGATCAAGCTTGTTAATGTGTAGTTGTAGTCGCTTAACACCAGACAAAGACCATCCGGACCCCTTGCATTTGTAGTTTTCTTCCTCTTTTCATATCTTATAGATGTATTCAGTAATGACATCCTCCACTTCACGAACTGCAAAGAGTGGAACATTCATGGTTTTGAAGGTCCTCTTGTCTTCACACGTGCCTATTGGCTTTTCACAATTGCACTCAAGCACGATGTAATACTTGAGTGGACCATCCTCTTCAATTTCCTCTACGAGTTGGCTTATTAGTTTAACCTTGATAGAGGCCAAGTATGTACATGTGTCCTTGGCAGAACTGGTATTATTTTCTACCACACAAGACTTCAAGTTGCCCCAGAATCCCACTTCTGAAATAATGAGGCTGTGGATGTTGGCCAAAACCCGCCTCTATCACCAGCTATGTTCGGCTGGTGCTTGGCTTAGGCTTAAGCGCGTCCATTCGCTGCTTCTTAGTTGATAGTGGATCAGGACCCTTGCACACTTTGGTATGTGCTTTCAACTTACCAGCCCTGACGAACACTTTAGCATAGCTCCCACACGGATACAGTTTATGGCTAGGGTTGAGACCACAAGCCGTCTTCTCATGATGTGTGACATGGCTGGAGTTTTCGAAAATTTTGAAGCAGAAGCTACACCAGGTGACTGAAGTCGCGAGGGCAGCACCAGTACATGTTGTAATATAGTACCGCAATTTGTCACTGCGAGTAACCATCTTTCCACACAGATGACACTGCTTGAGGTCATGCTGAAGGTTGTCAGCACACTGAAGTTCATAACAGTAGCAGTTATTAGCTGTTGTATAGGTAGCAGGGAAAAAACGCCATTTCTGCATGGTTGATGTCATCACAACAATCGGTAGTCTGTGCTCAATGCACGGAACACGCGGAGGAAGCCCGACTTACGGAGAACTATAACCGAAGACTTAAGAAACAATTTAGCTTGCCATTACATGAAAATGCGGTCAACCAATAAGTTTGGATCTTTCCACGATGTGTAATCAATCACTTCTACCACCATCTCACTTGCTTGTTTATTATAAATACTTTTAATATCACAATCGTCCCAGTGATCATAATAAGCGTTATCAGATTTATTTATTATAACACATCGTTTCCATCGTTTCGGTCTCAGGACACCGTTACATTCTTCGATCTTGTCAGCTTTAGGTGCTTCATCACAGTCTATGCTTTTGTCAACAGCCTCAGAGTCACTGTAACAATCACTGTAGAAGACATCCTCTTCACCCAGATTACCATATGAATTCGATATCGATGATGTCGAAGTGCCATTATCGTCTTCATGCTTCCTTTTTAGGAGTCCATCATTTTTACAAAGTAAGAAAGATCTACTTGAAATCGGCTGGAATGTATTCTCACTTTTCACGTTAAGTATTCTTCCATTGTCTTCATTCTTCCATAAATCATCATCGTCCTTCAATTTAAGTTCTTCGTCGAGATCGGAAGAGCCACGAACATAATCTCTCTCAAGACAAGGAAAATTATTGTCGTAATGCAGATCACTATTCCTTAGTCTAGTAGATCCATCGTTGTCCTCAGGCTTGTACGCAGGCATAACATTACAAGTTCTGTCATGTCTTTTTAAGCTCTCTCTCCACGTAAACGACTTGCTACATCGAACGCAACTTATCATATTGCGTAGTGGATTTTTAACACAGTCATTCTTCTGGTGTTGTCTTCCATTCTTTCTCAAGATAAATTCTTTGCTGCAAAACTTACACCTGTGTCCTTTCGATACAGCGACAGACACCGAATCAGGATTCATATTAGTTACTGTGACTAATGTTAGATACAAACAGACAGTTTTACAATTGGAACCATTACTTAAATATAATTTTTTAAATATTTCTTAAGCGAGAGTTAAGTTATCTCATGCAAAGGTACTTGTTGTAAGTAGTTCTGCTATTCAACAACAGATGACACCACGTATTGCTTGCAGGTAAATATTATTTCTTTTTTTCATGCGGGATGCAGGATTCTCACTAACGATCGCAATAGAGGGATGGCATCGCTAGAATCAAGGAGAAGGTAGTTTGTTCTTCCAGTTAGTGTTTCTCAGATTTCTCAGGGTATATTATTATTTGACTGAATAATGATTTTTTTTAAATTCCACCTAATAAAAATAAAATAGAAGCACTCAGAGAAAACCATCAGGGAGGATGTCGTTTATAAACATAATAAATTACCAATTTTTTTTAAAAAAGTCCAAATTTAATCCTGCTTAAGCAAAGAGTTCACAAGCGGGCTTGTGCTAGAACTCTCATGTTGCTTAAGCAAAGAGTTCACAAGCGGGCTTGTGCTAGAACTCTCATGTTGCTTAAGCAAAGAGTTCACAAGCGGGCTTGTGCTAGAACTCTCATGTTGCTTAAGCAAAAAGTTCACAAGCGGGCTTGTGCTAGAACTCTCATGTTGCTTAAGCAAAGAGTTCACAAGCGGGCTTGTGCTCGAACTCTCATGTTGCTTAAGCAGGATTAAATGTGGACTTTTTTTAAAAAATTGGTAATTTATGATGTTTATAAACGACATCCTCCCTGATGGTTTTCTCTGAGTGCTTCTATTTTATTTTTATTAGGTGGAATTTAAAAAAAATCATTATTCAGTCAAATAATAATATACCCTGAGAAATCTGAGAAACACTAACTGGAAGAACAAACTACCTTCTCCTTGGAGTCCTGCGATGCCATCCCTCTATTGCGATCGTTAGTGAGAATCCTGCATCCCGCATGAAAAAAAGAAATAATATTTACCTGCAAGCAATACATGGTGTCATCTGTTGTTGAATAGCAGAACTACTTACAACAAGTACCTTTGCATGAGATAACTTAACTCTCGCTTAAGAAATATTTAAAACATTATATTTACTGTGCCCGGCAGTTATCTTGGCGTCTGAGCTTCCTAGTCCTGTCTGGGGAGGAGGGGAGGGCGAAGAGAAAGCGATACCCTATTGTCAAGGTCAGCAACCAGGTTTGTACTAGCAGCACAGAAAACATTCGGCGTGTGACTTCCTACATTATGTAAGTCTGCATCCACGCCCGTGGGGACCCCAGGGCGGTAAGGCCTTTTGGCTAAGAGCGCTGGGTTACCAAACCAAAAGTGAGAAATCCTATGAATTGTACTTGTACTAAGTAAGTGTAACATTGTGTAAATTGCAGTGGTTGTGCTCGAATATTTGTACTCATCTGTCAGGAAAAGTAACAAACTATTATCTAAACTTGCAATGTTTTACTTTGTCCCATCAAATATACTTGCGGTGTCTGCTAATTATTATGCTAACCAAAATTAATTGAAATGTTAACTCAGTAACTAGCGAAAACCAGACACGATTTATTTTGGAAAACTAGTTCACTTAGTATGTAAAATAAATTCAAAACTATGCTTCTCAATTCATTGTGTTCTCAAAGTTATTTTTAAAAAAACATCTTACAAGAAAAAGCAAACGACCAAAACATTACGTAATTGTAGCTCTCCGCGCGAAAGGTATCTCAATGTTGATGACGCAGGAGCCAGTCTAGCCCTTATCGTTCTCCGGTTTCCATACCTAAAACGTGCCATTTAGCGCTGGATTTACATTTAAGTAAACATGGAGCTTGTTATGTTATATTTGCTGCTTTAACTTCATGTCAGTCGTTTAGGAAACACCTGACTACCAACGTTAATGGCATGAAAAAAATGCTTGTGTATGTGTGGCTTTATATTTTAATGCACCTTTAATCGATTATTTATTATAAATATAAATACAATTTGCATTGTACTTCCACTTTAGAATGCATATTATAACCTTCAAAACCTCATATATATTATATGATTTGTTTAATGTAAGTGTGAAGTTCTCTTTCCATGATAATTGATTGTATTAGGTGACGAAAAAAAAAATAAGTTAAAATTAATTAGTATTATTACTATTCGATTGTCAGCATTCATAGTGTACAAACAATGCAGAACATATAACTTACAATGTTAAACTTTCCATGTAAGCCACTTTTGCGCTTTTTTGGAGTAATATCAACTTATACCATTGAATAAACGGTTTTTATTATTTCCCGCTCTCCGCTATTTATCACTTTACCGCGCCTCTGCGAGTTGCCACCTTCGCCTTCCATTTTCGGGTATACACTGAAGGGCGATATTTTCCTAACAGCCACTACACGGCTCTCGGCTACGTGTCGCCTGCTTACCCCCTCTTCTTTCTCCCGTCCCGCTGTCCCCGCACCCTGCGCTGAGAGACGCCAAGATAACTGCCGATCACAGTAAGTAATGGTTCTAATTGGAAAACTGTCTGTTTGTATCTAACATTAGTCACAGTAACTAATATGAATCCTGATTCGGTGTCTGTCGCTGTATCGAAAGGACACAGGTGTAAGTTTTGCAGCAAAGAATTTATCTTGAGAAAGAATGGAAGACAACACCAGAATAATGACTGTGTTAAAAATCCACTACGCAATATGATAAGTTGCGTTCGATGTAGCAAGTCGTTTACGCGGAGAGAGAGCTTAAAAAGACATGACAGAACTTGTAACGTTAAGCCTGCATACAAGCCTGAGGACAACGATGGATCTACTAGACTAAGGAATAGTGATCTGCATTACGACAATAATTTTCCTTGTCTTGAGAGAGATTATGTTCGTGGCTCTTCCGATCTCGATGAAGAACTTAAATTGAAGGACGATGATGATTTATGGAAGAATGAAGACAATGGAAGAATCCTTAACGTGAAAAGTGAGAATACATTCCAGCCGAATTCAAGTAGATCTTTCTTACTTTGTAAAAATGATGGACTCCTAAAAAGGAAGCATGAAGACGATAATGGCACTTCGACATCATCGATATCGAATTCATATGGTAATCTGGGTGAAGGGATGTCTTCTACAGTGATTGTTACAGTGACTCTGAGGCTGTTGACAAAAGCATAGACTGTGATGAAGCACCTAAAGCTGACAAGATCGAATAATGTAACGGTGTCCTGAGACCGAAACGATGGAAACGACGTGTTATGATAAATAAATCTGATAACGCTTTGACGACAGTCGTCGTACCCTCCCAGATACAGAGGCCGTACCTGGCCACCGACGTGGCCCTGAGGGGGTCTGTTTTCCCCCAGTGAACCCTCAGTGTTGTGCATCGGCGAGGGACGCACCCGCGTGCGCCCTAGCACGCCAGTGAGCCAGTGTTAGTGTGTAAATGTTTCTGTGTTGTACATATTCTTTCCAAATGACCGTGACTTTTTAAGTGTGTAAATAATGTACCGTAATGTATTTATTAGTGTGTAACTAGTCTTGTAATTCTCGTAAATGTCTCGCAGTGTCTGTATGTAAGCGCGGCCTGGCGCTCATCCGCGTCGCGAGGGGTGGCGCTCTCCCACGCTGGCCGATTCCCCCTTCCCTCCTCCGCGGCCCGCGCGCGACGGCCCGCGTTCGAGCGGGGAAGGGCAGTTGAACTCAGGACTCGAGCAGCGGCGGACGTGCGCTCCGCTCCGCGCTGATCGCGAGACGGGTCTACCAAGCTCACGGTCCGGCGACACCGCCAGAGTACGAGCATTCGCAGCAGCCGCGCTGCCTACGTTGTGCCGCCCACGCGATTGGGTGTCCGAGTTACGAGTTACGAGTTACGTCACGAGTCGGTCATTATAGGGCGCGTAAGCATAGTTACGCATCGCTGAACTTTCGCCGACATTACGAGTCAGTACGTAAGAACCGCGCACGCATCACGTGCCTTTGTGAGGGACATAGTTACTCATTGCTGAACCATCGCCGACATTACTAGTCAGTACGTAAGAACCGCGCACGCGTCACGTGCCTTTGCGAAGCAGTTGGTAATCAGGAACTTTGTTACGTGGGAGAACTGCCAGTACGCGTTGTGACCAGTGGGCCGTACGAGACGGTCTTCGGGAGTCCGGGTCTTCGTGGGAAGGGCGCGCACCCCGCGACGGATCCGCCAGGCCGTGGCAAGTTCTCTGAATGCAATAAAAGAGCTCGTGGAACGATTAACATTGAGTGGTCCTTTAAATCGACCTATCATTATTCTCCACCTAATTCCTCCCTCCAGGTCCCGCAGTTCCCGGTTCCGGCCACGTTGGCCTGGATCCACACCCCACTGAGCAGTACGGGCATAACTGGACAGTATCGCAAGCAGGGAACCGGGGGCCTCAAGCCGAGGGACGTCATTTGGCGCCCAACTAGTGTGGCCGTAAGCATACGCAAGCGCACGCAAGAGCGCAGGTGGAGGGCAGGGCGGAAGCAGGTGCGGCCGCGCGGCGTGGGAGCGGCGCGAACTCGAGCCATCGCGCCGGCGGGAGATAACGCGACGCGGGAACGGCACGAACACGAGACATTTCGGCGAGAGATAGCGCGACGTGGGAGCGACAGAAATACAAGACGGCGGCGCTGCGGGATCGCCGACTGAAGATAACGCGCCGGGTAGGATCGGATTGTATTACTGGGGGAGATGGTAATCACGATCCCGGATCAGTAGCACCGAAAGACAGGATGGCGTGGAAGCAGGCGGGACAAGGGAGAGACGATCTAATCAGTTTCGAAACAGACTTGCATGAGGAAGGAGGCTCCGCGAAAATGGACGTAAAAGACGAAGTGTGCGGGTCCGGCGGCGCGGCCGAGGGCGCGAAGAGCACGGACAGCATGGACAAGGACTGTAAACGGGAACAGGGGGACAGGCCCGTGGACGTGGAGGGGCCGGTAGTGCGGTACGTGAGCACGCAGTTCGAGTTGCCAGTGTTCGCGGGGAGAGACAACGAGGACCCGCGGGAGTTTTTGCGGGAGTGCGAACACCTCCTAAAACTGTACAAAGTGTGACGGGCAGAGTGGGCGTCGCGAGTGGCGGGACAGCTACGCGGCGAGGCAAGAAACTGGTGGTCAATGGCCAGGAGTTTTGATACCGAGTGGGGACCTTTTTATGTCAAGTCGAGACTAGGTTCAATAACGATCAGGCGCGGGCAACGTGTTTGCGGACATTTTATTACCGGAATCAGGAGGAGGACGAGAGTGCGGAGCAGTTCATTTACGAGAAGCTGCGCATGTTCAGCCGATTGGGGACGAGTGGGGACATGAGTGCGGCGCTGCCAACCATTGTCGAACAATTGCTACCAGAGTTCCGCCCCTTCATGAGGACCACCGCGGGTCGTGACACGGAGGAGTTCGTGGCCCTCGCCCGCGTGATCGAATGTGACATGTCGCAGTGGAGGACGGCACTCAGGGGCGCGCGAGTTCCCCGGGTCCGCTCGGGGCCACGGGGGGCAATCGTCACAGAGGTCACGGACAGTAACATGGCCGTGGTGTGCTACGCCGACGGCGCGGGACCGCGCAATACGACAGACCGTGGTGGCATCAGGGGACGCCCGGAGAAATCTGCAGCAGGAGGAGGACGTCACGAGCGGACAGATACGCGGGAGAGAGACGAGCATCCGCCGCGATGCCGTTTTTGCCCGGAGGCATACCATCGGCATCGCCTGTGCCCTACCAGAGCCGCGTGGGAGGAAACGTGCGAAGGCAACACGTCGCAGGCGGGAAACGCAGGACCGGGGGCGGAGGGACAACTGGGTGCCGCTCCCCGGCCCGCCAGCCACTGGCAGACCCAGTAACCGACAGGACTCGTCGACCACAACCGGCGACCACCACACCAACATCGTGTATGCCGCCAGGGGGCAAGGGGCAGCAGGACCGCTCCTCGTCAGCTGTTCCCACGCCGGGGGAACTTCAGGGACAGCCGAATGCCGTCTCCACCACCGCGGCCCTGAGGCCGGTTATACCAGGGCCGGACCAGCCGCCTCGTCGACATGCCGTCGACGGGGTGGGCAACCGGAGCATCAGCACAGGCATCCCACCGGCCGTTCCCGTGCAGGGACAACTGGATGCCGCCAGAACCACGGCGGCCCTGACGGAGGTTTTTCCGGGGCCGGACCCGCCGCCTCGTCGACCTGTCGCCGACAAGGCGGACCACTGGAACGTCAACACATCAGCGCAAGAGTGAGTCGCGGACCTCGCCGCGAGTTCCCCACGCCCGGACGGCCAGGAGGCCGGGGGCGGTGGGGGACGGACGACTGCACAGCTGGGGCAGGTCGGCCCCGAGGAGCCGGAGCTGCTGCGAATTCCTGTTCACGCTAATGGGCGGGAGATGCTGGCCTTGGTGGACACCGCCGCCAGCCGAACCTACATCGCCGCCCACCTGGTGAGAGCGGAAGCAGTGACGCCGCGGAGGGAGCTGGTGCAGCTGGCCACCAGGGACGCCATCGTCGCGGCAGGCGGCATCACTCAGGTAACATTGAGCATCGTTGGTCACGTTAGCCACGTCGAGGCCTGGGTGGTCCCCGAGCTCCACGAGGGGCTGATCCTGGGGGTCCCGTGGCTGTACGAGGTCGATGCCACCGTGGAAGTACGAGCTGGCCGGATGCACTTCGGCACCCGGGGGCGCTGGACGGTGTACGGCGTGCACCAGGTTCCCCCCAGTCCCCCTCAGTCAGTCATCTGCCTAGAGGACCTTCAGCACGGTGTTCCAGAGGAGTACGTCGACGTCATCAACAATGTCCTCGCCTCTCAGGCACAGGTATTTGCGGCCGCGGACCGGCTACGACGGACGAACGTGACTGAGCACCGGATACCGATGGTACCACACCGCCCCCCCTTTGAGAAGGTATACGGATTTGGCATCCGAGAACGGGAGGCCATACAGACTCAAATTGACGAGATGTTACGTGACGGGGTAGTTGAACCCAGCACCTCCCCGTATAACTCGCGGGTGGTGCTGGCCACCAAGAAAGACGGAAGTCTAAGCTTTTGCGTGAACTTCAAGGCGGTAAACAAACTGACCATTCCCGCCCCGCCCCCGCAGATCAATATCACAGACGCTCTGGCAGGACTGGGGGACGCCACTATTTTCACGACACTTGACTTGAAGTCGGGCTACTGGCAGGTGCCGGTATGCCTGGAGGACCGCCCTAAGACGGCATTTACGGCATCAGACGGCCGACGTTACCAGTTCTGCGCCATGCCGTTTGGTCTCATGGACGCCCCTGCCACGTTCCAGGCGCTGATGGTACGTGTTCTGGATGGGTACATTTGCGAATTCGCCAGTCCCTATCTGGACGACGTTATCATCTGGTCCGGGACGTGGGAGGAACACGCGCACCATCTGGCACTGGTGCTGGAACGTATGGCCAGACACGGACTGACGTGCGCCCCAAAGAAATGCCACATTGGGGCCATGGAAATCGAGTTCCTGGGACACATAGTGACGGCGGAGGGGTGCCGCCCCCGACCTGAGCAGTTGGAGATGATTGAGGGAAAGGGGGCACCGAAGACCAGGAAGCAGCTCCAGAAGCTGCTGGGGCTGCTCAACTGGCTGCGGTCCTTCGTCCCCGACTTCGCCACGGTGACGGCCCCGATGACGGACCTACTGTCGCCGAAGACTAAGTTCTGGTGGACCCCCGCCGCGGACGAGGCCTTGCGACAGGTAAAGCACCGGTTCAGGAACTGTCACACGCTCTCACGCCTGGTGCCCAGCCGCCCCATCTTCATCCAGACAGATGAGAGTCAGGAGGGGATGGGGGCGGTGTTGTACCAGATGGATGACGGGGGCGAGAGGCGCGTGATCGAGTATGCCAGCGCCAAGTTTGGGCAGGCTGAGCGGAGGTATCACGTGAATGAGCAGGAGTGCCTTGCGGTGGTCTGGGCCCTGCAGAGGTACCGTCACCACGTCGAGGGGCGCTCATTCACGCTGAGAACCGACAGCCAATGCCTCCGCTGGTTAGACTCCGCTCAGGGTCGGAAGTCTAAGTTCACTCGGTGGGCCATGCTGATCCAGGAATTCTCGTTCACGGTCGAACACGTTCCTGGATGAGAAAATCAGCTGGCCGACGAGTTGTCCCGGAATCCGGATCCTGAGTATGAGTTCCACGACGACAGGGGCTGGGAGGAAGTGCTCCTCCCTGAGCGTGAACACGGGGTAGAGGACTCGGTGCTGCGACCGTGTGCGTTGTACGCGCTGCCAAGCTCCACTGCCCCTGCGCCCGACACGCGACCAGAGACGATGACTGACCTGCTCGCGTGGGTCCACGCGGCGCAGCTCCGGGACCCCGACACCCAGACACGACTGACAGAGTGTGGGGAAGGGGTGGTACTGGGCTGCCGAAGTCTGAACGGGGTGCTCCAGACCAGGGGGGCTCACAGGACGAGCGGGTGGCGGACCCACGTGCCGCCCTAGGCGAGGCGCTGGGTCATGAGCTACCTGCATGACCACCCCCTGGCGGGACACCCGGGTGCGGAGCAGACGCTGCGTGAGGTCAGACGGACGTTCCGCTGGCCTGACGACGCGGCAGAAGTGAGACGCTACGTGCGGGCCTGCCTGCGTTGCCAGGAGCGGAAGTCCAGGCGACCCGACGGCACGGAGCAACAGGTCCCACGTCGGCCCCGGGATCCCTTCCACACTGTGGCGGTGGATATTATGGGGCCGTACCCTTGCACGTCCCGTGGTCGGCGATTCATTGTAGTGGTCACGGACGTCTTCACTCGCTGGGCGGAGGCGTTCGCAGTACCAAACGTGAAGGCCGGCACCGTGATTGCCCTGCTCGAGCGCGAGTTCTTCCCGCGATACGGGTACCCCGCGGTCCTGCTGACGGACAACGGGGTGCAGTTCACGGGGAGAAGCTTGTGAATGTCCTGCGCGGGGTGGGGGGTGGAGCATCACACGACGCCCACCTACCATCCGCGCGCGAATCCGACCGAAAGGCGGAATCAGGACATTAAAACTCAGCTGCGCATCCGGTTGGACGAGGACCACACCAAGTGGGACCTGCACCTGCCGACGCTGCTGTTTTGCCTGCGCCGTCGGACGAACGCGGTCACGGGCCATTCCCCCGCTGAACTGGTGCAGGGCCGAAACCTCGCCCTGCCCGGGGAAGCGCGTACACCCCCCGACTCGCACGACGTGACCACGCACGATCTGCGCGAAGATGCCCGACGTCGCCAAGCTTACTACCTGACTAGACGCACGCCGCAGACGCACCGGCCCCCTGAACGTTTGGAGCCTGGCCAGCAGGTGTTTGTCAAGTGTCACCACCTGTCGGCTGGCGAGAGGGGTTTTTGCGCCAGTCTGGTCCCTAAGTGGTCAGGACCGCAGGAGATAGTGGACAGACTGGGGACCACCTCATACCTCGTGCGTCGCGCCGACGGATGGACGACGAAGGTACACAGAGACGACATCCAACTGATAGGTGACCCGCACGAGTACGACCACGACGACAGCGGACCAGTGGTCGGTGACGGGGCCGAGGATGACGGCACCGAAGGTGTACTGGCTAACCTCGGCACCCCTGTGGTGGCACCACCAGAACCGGACCTGGGACATCGATGGGGACACGCCCACCCCAGGTCACAGCGGGTGGTAAGCAGGGGCGTTGACGGGGACGACGACACACGGGACAGGACGTAAGGGGACAGCCACGACGGTAGCGGACCGGTGATCCGGGACAGGGCCAATGACAATGTCGCCGTAGGAGTCCTGGTCGACCTCGGTGACCCCGTGGTGACGCCACCGGAGCTGGATCAGGGACGTCGACGGGGACACGCCCACCCCAGGTCACAGCGGGGGGTTGGCAGGAGCGTTGACGGGGAAAATGACACCTGGGGCACGACACACGAACGGGCCCGCACGACGACCCCGACTCAGCCTCCTACGGGGGGACAGCAAGGGGGGGACGGCGGTTGCGACTGGCAAGAGGGGGCGGGGGAAGGACACCCGTCAGAAGGGGCGGAAAAGGGTCTGCGTGGCGCAAGCATGGCAGAGCTGGAGCGCTTCGTGGACCAGGTGCTCCCGCCTGATGACGTCAGCGCCTACGCCGACACTGACGGACCACTCATCGAGGATGTGACGCATGACAACACTGCACAGGGCGACCTGGTCGACCTGAGTGAACCAGTGGTGACGTTGCTGGAGCCTATCCAGAGACGTAAACGGAGGTACGTCCACCCCTGGGAACAGCGGGTGACGGGGACGGACGTGAGCAAGGACGTGACAGATGGGGTAATGGTCCGGCTCCTCAGTGGGGAGGGCGATGTCGACAGGGCCCAGCAGGTGGTCCTGGACTTGCCTTCCGGGGAGCCGATGATGACCGCTCACGCAGGGAGGGGACCGGCATTGCGCCGGTCCATGCGTGAGAAGACGGCCCCCCACTACCTCCGGGAATACGAGTGGGGGGGTCAGCACAAACCCCGAGACGTGAGACAGACGACCGACGGGGGGTTACGCTGCAGCGTAATGCAGCTCCTGCCCCAGTTTGCCCAACCCAGACGGAATGACATGACGAGCTCCGACGACCAGACACGTGGCCGGACGCGGACGCAGCTGCCGGTCTAGGTCGGCGTCGGGGGCCAGGACGGCCTCGGGAGAGGGGGGGGCATATGACGACAGTCGTCTTACCCTCCCAGATACAGAGGCCGTACCTGGCCACCGACGTGGCCCTGAGGGGGTCTGTTTTCCCCCAGTGAACCCTCAGTGTTGTGCATCGGCGAGGGACGCAACCGCGTGCGCCCTAGCACGCCAGTGAGCCAGTGTTAGTGTGTAAATGCCAAATGACAGTGACCTTTTAAGTGTGTAAATAATGTACCGTAATGTATTTATTAGTGTGTAAATGGTCTTGTAATTCTCCTAAATGTCTCGCAGTGTCTATATGTAAGCGCGGCCTGGCGCTCATCCGCGTCGCGAGGGGTGGCGCTCTCCCACGCCGGCTGATTCCCCTCCCCTCCCCCGCAGCCCGCGCGCGACGGCCCGCGGGCGGGCGGGGGAGAGCAGTTGAACTCAGGACTCGAGCAGCGGCGGACGTGCGCTCCGATACCGCGCTGATCACGAGACGGGTCTACCAAGCTCACGGTCCGGCGACACCGCCAGAGTACGAGCATTCGCAGCAGCCGCGCTGCCTACGTTGTGCCGCCCACGCGATTGGGTGTCCGAGTTACGAGTTACGAGTTACGTCACGAGTCGGTCATTATAGGGTGCGTAAGCATAGTTACGCATCGCCGAACTTTCGCCGACATTACGAGTCAGTACATAAGAAACGCGCACGCAAAACGTGCCTTTGTGAGGGACATAGTTACTCATTGCTGAACCATCGCCAACGTTACAAGTCAGTACGTAAGAACCGCGCACGCGTCATGTGCCTTTGCGAAGCAGTTGGTAATCAGGAACTATGTTATGTGGGAGAACTGCCAGTACGCGTCGGGACGAGTGGGCCGTACGAGACGGTCTTCGGGAGTCCGGGTCTTCGTGGGAAGGGCGCGCACCCCGCGACGGCTCCGCTAGGCCGCGGCAAGTTCTCTGAATGCAATAAAAGTGCTCGTGAAACGATTAACATTGAGTGGTCCTTTCGATCTACCTGTCATTCTTCCTCACCCTCCCTCCAGGTCCAGCATTTCCCGGTCCCGGCCACGTCGGCCTGGACCCACACCTCTCCGACGAGAGCAGTACGGGCATAACAGGAATTTCTAGTAAACAGGGAAATAGAGACCAGAAGCCGAGAAACATCAGCTTATTATGATCACTGGGACGATTGTGATATTAAAAGTATTTATAATAAACAAGCAAGTGAGATGGTGGTAGAAGAGATTGATTACACATCGTGGAAAGATCCAAACTTATTGGTTGACCGCATTTTCATGTAATGGCAAGCTAAATTGTTTCTTAAGTCTTCGGTTATAGTTCTCCGTAAGTCGGGCTTCCTCCGCGTGTTCCATGCATTGAGCACAGACTACCGATTGTTGTGATGACATCAACTATGCAGAAATGGCGTTTTCTCCCTGCTACCTATACGACAGCTAATAACTGCTACCGTTATGAACTTCAGTGTGCTGACAACCTTCAGCATGACCTCAAGCAGTGTCATCTGTGTGGAAAGATGGTTACTCGCAGTGACAAATTGCGGTACTATATTACAACATGTACTGGTGCTGCCCTCGCGACTTCAGTCACCTGGTGTAGCTTCTGCTTCAAAATTTTCGAAAACTCCAGCCATGTCACACATCATGAGAAGACGGCTTGTGGTCTCAACCCTAGCCATAAACTGTATCCGTGTGGGAGCTATGCTAAAGTGTTCGTCAGGGCTGGTAAGTTGAAAGCACATACCAAAGTGTGGAAGGGTCCTGATCCACTATCAACTAAGAAGCAGCGAATGGACGCGCTTAAGCCTAAGCCAAGCACCAGCCGAACATAGCTGGTGATAGAGGCGGGTTTTGGCCAACATCCACAGCCTCATTATTTCAGAAGTGGGATTCTGGGGCAACTTGAAGTCTTGTGTGGTAGAAAATAATACCAGTTCTGCCAAGGACACATGTACATACTTGGCCTCTATCAAGGTTAAACTAATAAGCCAACTCGTAGAGGAAATTGAAGAGGATGGTCCACTCAAGTATTACATCGTGCTTGAGTGCAATTGTGAAAAGCCAATAGGCACGTGTGAAGACAAAGATGACCTTCAAAACCATGAATGTTCCACTCTTTGCAGTTCGTGAAGTGGAGGATGTCATTACTGAATACATCTATAAGATATGAAAAGAGGAAGAAAACTACAAATGCAAGGAGTCCGGATGGTCTTTGTCTGGTGTTAAGCGACTACAACTACACATTAACAAGCTTGATCCACTTCGAGCTAGCTCCTACGTCGAAATACCTACCTGCATCAAAGAAAAATATGCGGTGGTCAATCTGTAAATACTTAGATGAGTACATACGTTTTAAGTATGCAATCCTGGTCAAGTTAGATGAGGGTGAGCATCTGAGCATGTTAATCAGTGCTATAATGACTTGGAGGGGAAGTTCAATTCACTAACATCGAGTTTCCCAATCCACTTCGCCAGATCCCTCTGTTCGAGAAACAGAATCCTGGTGCCTGCATAAACATCTATAGCATCGACGAAAACCAGATGATTGTAACATCACGAGTCGCTCTAGAAGAGAAAAGTACATCACTTCAAACTTCTGTTCTTGGTCTTGAAATATGCTGTTTTTGTGAATAGTGTGGTTTATTGTTTGAAATAAGCTGATTTGTGTTTGAAAATATGATGAATTGTGTTTGAAATATGAGTATAAGTGTTTCAAATGTGTGTTCACATTAGTAATAAACACATCTGTATTTTTATAGAGTAATGATTCTGAATTAATAAATATATTTAATGGAATGTGCTTCCTGTTTTTCTTGAGTCATATATCTTTTATTGAGTTTTATTTTTTGAATTGTTCTTGGAATATATTGAGAGATATCTGTTTGTATTGAGAATTCCTAACACCAAATAAGAAATTTCCGCATTTTTATCAGTTGGCACTTGAATAAAAATATCCATTACTCATTCATTAAATAGGTTAAGTACAGCCGAGAAACACTCGTTTGTAAGATGATTCTCTTCCCCCTTGAGGTCTGGCAATGCCCTCTATCTGTAAAACAAGGCTGGTTAATGTTAAGAATGGTGTGTCTATAAAAGCAAGAAAGTGAAATGGTAGAAAAATATTAGATGACTATAATGATCACGAGAAATGTGAAAATGATGATTATAATACTACTATCCTATGTCTTGTTAATTTTTTGGAATTAAAAGTTAACGAAGAAAGTAGCATTTTCATGGGGAATTGAAAAAAAAATTTACACTAAGTTCTCGTCGCCTTCATACTACCTCTTTCTTTTATTGTGCTTCCAATTGTGCCTCCTCTTCATCAAATGTGCTTCCGATTGTGAGTCCTTTTCTATGATTGTGCTTCCGATTGTGCGCCCTTTTCTATGAATGTGCTTCCTTTTGTTGAATGTGCTTCCGATTGTGCGTTGTTTCTATGATAGTGCTTCCTTTTTCGTTTAATGTGCTTCCGATTGTGCTTCCTTTTTGTTAAATGTGCTTCCGATTGTGCTTCCTTTTTGTTGATTGTGCTTCCAAATGTGCTTCCTTTTTGTGATTGTGCTTCCAAATGAGCTTCCTTTTTGTGATTGTGCTTCCAAATGTGCTTCCTTTTTGTGATTGTGCTTCCTTTTTGTTGAATGTGCTTCCTTTTTGTTTTTGTGCTTCCGAATGTGCTTCCTTTTTATTGATTGTGCTTCCATATGTGCTTCCTTTTTGTTGATTGTGCTTCCTTTTCTATGAATGTGCTTCCGATTGTGCTTCCTTTTTGTTTATTGTGCTTCTATATGTGCTTCCTTATTGTTGATTGTGCTTCCGATTGTGCGTCCTTTTCTATAAATGTGCTTCCGATTGTGCTTCCTTTTTGTTGAATGTTGTTCCAAATGTGCTTCCTTTTTGAGATTGTGCTTCCAAATGTGCTTCCTTTTTGTGATTGTGCTTCCTTTTTGTGATTGTGCTTCCTTTTTGTTGAATGTGCTTCCTTTTTGTTGATTGTGCTTCCTTTTCTATGAATGTGCTTCCGATTGTGCTTCCTTGTTGTTGATTGTGCTTCTATATGTGCTTCCTTATTGTTAAATGTGCTTTCGATTGTGCGTCCTTTTCTATAATTGTGCTTCCGATTGTGCTTCCTTTTTGTTGAATGTTGTTCCAAATGTGTTTCCTTTTGTTGATTGTTTGTTGTCAAGTCTGTAGCCAGGGCTGAATATGTAATGGTTCAAAAGCCAAATGTTCTTGTAGTAAGCATAAAAATACATATTTCAGGGAGGTTTATGCTCTACATTAAGCTTTAAATTTGCTGATTTGGTATTTTTATACAAATATTTTTTCTATGTGTTTTTGACGTACCCTTGTAGCCGTTTAGCCTTGTAGCCATGTTCGGAAAAAGAAATACAATTAATTTATGTTCACCGAGATAAAAGGATAGGTGGATAATTGATTTATTCCTGCCCTAAAGGAAGTCATGTGAAGGGAGTTCGCAGCAAAAGGGAGTTATATGTGGATTTATATGTTACAGAAAATACAGAAAAAATGGCATGGTGCCTGTTAATGTAAAAGATAACTCACTCCTGGAAACTGTTTATTTTGATGCAAATAAACGAGGCGTAATAAAACTTAGAGCTAAAATTGAATATTTTGTGTGTATTTATAAAGGGTCGACATAAATATTCCGTGTTGTAAAATATGTAATTACCATCCGAGGTGTTACTACTTGGAAGATTTACGAGGTTCGGCGATATGTGGCGGATTCTATGGGGAAGAAATTCAGCCTACCAAGTACCCAAGCGATTATTAAGTAGAAAAATTGATACATTAGAAAGATGATCCCTTTTTTTGAATTGGTTAGGATTCGATAAATGTGAAAATCAGTTGGATAAAATCCACTGATGTCATATAAATTTTAATTTTTTGAGATGTTGTAAATTTTTATATTAATAAATGCAAGTCTAAAATAAATAAAAAAAATGTATTTATTCATGTACTGTTTGAAACTTTTCACTAGTTACCAGAGGTCGGGATCTTCATCGAAGGTTCTTAAAATGTTATTAGGAGTCTGGGGACGTGTGGCGACAGGTCTAAATGACACAGCTATTAGGGGCGTGGATGGTTCAGGGAGAGGGGGGGGGGAGTGGGGGTAGTTGTGCTGACGTCAAAGGCCGTGCGTCAGTGGTGTGTGTGCTTGGCCCGCACGAACAGGACTGCAATAGAAAGTGTAGTATGATGTATCATTCTGACGCCTTCTGCCTTCTGCCAAGGTGATGTTGAGGGTGTGGAGTTGCTTCTGGGCGCCAACTAGCAATAATAGCTACATGCTAGTGCGTAGCCGAGACTCTTGACTCAGGGCGTGACGTCGCCACGTGGCCGGCAGGCAGTAAGGGTCGTTCCGTCAGAGTTACCCCCAGCTGTTTTAGCCACCAGGGACGCTATACTAAGGGCGTTGTAACAAATACGCGGGGCACGATTCAAAGTGGTTTATTGTCAGGCACGCTATACATGCGCTGCGTCGTGCATGACCCGCTTACTGGGAGCCGCGCTCTACAGGACACGTTTCTGATGTGCTGAAAACTCACGCAATTCCGAGAGAGATGGCAAGGGCGGAGGTCGAGAAGCTCTGCGGGCGACTCGCGACTAGTCTCCTTGGAGGGCGGTGATTAACTGGCGATGGCTGTGACGTCCGCACGACTCCCCAGCCTCGCTCACGCGAAAACGTGTCGTGTGCAAAAGTAATCCCGGGCCATGCACGCCGCCTGATTGCGCTAAAGTCCAGAATTACAATTAATATTTAAGCATAGTCATTACTTAATTAATATTGTTTTTTAGAGTGCTGAATGTTAATTTCAAAGTCCAGGTAATCAGGTCACCTAACAGTACCCCCTTGGTCGACTTTCGCGCGGGCGACAGTCGATTAGGCAGGGCAGCTTACGTTCGAGGCGTTGCACCACCCTGCACCCAGGTGCGTTCACGTCGCACACGCTCGGGGCGAGGCGGCGATGCGCCATAGTGGTCTGTGCGGATTCGAGGAGCACTAATGTTTGGCGTCAAATGCCCCCCTTTTCCTGAGGCCGCTATGGTCATCGACGCCCCGATCACACGCATTGCCTCGTTGCACTGAGGCCAACACTGTCTTGGGGGATTGGTTCCGGGGCTGCTGTGTTTTAGGCGAACGGGAGAAGCAGAGACATGAAACTGAGGCGGGGTACGTCAGGGTGTGGTTTCCGGTCTACTGGTGGTCGTAGTGGGCGCCAAATGAACTCCCTGAGGTGCCCTGGATTTTGGCGGACCCGGGTGGACTGTCGTGGTCCCTCGGCACTAATGTTCCACCCTCCCACTCCGGGAGCTGTCTGGTCACCACCCTCCCCCTTGCCGGGGGGAGCAATGGGTACCTCTTGGCTGCTGCCCTCGCAGCATCCTCTCGTCGGCGCCCTGCGCGCTCGGTGGGACTGCCTGACCTCAGGCTGGTCGGGGGGTAAAATACCTCGGGGCATGGCTGAGGGGTCATGGTAGTTGGCCCGCTGGGGCATTCGCCCCCTGGGTCCAACCGGTCAATTAGACGCCCAAGTCTCCTTAGCTCGCTTCTCGCACTTCGGCTAAGATGGCGGGAAGTCGTGACAGGTGACATGGTCGGTAACGTGGGGCGTGTGACTGGTGATGCGAACGGTGACATCGGTGATGGTGCGTCATCTCTGATGGTGGGTCGGCACACGTCCTGCGTGTCGGCGGGTGAGGTGATGGGTGGTGGTGTGGCTGGTGGCATGGCTGGTGGCGTAGGATGGGGAGCTGGTGATGGGGGTGGTGATGTCGGTGATGTGGTGTCCATGGTGGTGGGTTGGTGGTAGGGTGATTGGCCGACTGGTGACGTGGCATGTGAGGCTGGTGCGCTTGGGGTGGGGGCCCTTGGGCACTCCCTACCCTCAGAGGGATCCTCGGCAGTGGAAACGAGGGGCAGGTCGTCCCTGTGGATTTTTGTGGCCCTTCCATTTGGGAGTCTGATGAGGTATGTGGTGGGGCCTAGGCGTCGCAAGACCTCCCGGGGGGCTGCCCACTTGGGGCTCAGCCCCGCACAGTAGTTCTTTCTGCCGGACGACAGATGGTGACACCGGGCATAGACCATCTGCCCTGGCTCCAGTGGTGTTGGGAGAGTGGCTGACTGCGGGGTTCGGGTGGCCAGGAACTGGGCTTGGTGCCGTCGTGCCTCTTCCCTTAGGTCAATGGCTGGTGGGCGGGTGACTGCCCCTGCTGCCTCAGCGACCCGCAGCTCGCCCGGTTAGGCGAGGTTCTGACCGTGGAGCAGTTCCGCGGGGGAATGGTCGGTAACGGCATTGACTCAGGCAGTAGAGCAACTTGGGCAGGTGTACATCCCATTTCGAGTGATCATCCCCCAGGCGGAGGCGCAACTGAACTTTGATGTCCTGGTTGCGTCGCTCCGTCGGGTTCGCCCTCGGGTGATACGTCGGGGTAGTGTGATGCTCAACTCCCCAGCGTCGGCAGTCTGCCGCCTAACGTCTCCCTGTGAACTGGGTACCGTTGTCTGTTAGTAGCGTCTTTGGGTACCCATAGCGAGGGAACACCTCGCTGTCCAGGAGGGCCACTATCGTCCCTGCGTGTGCGTTGGACATGGCGAACGCCTCTGACCATCGCGTGAACACGTCGGTGGTCACAACGAGGAAGCGCTTTCCCCGGGTTGTGCGGGGGTAGGGCCCCATGACGTCGAGGGCCACAGTATGGAAGGGCTCCTCTGGTCGTCGGGGGCGCTGCTGTTCTACCCCGTCCGCACGGCGCGCCTTGCGTTGCTGACACTGTTGGCAGCTGCGCACATGCACGCGGACATCCCGCGCTACCCCTGACCAGTGGAACAGCTTTCGGAGTGCATGTTGGGTCTGTTCAGCCCCTGGGTGGCCGGCCAGATCATGGTCGTGAAAAAAATGAAGGACCCCTTGCCTCGCCGCAGGGGGCACATGGATCTGCCAGCTGTCCATATCACCTGGGGCCCGATTTTGCAAAACCCCGTCCCGACTACGCTGATGAGGCTGAACCCCTTCCCCACACGCGGCCAGGTCGCGCTGCGTGTCGGGGTCGTTGACCTGGGCCTGCCTCACATGCTGGTGTGTCTGCCTGGGTGGTAGGGTTCGCCCGCTGGATGGCGTAGAGGGCCGCTGGTGCGGGTGCCGTGGTGCCGCTGGCTGGTGGGTGAGGTGGTGGCAGGAGTTCCTCCCAGCCCTGGGGGTCCTGGAAGACAGTAGTGGGGTCAGGGTGACGGGACAGCTCGTCTGCCAGCTGGTTCTCCCGCCCAGGGACGTGTTCGACGCGGAATGCGAAGCCCTGGAGCATGAGCGCCCAGCGGGTAAATTTGGACTTCCGCCCCTGGGCGGAGTCCAGCCACTGCAGACACTGGCTATCAGTGCGCAGGGTGAACGGCCTCCCCTCGAGGTGGTGCCTTTAGCGCCCTAGGGCCCACACCACCGCAAGGCACTCCTGCTCGTTTGCATGATAGCGGCGTTCTGCAGGGCCGAACTTGGCGCTGGCATACTCGGCCACTCGCCGCTCCCCGTCCCCCCCTTCCTGGTAGAGCACCGCCCCCATGCCCTCTTGGCTGGCGTCCATCTGGACGAAGATGGGTTCGTCTGGGTCCAGGCGTGATAGGGTGTGGCACTCTCTGAATCGCTGCTTCACCGCGGTCAGGGCCTGCTCGGTGGCGGTCGTCCACCGGAACTTTGACTTGGGCGATAGGAGGTCGGTCATTGGTGCGGTGATAGTGGCGAAATGGGGTATGAACGACCGCAACCAGTTGAGCAGCCCCATCAGTTTCTGGAGCTGCTTCCTGGTGCGGGGTGCCTGTTTGCTGTCGATGAGGTCGAGCTGGGCGGGAATGGGCCGGCATCCCTCGGCGCTGACAATATGCCCCAAGAATTCCAGCTCCGCGGCACCGATGTGACACTTGGGCGGCGAGCACGTGAGTCCGTGTGTGGCGAGCCGTTCGAGGACCAGCGCGAGATGGTGGGCATGGTCCTCCCACGTCCGTGACCAGATGATCACGTCGTCCAGGTACGCGGTGGCAAACTCACCGATGTACCCATCCAGGACACGGACCATCATGGTCTGGAACATCGCGGGGGCGTCCATCAGCCCGAACGGCATCGCACAGAACTGGAAGCGCCGCCCATCGGGGGCCGTGAACGCTGTCTTGGGGCGGTCCTCGGGACGTACTGGGACTTGCCAGTACCCCGACTTGAGGTCGAGAGACGAAAATATGCGGGCGTCCCCCAGCCCGGTGAGTGCTTCAGCGATGTTAATGAGGGGTGGTGGTGCTGGGATGGTGATGTTGTTGACGGGCTTGAAGTTAATGCAAAAACGGAGAGATCCGTCCTTTTTGCTAGCCATGACGATCCGGCAGTTGTATGGGGATTCTGTTGGCTCGATGACGCCATCCTCTAACATCTCTGTGATTTGATCCCTGATAGCAAGCCGCTCACGAGGTCCAAACCCAAAGGGCTTCTCGAAAGGGGGCCGGTGTGGTATGGTTGGTATGCAATGTTCTGTGATAGTGGTGCGGCGCAGTAGGTCCGCGGCGGCAAACACCTGGGGCTGCTGCCCCAAGACCGCATCAAACATGGGCACATGTACGGGGGGTACACCATGGCGGAGGTCCACCAGGTGGAGGGGCTCGCCCCGCGGTGGTGGGGTCCTGTAGTTGAGTCCATATACCATCCGTCGGCCCCTGGTCCCCACATGGACCCGCTTCCCCCGGACCTCGACTGTGGCATCCTCCTGCTCCAACCAGGGCAGCCCCAGGATCAGGTCGTCGCGGAGGTCGTGCACCACTAGGGCACTGGTGCTACTAACAAAATCCCTTACGCCGACCCTTACCTGGGCACGCCCCGTCGTGAACGTGCTGGCCCCAGTGGTGGCCAGCTGGACGATGTCGACCTCCCGCACAAGGTCCGCCTCAGGGATGAGGTGGACAGCGACGTAGGTATGCATGGCCACGGTGTCCACCAGCGCAGTGATGGGCTGGCCGTTCAGCTCCACCGGGATGCGGATCAGCGCAACGACCTCGGGCCCCACTCGGCCCAGCCTGGGCCGACAACCCTGGGTGGCCCCCGCAGCAGCGTGCAGGGGCGGCGCCGATGCCAGGTGATCGGCGTCGCTCGCCGGCGACCTGGGGCAGGCCGCGAACGGGTGAGGCGGGCCGCCCCCACCCACGCCAGGTGGGTGAGACGGCAGCTGAGTGGCCCCCGCAGCAGCGTGTAGGGGCGGCGCCGACGCCAGGTGATCGGTGTCACTCGCCGGCGACCTGGGGCAGGCCGCGAACGGGTGGGGCGGGCCGCCCCCACCCGCGCCAGGTGGGTGAGACGGCAGCTGAGTGGCCCCCGCAGCTGCGTGTAGGGGCGGCGCCGACGCCAGGTGATCGGCGTCGCTCGTCGGCGACCTGGGGCAGGCCGCGAACGGGTGAGGCGAACCGCCCCCACCCGCGCCAGGTGGGTGAGTCGGCAGCTGATTGGCCCCCGCTACAGCGTGCAGGGGCGGCGCCGACGCCAGGTGATCGGTGTCGCTCGCCGGCGACATGGGGCAGGCCGCGAACGGGTGGGGTGGGCCGCCCCCACCCGCGCCAGATGGGTGAGACGGCAGCTGAGCGGCCCCCGCAGCTGCGTGTAAGGGCGGCGCCGACGCCAGGTGATCGGCGTCGCTCGCCGGCGACCTGGGGCAGGCCGCGAACGGGTGAGGCGGGCCGCCCCCACCCGCGCCAGTTGGGTGAGACGGCATCTGAGTGGACCCCGCAGCAGCGTGCAGGGGCGGCGCTGACGCCAGGTGGACGGCATCGCTCGCTGGCGACCTGGGGCAGGCCGCGAACATCGCGAACAGGTGAGGCGGGCCGCCCCCACCCGCGTCAGGTGTATGAGACGGCAGCTGAGTGGACCCCGCAGCAGCGTGCAGGGGCGGCGCCGACGCTAGGTGGATGGCATCGCTCGCCGGCGACCTGGGGCAGGCCGCGAACGGGTGAGGCGGGCCGCCCCCACCCGCACCAGGTGGGTGAGACGGCATCTGAGTGGACCCCGCAGCAGCGTGCAGGGGCGGCGCTGACGCCAGGTGGACGGCATCGCTCGCTGGCGACCTGGGGCAGGCCGCGAACATCGCGAACAGGTGAGGCGGGCCGCCCCCACCCGCGTCAGGTGTATGAGACGGCAGCTGAGTGGACCCCGCAGCAGCGTGCAGGGGCGGCGCCGACGCCAGGTGGATGGCATCGCTCGCCGGCGACCTGGGGCAGGCCGCGAACGGGTGAGGCGGGCCGCCCCCACCCGCACCAGGTGGGTAAGACGGCAGCTGAGTGGCCCCCGCAGCAGCGTGCGGGGGCGGCGCCGACGCCAGGTGAACGGCGTCGCTCGCCGGCGACCTGGGGCAGGCCACAAACATCGCGAACAGGTGAGGCGGGCCGCCCCCACCCACGCCAGGTGGGCGAGACGTTAGCTGAGTGGCCCCCGTAGCAGCGTGCGGGGGCAGTGCCGACGCTAGGTGATCGGCGTCGCTCGCCGGCGACCTGGGCAGGCCGCGAACGGGTGGGGCGGACCGCACCCACCCGTGCCAGGTGGGTGAGACGGCAGCTGAGTTGCCCCCGCAGCTGCGTGTAGGGGCGGCGCCGACGCCAGGTGATCGGCGTCGCTCGCCGGCGACCTGGGGCAGGCCGCGAACGGGTGAGGCGGGCCGCCCCCACCCACGCCAGTTGGGTGAGACGGCAGCTGAGTGGCCCCCGCAGCTTGGTGCGGGGGTAGGCGCCGACGCCAGGTGGACGGCGTCGCTCTCCGGCGACCTGGGGAAGGCCGCGAACATCGCGAACAGGTGAGGCGGGCCGCCCCCACCCGCGCCAGGTGGGTGAGACGGCAGCTGAGTGGCTCCCGCAGTTGCGTGCGGGGGCGGCGCCGACGTCAGGTGGACGGCGACGCTCGCCGGCGACCTGGGGCAGGCCGTGAACGGGTGAGGCGAGCCGCCCCCACCCACGCCATGTGGGTGAGACGGCAGCTGAGTGGCTCCCGCAGTTGCGTGCGGGGGCGGCGCCGACGTCAGGTGGACGGTGTCGCTCACCGGCGACCTGGGGCGGGCCGCGAACTTCGCGAACAGGTGAGGCGGGCCCCCTCCAGCTGTGCTAGGTGGGCGGGGTGGCGGCTGGGTGGTTCCGCGGCGCCGGGGTGCGTCTCTCGGTGGAGCTGGGCTGTTAATTTGGGGGGTGGTGGCCAGCTGCGTCACCGCCCCCTAGATGGAGTTTCCCGGGAGCTTCACCTCGCCCCCTCGCGTTCGCCAGACTGCTTTGCGGGTCGGTCACACCGTGTGCCAGTGGTACTGCTCTGTCGCGCAGTTGCGGCAGCGGGGGGGCTGGCTGTCCTGGGCGCCCTGTGTTCCCCCGCGGTGGTCGTCGCGACGCGTCTGTACCACGCCACGGTGAGGAGGGCCCGGTAGGGGCATCCCCTCCCCCATCGGGGACGGGTCGGTGGGCTGGTAGTTGCCCTTCGGCGGAGGCGGGCCCGTGTACGGCACTACGGCTTGTTCGTCCTCTGCGCGCGCCGTCCCCTTGGTGGACGGGGCTGACCGGGGCGTCGCGACGCCCTTGGCGCTGCGAGCTGATTGGAGGTCATGCTCTACGGCTCGTGCTCGTGCGAGAAAAACATCCAGCCCGCGAGTCACCGCTTCGCGCAAGAATAGACGAAGTTCGGGGGACACTAGCTCCACTATGAAGGGCAGTATGTCGCTAGTTTGACCCCCCGGTGTTAGGCGGCGGTATAGTCTGAGCTTGTTATAAACAAACGTCTCTACCGCCTCCCCGTCCCCTTGGCAACGACTGAACATCTCACTCCGACATGTGTTCAGGGCTCGGGTGTCATAGAAGCGCGCCTCCAGCTGGCGGGCGAAGTCCTCCCAGTCTGCGTCGTAGCTGCCCGCCTGGGCCCACCACTCGCGCGCCTCGCCGCGCAGCTGCGCGCTCACGCGTTCTGCCCGCTCTTCCCGCGGTATCAGGTGCCGCACGAGCCTCGCCTCGCAGGCTCGCAAAAACAAGCGCGGATCCTCGTGGTTGAGGTCCGCGAACTCCGGGAGGATAATAGGCCCGGTGAGGGGGCGGGACGTGGTGGCTAGCTGACCCCCTGGGTGCCCTCGTGCGCGTCGCTCGCACCCCCCACACAGAAAAAGTCCGTCCCGGAAATTTACCAATTCCAGCGCGTCTGCGCATGCGCGGTGTTTAATTGTTCCGCACTGCTGGCATCTCGCTATCTCGCCTCGGTAGCCGGGACAGTGGACAGCTGCGCACTGGGAACCCGCTTGTGTTCTGGGTTGCCCCTCCATCTTGACGCGTACTGTTTCGCAGGTGCAGTACAGGTGGGGGTACTCACCGGTGCTGTGGCTGGTGGTGTGCGGCTTGCCGCACCCGGCGCAATAGCTCTCCATGGTGATGGCTATGTCCGGCCACTTGTCCATGCGCGATCCGCGGTTGTCCGACCCGAGCGTCGGGATGAAACGTCGGTGGCGGCCGCGGGCAGATCCGGGGGTGCGCCCCCTTGCGCTTAGGACCGAGCGGTTTTGCCCGCACGCACGCGCCTCGCGGTTGTTTACGCGGCCGCGGCTGGTGACGTACTCTGGCGTCTCGGTGATCTTCGGGCGCGCTCGTTTGTCCTCGGCGCACGATCGGTCGAGGGACGAGGAGGGGGGGGGAACCGTGGAATGCCGGGGGGAGTGAGCGAACGATCTTAGGCGGGGAGAGGGGGGGTGTGGCCTGATTCACACGGCGCGTCCCGTTACGCGGCGCCTGCACGTCTGCGCACGCTTTCTCTCCCCTTTGTGCTGTCCCTACGCGTAACTCTGCTGGATTTTCTGCGATTCGGATGGCGTTTGCGGCGTTGCTATGTTGCCCCACGTTGGGCGCCATTTGACGCCTTCTGCCTTCTGCCAAGGTGATGTTGAGGGTGTGGAGTTGCTTCTGGGCGCCAACTAGCAATAATAGCTACGTGCTAGTGCGTAGCCGAGACTCTTGACTCAGGGCGTGACGTCGCCACGTGGCCGGCAGGCAGTAAGGGTCGTTCCGTCAGAGTTACCCCCGGCTGTTTTAGCCACCAGGGACGCTATACTACGGGCGTTGTAACAAATACGCGGGGCTCGATTCAAAGTGGTTTATTGTCAGGCACGCTATACATGCGCTGCGTCGTGCATGACCCGCTTACTGGGAGCCGCGCTCTACAGGACACGTTTCTGATGTGCTGAAAACTCACGCAATTCCGAGAGAGATGGCAAGGGCGGAGGTCGAGAAGCTCCGCGGGCGACTCGCGACTAGTCTCCTTGGAGGGCGGTGATTAACTGGCGATGGCTGTGACGTCCGCACGACTCCCCAGCCTCGCTCCCGCGAAAACGTGTCGTGTGCAAAAGTAATCCCGGGCCATGCACGCCGCCTGATTGCGCTAAAGTCCAGAATTACAATTAATATTTAAGCATAGTCATTACTTAATTAATATTGTTTTTTAGAGTGCTGAATGTTAATTTCAAAGTCCAGGTAATCAGGTCACCTAACAGTACCCCCTTGGTCGACTTTCGCGCGGGCGACAGTCGATTAGGCAGGGCAGCTTACGTTCACGTCGCACACGCTCGGGGCGAGGCGGCGATGCGCCATAGCGGTCTGTGCGGATTCGAGGAGCACTAATGTTTGGCGTCAATTCGTAGTTATCAACAGAGCTAGTAATATGTGTCGTGCCAGCTATGAGAAGATTGCTGAGGATGAGTTCTATGCGTGCTGTCAGGAGCCTAGCGGCCAGGAAGAAGCTCTTGCGATGGATGAAGATGAAGAGTCCAGGGAAGACTTCGCAGATGTACCTGTGAACACCTGCACTCTGACTGTGGAGGATATTGCTGCTGAGGTGGGGGAATATTAGACACTTATTCCTCCATTATCGACTTTGGAGCTGTGTGATGTTTGTATAGTTGTGTGGACAGAGTAATTGATGGCTTGTATGGAAATAAATGCGGAGGGGGGTGTTGTGAAGGGGGTTGGTAACGCATTTTGAATGGTATTGTTTTAACAAGGGGGAGAAGATGGTGTGAAGGAGTGTGTGTTTTTTTATTCAACAGTGTTAAACATTTTTTGATATTTTATTTACTTCCACTTCTTTCCACGACTTTAAACTACTATTTTTATTCAAAATGAAGTGCATCTCAGAGCGGTAGTAATGGCTGAGGTGAGTGTTGTAACTGCATCATATAAACTATAGCGATCAGACATTAAGTTGAAACGTAAAATGTTATGTGTTTGATGCAGTTTCTCTCGTGAATAGTGGGCACATCTAATACTGTACAAATGTGAATCGCCGTTTTTGTTTCTAGCATAATATTATCGTGCAAGATAAAGACTGCATGTGTTTTTTCTTTCATTAAAAATGTTAGGGGGGCGGATATTTACACAAACATTTAAAATATCTGCTTCCATGCAGCTTTTTAAATATTAATACTGTGGCCAACCCCCCTTATACCGGGGTAGTTGAACACGTCCGCACCCGCCACGCCAGTCCCGTATACGCGTCTCTACCGACATATTGATAATTAAAGTGTAGTAAAATTAACTTAAATAGACGCGCATGGACTGGCTTAAAATTTGATCAGTGCGCAAAAGCAATCATTAACGTACTTAATTGACCGACAGCCCTGCTAAACTTATTGTGATAGTTAACATATATATAATGAATTACCAGAAATAAAATGACCAGCATTAAGTACGGTAAAAAAGGAAAGCAACCTATAAATCCAATTCGTGATACCATTTCAATTGCTATAATTAAATTTAATGTACGTTGGTGACATTCGCATACAAACACTCTTACACTATACTTAAAATAAACCAAAGTCCCATAATGTCTATTACGGAGGAGGGGAGGGTGGAAAAACGAAATAGTGACGTCTAGATAGTTCTACCAGTAATTTCCATCGCCGCACTCTGTTTTAAACACGTTGCCCGCAAGTCAAACCAGCGGAACCAAAAGTTACAAATCCAGTTCTCGTACTTACTTGTTCTAGAGGCATACCTTTGTAGTCGGTGTGCGCCGGGGTCGGATGTAAACCCCGCTCACCTTGTAGCGCCTGTAGCATCGCGCTACATTGATGACCAGTGCACTAGGCCCACGATATCGCATTCTCATACAACACGACTGGTGTTACTTCGCCGAGGGTGTCGTGGCATTACCGTCATCTTCAATATTAATCACGTAACATCACACTCGTAGCTCATCGCTGAAAAGCCTATTCTCGTCTCCGCCCGGATAGTTCCGCGGCCCGTGGTCAACCCACACTACACGTCCAAACAGCTGGCCGCCGCGTCCCCTTCTCACGTCAGCTGACGTCACCCCCCTCCTCTACTGCCACCCCTCACTCCGCTTGATCGTTCTGGTTATTTCTAGCGGTTGCCACTACCGAATAAGAATAATAAGCGTACAACAAAACAACGAATAAATAATTTACATACACCATTAACTAGTATAATACTATAAATAATATTATAAAACAATTTACTCATCTTAAAACACACTTTACGCACCATAAAAGTTATAATAAAAATCAAGACCACTGAGGCCGCCACAAATGGCCTCAACCACCCCGACAAAAAAAAAATTTAAAATATATAATACCCCTTTGAGTTATCTAACTATTAGGTCCGCGTAAAGTAAGTAGCACTAAAAGCAACACGTAGAAGACCAAGTAAGAAAGACTCAAAAGAGCCGCGAAAGAGAAAAACACAAAACTAAGACACAGAAAGCAAACTCGAAATAGCACCAAACACTAACTATAAAGCGCGACCCATAGCTAAACTCCCCAAAGGTTTTACAAAAAATTAAACTAAACTAAAATAATTTAATCCTGGATGTAAATTTAACCATTTAAAAAAATATAGCGACCATTGAACTTTCTTTTCAAAATAAATTTTCCACAAACGGCTATAGGTAACTTACATAAACGTCTAATACATACTAAATTTATTAGAGTCCAAAAATCCGGCTACCTGCCAAAATCACGGCAAACATTACAATATGTAAATATAAAAGACTCGCTAAAACACTTTCAAAAATCACGAAATATATTCTTACAATCATAAATTAAATATAAATATAGATATGAAAGTATATAAATTTTCTCACTTATTTACATCACAACTCCTTTATATCAAATTGAAACCAAATTGCATTCGGAGTAC
Organism: Bacillus rossius redtenbacheri; assembly: GCF_032445375.1. Classification (NCBI taxonomy): domain Eukaryota; kingdom Metazoa; phylum Arthropoda; class Insecta; order Phasmatodea; family Bacillidae; genus Bacillus; species Bacillus rossius. Next base: position 5,050,557 of record NC_086335.1, read on the forward strand.
CCCCGATAATAGGGCTTCAACTGCGAAAGGTGAGCTTTTTTCACGCGAAAATGGTTCCCACATTCTTCTAACAAAACGGTAACGGGCCCCAAAAATTTCTTAATTACATAAGGACCCCCAAAGGCATACATCAATTTCGCCGTCTTACGCTTTCCTTTATCGCTGAGATGGTGCTCCCTACACAAAACTTCCTGGTTTACAGTAAACGGGTTCGGCAACCGCCCTTTATTATACTGACCCCTAACTACTTCCTTACTTTTTTCCAAATTCATGGCGACATCTACCCACACTTCTTCCAACTTACGTGGGCTATGAATTAACAAATTCTCTGGCGAAATGCCCCACACATTTAATAGGGGATGGCAGATGTCTCGCCCCAAGAATATTAACGCTGGCGTAAATCCAGTAGCCCCATGCTTGGTCATATTAAAAGCCATATTTAAAAAAATTAAAGGCTCATCCCATTTTTGATGGTCTTTCTCACTAAAGATGGTCATTGCTATTTTCACATTTTTATTTACCCTTTCAACAAGATTTGGGTTCGGATGATAAGGACTCGTTTTAATGTGTTTAATACCCCAATTAAGACACATGCTTTGAAACAGCTGACTACAAAAATAACTGGCGTTATCCGTTACAACCTGTTCGGGCCCACCAAACAAACTCCACACCTTCTCCACAAGGGCTTTTATAATCTGGCTACTTTTCATATCCCTCAACGGCAAAAATACGCTATATTTACTAAAACCATCAACCAAAATTAACAAACAACTATTCCCTTTCGTCGACCTGGGTAAAGGACCGAAAACATCTAAAAATACCCTCTGCCAGGGGCGCGTAATACTTTCCACACTATGGTACCCAACTTTACTATTTTGAGGTTGTTTCGCCAACTGGCAGGAGACACATCCTTTAACATATTTTCTTACGTCCTCTTTAATGGTAGGCCAATAAAAATTATCAGAAATTTTGTCTAAGGTTTTTTCGACGCCGTTGTGAGCTCCAACTTGTGAGTCATGAAAATAACGCATCAACAAATTGACCAACGCACGTGGCACATACAACCTCCTCTTTCCCCCTTTACTGTAGTGCAATTTTTCATTATGAATCTCAAAATTTTTGTATTGGGGGAGTTGAATATTTTCCCGGATTTTTCCTACCTCCTCATCTTTATCTTGCCATTCCTTTAAATCAACAAAACCCTCTGGGAAATTTCCTAATACATTACAAACATCAAAATTCTCCTCACTCTCTTCGTCTGACCTTTCACCTACTTATTCAATCTCCTCGGCATTATACATACGCAATAGCGCATCCGCTACCACATTCTCCGATCCTTTGACATGCTTGATTTTAAAATTAAATCTACTTAAGCGCATTACCCACCTCCCAATCTTACCCAACTGACGGGGGTGGGTAAACAGCCACGTCAATGCCTGATTGTCGGTGCACAAATAAAACTCTGCGTGCTCTAAAAACGTCTCTAATCTCTCCAAGGCATAAATACAGGCCAGCGCCTCCTTTTCATATACGCTGTACTTCTGTTCATGATGGTTTAGGGTACGACTGATGTACATTATAGGTTGCATTCCCAGGGGGCCTTCTTGCAATAATACTCCTCCCAAAGCAAAACTCGAGGCATCAACTTGCACCACAAAACTCTTTTCAAAATCGGGCAAGGATAAAACAGGCGGGCTTGAAATGGCTATTTTGAGTGCTTTAAACGCCTTTTCTTGTTCCTCCCCCCACTCAAAGGGTATCGCTTTCTTTTTTAAGCTATTTAAAGGGGCACAAAGTTCCGAATAATTCAGGATGAACCGGCTAAAAAACCCAATCATCCCCAAAAATCTCATAACCCCTTTAACATTTTTTGGAGGAGAATAACTGACAATAGGTGAGATTTTCAAAGGATCCATCACTAATTTACCCTCACCAATAATGAAACCTAAAAAATGTATTTGCCGCTTTGCCCAACAAATTTTTTCAGGATTTAGGGTGAACCCAGCCTCTCTCAATTTACCTAACACTATGCGTAAATGCTCAATGTGCACCACACCTTACCTCCCTTCACAAATTTTTAGGTTATGAACAGAGGCAGGCGGATGCTGAAAGCTCGTGGACCAAGGCTCATGAAGTGTTTTGGTGTGCGGAGAGGTTAGTTAGAGTATCAACAGGGCTGACTGGTCATGCACACTCACAATACACCATCAGAGTATTACTTAATGATTAAAAAAAAAGGAAATTTCAGATAAATAATTTATTTGTATAAATTATTTTAAATTACACCTTGACTATAATATCAATTGGATTTTTAATTCTATTCTTTCGTTAACATAATACTGATTTTATTATATTTAAGTTTTATCTTAAATGGGGCCCCTTTTAAAAAAAAATTCTTACAATTATTACATGAAAAATTTCTTACAAAACATTTTTTTTGTTTATCAAAATATCTTTAGTCCATGTTACATTGTTTCGTTGTTTGAAAATTATATATTAATTAAAACGTTGCGTTGGTTCAAATAAATTTCTTTAAAATAGAAGAGAAGACAAGTTTGACGAGAAGTCCGATGAGGTTAAGTCCACGAAATTTTCACATAGGTAGTGTTGATAAAAAACAAAGGTTAGTAATTCATGCCAAAAATAATAAAATAGCCGTCGGCTTTCCTGAATTAGGTGCGGTCACTTCATTATGCATCCGGGCTGCCGAGGACAGGCCCCCAACACCACAGCACAAGTTGGTTCAAGTTAACCGCATGGCCGGTATCGTGGAACCGCTAATTAACATAAAAATAACAAAGAATATTAACACGCCCGGTGCTACAAACATTTCCCTACGTTCTTAAGCAATAATACAACAAAACTTACCACTTAGTGCGGTTGAAGATGCTTAATGCATCTTAAAAGCTTAAAATCACACAATAAAGAATTTTGGAGTTACTACAACATGGCGTCAAGGTGCTGGAAAAGACCGTTTGTGGTCTGTAAGTGCAAGACGAAGAAGGACATTGAACATGGCACTCGTAGAGAGTTCTTTTTCGAAAATCAAAAGATCGATAATACATTAATTCTATTACAAAAAAAGATTGACTTATAATTTCTTAAATATACCTTCACATATTTACTATAATAATAAATTATAAACACTGACGTCGACCCAAGTGTCTCCTCGGCTCCCTCAGGCCGTTATGCCTCGTCAACGTCCTCCCTGTGTGTCCCCAGTGGAGTGCGACGGCCAGGGACGCACCCGCGTGCGCCCTAGCATGCCAGTGAGGGTTATGTCTGTGTATATATATTTGCAAACGATCAAGGGTCTTAAATGTAAATAACTTATTTATTCATTAATGTCTCGTGTATGTCTTTGTAAATAATTCAATAACTTTCTGAAGGGTTTCGCCGTAGTATGTAATCGCAGCCTGGCGCGCCGCGGGACGGAGCTCTCTCCCACGCCGGCCGATTTTCCCCTCCCTCCCCGCCACCCGCGGGCGCCGGCCCGCGGGCGAGCGGGGAGAGGCAGTCGCGTCCTGGTCTCGAGCGGAGACAGACGTGTTCGTTGCTCCGCGAGCCGCGCACGTTGCGCTCGGGATTGAACGTTCGCTCAGTCCGCAGTCGGTCACGGCAGCTGAGCTGCCACCGCGAATCAGCTTAGCATTGTTAACTTACGAGTCATCGGGAGACGTGTCTAGCGGGCAGTTCCTACAACGCGAACGTGGTGCTACGAGTCTCTGAACTTTTCGCTGTCCACGGAACATTACGTAACGGGCCGCGTATGTACAGCGTTCCGTCTTCGGGCCCTTTCTCACTGGGTCAGCCTAGCATTAATAAACTTTACGATTCGCGCCGAAACGTATTTGAGAACCGCCCCGTCATCAGGGAGTCCGTGTCGCCGTGGTAGGGCACTTGTTCCGCGACGGTTCCGCCAGGCTGCGGCAGGACTTTATAAGCGTTAATAAAAGACGGCTCGTGAAATTCGTTAATGCCGTGTTCTGCTTGCGACAACCTACCAACATTCCTCGCAATCACTTCACTCTCCCTCCAGGTCCCGCCTTTCCCGGTCCCGGCCACGTTGGCCTGGACCCACACCTCTCCGACGAGGGCAGTACGGGCATAACAGGACATTTATTTCAACGGGAAAACGGGGACCTGAAGCCGAGGGACGTCATTTGGCGCCCAACTAGTGTGGCCGTAAGCATACGCAAGCGCACGCAAGCGCACGCAAGCGCGCAGATGCAGGACAGGACGGAAGCAGGTGCGACCGCGCGGCGTGGGAGCGGCGCGAACTCGAGACGGCGCGCCGGCGCGCCGGCGGGAGATAACGCAGCGCGGGAACGGCGCGAACACGAGACGTTTCGGCGAGAGATACCGTGGCGTGAGAGCGACGCGAACTCGAGACGTTCGGCGTAAGATAACGCGACGTGGGAGCGGTGTGAACCGGAGACGGCGGGCGACGCGACAGGGATCGGTGGCGCGACAGATAACGTGTCGTGGGAGCGCCACGAACCTGAGATCGCGACGCAGCAGGGATCTTCGGTTCAAGATAACGCCGCGAGAGGAAGACACGGACTGAATTACCGAACAGAGACACTCCCGATAAACATGGACGACTTCCAGGAAGCGTACGAGACATGGGCGGAAACAGACTTTCCGGAGCCCGGCGAGTGCTGCGAGCACTTCGCAGATTACGAGTGCGGTTTCTGCTTTGAGTACCGGGCGTATGGTAGGACAATGTGCGGTGCGGACTCGTGCCCCGGCGGGACATCGGATGGGCGGATCTGCGGGACGTGCGGGAATCTGTGGCACAGGGAGTGTTCACAACTGGTCGCGCGAGAAGAGGAATGGACGTCCTGCTTTACGTGTGACCAGTGCCAAGCGAAACTGGGCGTGGGTGGTGCCGCAAGTGTCTCGACCGCGAAGGTCGAGTGGTCACACTGGGCGGGCGCCATCACGCTGCAGGAGTCGGCGATACTCCCAACGCCACTGCAACCGACGCCGCCGCCGACGCTGCCCACGACACCGCCGCCGACGCTGCCTCCGACACCGCCTCCAACACAGCCCCCGCCCTATGGGGTGGAGACGCCGAGCAGGACATCGCTGAAGACGGAGGAAGCCGCGCCCGTCCAGCCCCTGTGGTACGACTGGCACGCGACGTCCGGGTGGATACGGCAGGCCGACTCAGACACGCCGCCCCTGACGCCGCCGCCCCCAACTGCCGTAGGGGCTCACGAGGAGCCTACGCGGTGCGAACCGGCTGTGCTGACACAACCGCTCTGCACACACAAGGGCGTGCCGCGACCACTGTCACGTGGGCCACCTTTGACGCGACGCCGCCGCCTGTTGCTGCGGGCGACGCGAAAGGTGCCACGCCCCTTCGGACTGGCACGTGGGCTACCTTTGACGCGACGCCGCCGCCAGTTGCCGCGCGCGACGCGAATGGTGCCACGCCCCTCTGGACTATCACGTGGGCCGCCTTTGACGCGACGCCGCCGCCTGTTGCCGCGCGCGCCGCGAAAGGTGCCACGCCCCCACCACCTGTCACGTGGGCCGCCTTTGACGCGACGCCGCCGCCAGCTGCTGCGCGCGACGCGAATGGTGCCACGCCCCTCTGGACTGTCACGTGGGCCGCCTTTGACGCGACGCCGCCGCCAACTGCCGCGTGCGACGCGGAAGGTGCCACGCATCCTCGGACTGTCAAGTGTGCCACCTTTGACGCGACGCCGCCGCCTGTTGCTGCGGACGACGCGAAAGGTGCCACGCCCCCTCGGACTGTCACGTGGGCCACCTTTGACGCGACGCCGCCGCCAGCTGCTGCGGGCGACGCGAAAGGTGCCACGCCCCCTCGGACTGTCAAGTGTGCCACCTTTGACGCGACGCCGCCGCCTGATGCTGCGGGCGACGCGAAAGGTGCCACGCCCCCTCGGACTGTCAAGTGTGCCACCTTTGACGCGACGCCGCCGCCTGTTGCTGCAGACGACGAGAAAGGTGCCACGCCCCCTCGGACTGTCAAGTGTGCCACCTTTGACGCGACGCCGCCGCCTGATGCTGCGGGCGACGCGAAAGGTGCCACGCCCCCTCGAAGTGTCAAGTGTGCCACCTTTGACGCGACGCCGCCGCCCACTGCCGCGCGCGACGCGAAAGGTGCCACGCCCCTTCGGACTGTCACGTGGGCCGCCTTTGACGCGACGCCGCCGCTTGCTGCCGCGCGCGACGCAAAAGGTGCCACGCCCCTTCGGACCATCACGTGGGCACCTTTGACGCGACGCCGCCGCCCACTGCCGCGCGCGACGCGAAAGGTGCCACGCCCCTTCCATCTGTCACGAGGGTCCCGGACTCAGCAGGTCAGTTCTCCAGTGCCACGGCCTGGTGCTTCATGTCCATTTAATAAATGAGAGGCGTTGACGGACATAACGGCCTCGTCGGAGGGGGGGCATTTGACGTCGACCCAAGTGTCTCCTCGGCTCCCTCAGGCCGTTATGCCTCGTCAACGTCCTCCCTGTGTGTCCCCAGTGGAGTGCGACGGCCAGGGACGCACCCGCGTGCGCCCTAGCATGCCAGTGAGGGTTATGTCTGTGTATATATATTTGCAAACGATCAAGGGTCTTAAATGTAAATAACTTATTTATTCATTAATGTCTCGTGTATGTCTTTGTAAATAATTCAATAACTTTCTGAAGGGTTTCGCCGTAGTATGTAATCGCAGCCTGGCGCGCCGCGGGACGGAGCTCTCTCCCACGCCGGCCGATTTTCCCCTCCCTCCCCGCCACCCGCGGGCGCCGGCCCGCGGGCGAGCGGGGAGAGGCAGTCGCGTCCTGGTCTCGAGCGGAGACAGACGTGTTCGTTGCTCCGCGAGCCGCGCACGTTGCGCTCGGGATTGAACGTTCGCTCAGTCCGCAGTCGGTCACGGCAGCTGAGCTGCCACCGCGAATCAGCTTAGCATTGTTAACTTACGAGTCATCGGGAGACGTGTCTAGCGGGCAGTTTCTACAACGCGAACGTGGTGCTACGAGTCTCTGAACTTTTCGCCGTCCACGGAACATTACGTAACGGGCCGCGTATGTACAGCGTTCCGTCTTCGGGCCCTTTCTCACTGGGTCAGCCTAGCATTAATAAACTTTACGATTCGCGCCGAAACGTATTTGAGAACCGCCCCGTCATCAGGGAGTCCGTGTCGCCGTGGTAGGGCACTTGTTCCGCGACGGTTCCGCCAGGCTGCGGCAGGACTTTATAAGCGTTAATAAAAGACGGCTCGTGAAATTCGTTAATGCCGTGTTCTGCTTGCGACAACCTACCAACATTCCTCGCAATCACTTCACTCTCCCTCCAGGTCCCGCCTTTCCCGGTCCCGGCCACGTTGGCCTGGACCCACACCTCTCCGACGAGGGCAGTACGGGCATAACAGGACATTTATTTCAACGGGAAAACGGGGACCTGAAGCCGAGGGACGTCAACACATTATTCATAATTGATTCTAAAAAAACATTGATACAATAAAAAAAACTTGATGTGTTCAAACATTTAAATTACACATTATTATAATTATTATAACTTCGTTCAGAATTAACTTTTAAATATTTAAATAACATATTACCATTAACAAATACCAATATAGAATACTGAGAATGTGTGGAAACCAGTTCGCCCAAAAAAAAAATAATTATAAATAAATAAGTTGAGCAAGTGCCACCAACATTACAATGGCACATACTCCCCCCCTCAAAGCAGACGCTACCGGGAGACAACAACAAGACTACACCATATATCCCATAAAAATTAAAACTAAATCCTTGACCACAAAAAACCCCCATTACATACATATCAGAATTTAAAAAAATATTACAAACTACTCCACATTGGAGGATGAAGCTACGGGTATTAAGATGGTTCCAGAAAGAATGGGGGGTGAGGGATTAGAAGAGGTGTTCGAGATGGACCTAAACTTGAACCATAGAGTAATACATAGGATAAAAATGCAAAGGAAAACGAAGACTGACAAAATCAAAGCAATGACATTAAAATGAGAATTAGTTTCAACATACTGGTGAGGATGTAAAAGCTTAACAATGTCGTGGAATGGAGCACCACTAGGCTGAGAAATCAAAAGTTTGTTAATATCTTCCACAATTGAAGAATTGAAGGATACATTCGGTAACTTGGAAAATGTCAGCTGACTTAAATTGACATTAAATTTAGGTACATGTACAATGGGTAGAGACATATTAAACGTTAGAGAGGAACTGACTGAACCAAAGGTTTTAAAGAAAGGACTAACAATGTGACGCCGACCGCCAATGCTCCTCTATGTCGCATAGACCGCTATGCCTCATCAACGTCTCCTAGAAGCGTGTGCACCGAACGCGCCCGTGCGCGCAGCTAAGTGTAGTGCGTGCGTCGAGGCGATCGCCGTGCAACGAGTGCTGCGCCGGCGGAAGGATCCGTCCGGGTGTGGCATATCCTTCCGCCGCACTACAACAAATTGTTATAATTATGTTTTTCCACAGGATTTTATTAAACATTATTTTTTATTAATTAATAATTAAGTCTTTGCAAAATCATGTTTCAATGTGCGATTTGTCCCGAACCTGGCCGGTTCAGTTTCCCGCGAAATTCACACGTTTCCGCGGGAGGGCTGGCGGGGGAGGGGGGTCGTGCGCGGCGACACCTGCAGTGTCCTTCGAGAGCTCAACCAGGCCGGCAGCCTGCGCGCAACGCGGAACCTTCAACCTTTGCATTCACCGACATGTAGTTTTCCATAGTGTAATTTCTTTTCAACCTTTTGTACAGTTCCGCGGTCGGCCTAAATTTACCATGAGGTACTTAACTTAATTCAATCAGTGCTCCGAGATGAGTGTTTACGTCATATGTAAGTACTGTGGGGAGAGTATGTGTTTTTACGTCGGCGCTTCACGCCCAACCTAGCCTACGGGCTACTTAGTTTTGGCCCGCACGGGGCAGCCAGCAGGCGACACGTGCCATCCAACTTAATAACGATTCAGTCCCTGGGACACACCTAGACACCACGTAGAGTCGCCGGAGACACGGGCCTACGTGTTGCTAGCCCAGTTTATCAAGTGTAATGTGTTAGTGGAATAGTTGTTCGCCTAAGTGTAATTCGTCATGTCAGGGCTTATGTATCACCGTCGTACTGCAGTGCGCCACCAAACTTAATAACGATTCAGTCCCTGGGACACACCTAGTCACCACGTAGAGTCGCCGGAGACACGGGCCTACGTGTTGCTAGCCCAGTTTATCCAGAGCTAGGTATTAGTGTAGTGTATTGTGCTTCAAAATATCGTGTGCCATGTCAGAGTGTCTTTTGTAACTTTCGCGTCACGTATACGAGTCTGCCCCTCACGCGCATAAGAATCGTGAGCCGCCACTGAGGAAGTGAGCTGCGCGTGTGACTAGTCGCGTCGGGCAAACCGTTACGGCCAGAACGGGCAGCACCATGTATTGGGCTGTGCTGTATTAAATTCACCAACTATCCGAAGAGGTTTTGTGTTATTATTCAGGCGTCCCGAGTGGCCTCAACAGCTCGGGGGGCCCTACTGCGTTGACCCCTACCTCTAGCCACAAGGCCGAACCTTCCCTGAGATCACGAACTGAACAAAATCACGTCTAAATACTCAGAGGTAGCGGGGACGGCGTCAAATTGGCGCCCGACTAGTGTGGCTTTCATTTTCTAAAAATTAATTTCCAAATTTTGTTTCAAATTTTTCAAATTTTTTCTCAAATTTTTCAAATTTTATACTTCAAATTAGTGTACCAGTAAGGGCTCGCGTAGGAAGTCGGGAATCGCGCGGAAACGGACGCGACGCGCAGACAGCCAAAGGAGCGGGCACCTGGCGATAGGCGCGCGTCAAGTTACACGCCAGACGAGATAACGGCTGTGGGAGCGGAAGTCCGCGCGCCTCGCACACGGATCAGGTGGCGCAGCTGCGCAGCTGCTACGCGCCGAACAGGAGCACGAACATGAGTCGTGACGAAGCGGCGAGCATGCATAGTGGAGCAACGTCACAAGTCACCACGAGTCACTAGAAATGAACGACTTCCAGGAGGCCTACGAGGCATGGGCAAGCGAGGGCTACCCATGCCCAGGGGACAACTGGAAGTACGAAGAACAGGACGAATGGAAGGAGGACGACACCGCAGCGGACACCGAGGGGCCGGACGTAATCCGGACACCACTACGACAGCACATAACGCAGCCCGCATCGCCGCTGCCACACGCGGCCAACCACCACGCCGCGGTAACAGCCATGATGCCGCCCGCGTCACTGACAACCCAGACGTCCGTCCTCAACAGGACGCCGCCTCCGACGCCGCCCCCGCCATATGGGGTGGTGACGACCTCACCGCAGATGGAAGACGTCACACCCGTCCAACCACTGTGGTACGATTGGCACGCGGAGACCGGGTGGACACGTCAGGCCGACTCAACCACGCCACCTCCAGCACCTCCGACGCCGCCCCCGCCATATGGGGTGGTGACGACCTCACCGCAGATGGAAGACGTCACACCCGTCCAACCACTGTGGTACGATTGGCACGCGGAGACCGGGTGGACACGTCAGGCCGACTCAAACACACCACCTCCAGCACCACCGACGCCGCCCTCAGCCGCTGAGAAAGCGACAGGCGCGGCCGTGCACACAGACACAGCCACAGGGAGATGCAGCCTGGCAGGCAGCCAGGTCGCCGATCACACGCAGCGTCACTGCGGATCCACCACGCCACCTCCAGCACCACCGACGCCGCCGCCTCCAGCCACTGGGAGAGTGACTGGCACGGCCGCACGTCTCAAAGCGGCCACATCGCGACCCAGTCCGGGAGACAACCAGGTTGCCGACGACATACCACAATGCACTGGGGGCATGTCACCTCCGCCCGCCGCGCACGTCAAAGTGGGCGTGTCACCTCCGCCCACCGCGCACGTCAAAGTGGGCGTGTCACCTCCGCCCACCACGCACGTCACAGAGGGCGTGTCACTTCCGCCCGCCGCGCACGTCAAAGTGGGCGTGTCACCTCCGCCCACCACGCACGTCACAGAGGGCGTGTCACTTCCGCCCGCCGCGCACGTCAAGGTGGGCGTGTCACTTCCGCCCGCCGCGCACGTCACAGAGGGCGTGTCACTTCCGCCCGCGCGCACGTCACAGTGGGCGTGTCACCTCCGCCCGCCGCGCACGTCACAGTGGGCGTGTCACCTCCGCCCGCCGCGCACGTCACAGTGGGCGTGTCACCTCCGCCCGCCGCGCACGTCACAGGGGGAGTGTCACCTCCGCCCGCCGCGCACGTCACAGTGGGCGTGTCACCTCCGCCCACCACGCACGTCACAGTGGGCGTGTCACCTCCGCCCGCCGCGCACGTCACAGTGGGCGTGTCACCTCCGCCCGCCGCGCACGTCACAGTGGGCGTGTCACCTCCGCCCGCCGCGCACGTCACAGTGGGCGTGTCACCTCCGCCCGCCGCGCACGTCACAGAGGGCGTGTCACTTCCGCCCGCCGCGCACGCCGCCGCCTGCCACGTGCGCCGCCATGGGAGCGCCGCCGCCTGCCGCTGAAGGCGCCGCGACGCCGCCGCCGCCCACCTCGGCCGCCGATGACGCTGACCCACAGGTACCCGACGCCGCCCCGGGTGTACCAGGTCAGTGTGCCGGCGTATCTTTAAGTGTGTGTGTGTGTGTAGTGAGGCGTTGATGCACATAGCGGTCTCAGAGAAGGGGGGGCATTTGACGCCGACCGCCAATGCTCCTCTATGTCGCATAGACCGCTATGCCTCATCAACGTCTCCTAGAAGCGTGTGCACCGAACGCGCCCGTGCGCGCAGCTAAGTGTAGTGCGTGCGTCGAGGCGATCGCCGTGCAACGAGTGCTGCGCCGGCGGAAGGATCCGTCCGGGTGTGGCATATCCTTCCGCCGCACTACAACAAATTGTTATAATTATGTTTTTCCACAGGATTTTATTAAACATTATTTTTTATTAATTAATAATTAAGTCTTTGCAAAATCATGTTTCAATGTGCGATTTGTCCCGAACCTGGCCGGTTCAGTTTCCCGCGAAATTCACACGTTTCCGCGGGAGGGCTGGCGGGGGAGGGGGGTCGTGCGCGGCGACACCTGCAGTGTCCTTCGAGAGCTCAACCAGGCCGGCAGCCTGCGCGCAACGCGGAACCTTCAACCTTTGCATTCACCGACATGTAGTTTTCCATAGTGTAATTTCTTTTCAACCTTTTGTACAGTTCCGCGGTCGGCCTAAATTTACCATGAGGTACTTAACTTAATTCAATCAGTGCTCCGAGATGAGTGTTTACGTCATACGTAAGTACTGTGGGGAGAGTATGTGTTTTTACGTCGGCGCTTCACGCCCAACCTAGCCTACAGGCTACTTAGTTTTGGCCCGCACGGGGCAGCCAGCAGGCGACACGTGCCATCCAACTTAATAACGATTCAGTCCCTGGGACACACCTAGACACCACGTAGAGTCGCCGGAGACACGGGCCTACGTGTTGCTAGCCCAGTTTATCAAGTGTAATGTGTTAGCGGAATAGTTGTTCGCCTAAGTGTAATTCGTCATGTCAGGGCTTATGTATCACCGTCGTACTGCAGTGCGCCACCAAACTTAATAACGATTCAGTCCCTGGGACACACCTAGTCACCACGTAGAGTCGCCGGAGACACGGGCCTACGTGTTGCTAGCCCAGTTTATCCAGAGCTAGGTATTAGTGTAGTGTATTGTGCTTCAAAATATCGTGTGCCATGTCAGAGTGTCTTTTGTAACTTTCGCGTCACGTATACGAGTCTGCCCCTCACGCGCATAAGAATCGTGAGCCGCCACTGAGGAAGTGAGCTGCGCGTGTGACTAGTCGCGTCGGGCAAACCGTTACGGCCAGAACGGGCAGCACCATGTATTGGGCTGTGCTGTATTAAATTCACCAACTATCTGAAGAGGTTTTGTGTTATTATTCAGGCGTCCCGAGTGGCCTCAACAGCTCGGGGGGCCCTACTGCGTTGACCCCTACCTCTAGCCACAAGGCCGAACCTTCCCTGAGATCACGAACTGAACAAAATCACGTCTAAATACTCAGAGGTAGCGGGGACGGCGTCAAATGTCACCACGTACGGCGAATAAGTGGTAAAGACGGAGTTAGTGGTAGAAACGAATAACCACGAATATGTTTTTGTCAACCAGATTATGGTAGACCTTGATTTTGCTGTGCGAAAGGTATGAGTAAAAGTACTCTTCTTGTTCCTAGGAATTTTTTGAAGAACTACAGAATCAATTTCCTGCCTGGTGTCAAGAAACAGCGTTGAAACAACAGTCAGAGATTTATCCAGTTGATACTGTTTCTACCTTGACACTACTTAGGCGAGCGTACGATGACCACATACCTCCGAGAAACCAAACTCGAAGCTAAAGTGGGAATTAAACCCGACGACGAAGACGAAGAAGACGAATATGAAGACGAATAAGAAGACGAATGAATGAATAATTGTTTCTGATCTGTAGGCTACAAAACTTTTCTTGAGTTGATGAATGACGACGAAGACGAAGAAGAATACGAAGACGAATGATTGATTTCAAGAGCTGTTTTCACTGAAAATGACATTGTTGACCTGAATTACCTTATTTAAATCTGATTCTAAGTCCTTGTTTGCATGTTCCAACTGAAGCAAATTGAAATTCAATACGATAGAATAAAAATTGTCTGAAAACAGAAGATCATCTTCTTTTTCAAAGAGAACACCAGTATGAGTTGTTGTTACCGTAATGTTAGCTGAAGTTAAGGTGAAGACACAGAGAAGAATACCAAGTGGTCCAAACATGGCGTACAGACATCAATCAACGGAGTGGACCGAGAGAGCGGACCGCTGCACTAAAACATAAAACATAAAGAACAAGTGCGGATAGCATTGCATTAGGACAAAAAAATTCTAACATCCTCCTCTACCAATGATTCAAAATAGAAACCTACAAACAAATGAATACTTGAACAAAACACTTCAAACTAGGAAAACCCTACAACCAAACTTATTCCCCAAAACTAACATACAAACAATTAAGACTTGTCGCGACAACTTAAAACTAGGTACCATGGTTTTTTATATTTTTATATTTTATGTGCACATACATGTTATTACTTTACTTTTACTTTTCCTTACTCAACTTTATTCATTTTCTTGTGTAGTTATGTATATTATATATATATAGATATAGATATGTAGATATAGACCTATATTGATTTATTAAAAACAAAATTTTTGGGACTCAAAGACTAGGATCGGTGGGTGATCAGGCCACGATCGACTGAGCCAAAGGCCCAAACGAAACTGGGGTGCAAATTCCCCTAACTTACTGAAGACGACGAATGATATTTCTTTAAATGAGAAATGTGTGCTCTGGTAACATAGGATCCAGTGTCTGGATCGCACAAACTTGCCGTAACTGGGGTTAGAAAACGCTGTATCTGGTAAGGACCTGACCAGCGAAACGATAACTTTGCCATTCTTTTATCTACTTTTTTACTGATTGGGTGTGCTCTGCACAAGACGAGATCACCTCGTCGAAAAGGATTATCAATTCTGTTCCTGTTATATTTGACTCTATATCTCTCATGAGAGCGCTTGAGATTTCTAAGGGCGGCTGCCCAAACTTCCTTTATGTTTTTTGGGTCATCTGGTAACAATTCATTTAAAGACCAAAGATTTGCTAATGGATTATTAGGAGTGAAAGTGAACATCAAATTATATGGTGTAGACTTATGTGATTCATGGCGTGAGTAATTAAAAGCCATCTGAAGCCAAACTAAATGTTTGTCCCAACTATTCTGATCTTCGGCATGAAAAGCGATTAACGCTGATCGGAGGTTTCGATTAAACCTTTCCGCATGCGAAGGTGGCGGATAGTACGGAGACAGACAAATGTGACGTATACCATGGGTGAAACACATATTCTTAAATACTTTAGAAGTGAATTGAGATCCGTTGTCTGAAACAATTGAAACAGGTATACCAAAATTTTGAAAGATATTGGTTTGAAGAGCTTGTATTGTTGAGGGTGCATCAGCTTTCTTTAACGGGATCAACCAAACAAATTTTGAAAATGCATCTACACAAACTAGCAACATATTATTTCCTTTTTTACTTCTTGGTAATGGTCCCACAAAATCAATGAATAATTTCTGCATTGGTTTATCCGAAACTTCTGAAGACAACAAACCTAAATGTGTATTTTGAGCTGGCTTACTAAGGGCACAAAGATGGCATTGCTTAACTCTCTCTGCAATTTCACCATACATGCCTTTCCAAACAAATTTTCTTCTGATAGCCTCAATTGTTTTATAGGTACCCAAATGTGCACCAATGGGTGATGAATTAAAATACTGGAAAACAACAAGTTTCAAGACTTGAGGTAACACAATACGTTTCTGATGATTTCGAATTCTGGAATATAAGACACCATTAGATAAAAAATAAGGTTTTTGGGGTATACCAGATTTTAAATTCTGAAAAATCTTCCGTAATTCTTGATCCTATTCTTGATGCAATTGAATGTTTTTGAATGTTAAAGGAAAATCAGTTAGAAGAACTTTACATTTGTTTTCCTCCAATGAGGGATTATGTTGTGTCTTATCAAACATACGTGAAAGAGCATCTGCAACAACATTTTGAGATCCTCGGATATGTTGAACCTTAAATTTTAGTGAAGCAATCCTCATTACCCAACGACCAATTTTACCTAACTGGCGGGGATGTGCACGAAGCCATGATAATGCCTGATTGTCCGTTTCTAAAAGAAATTCAGCATGATCTATATAGGGCCTAAACTTGTCAATACCGAAAACTACTGCCAAACATTCTAATTCATAAATTGATGATTTCTGTTCCTGCTGAGTGAGGGTTCTAGATGCAAAGGCTATAGGTTGTCTAACACTGTCAAATTCCTGGGCCAAAACGGCTCCTATTGCTGAACCAGATGCATCTGTTTGCAAAATGAAAGTTTTAGAAAAATCCGCCATACGAAGAACTGGTGGACTTATTATGTCTTGTTTTAATGATTCAAAAGCCTTTTGTTGGTCATTACCCCATTCAATCTTTGTGTTTTTCTTACGTAGCTTATTAAGTGGAATTGTTTTTTCCGCTAGGTTAGGAATGAATTTGCCAAAAAATTGTATCATACCAATAAATCGTGCAACACCTTTTACATCTCGTGGAGGAGGAAACTCTCTAATAGCTTTTGTTCGTTCAGGATCAATGGATATTCCACGTGAAGAAATTTTATGTCCTAAAAATGAGATTTCTCGTACTGCAAACTTAACTTTCTGTGGATTAACAGTCAGACCAGCTTTTTCAAGTCGAGACAGAACTTCCTTTATGTGTTGGAGATGGTCATCAAAATTTTCCAGAGTAGATGACGAGGTCGTCTAGATAATTGTATACGAACTTGAATTTAACATCATGAAAAATTTGGTCGAGTAAACGGGTGAGAACTTGTGCGCCTGTTGCAAGACCAAAGGGCACACGAGTGAACTGATATAGGTTCCACGGTACACAGAAACTTGTAATAGGTTTAGATTCATGTTTTAGAGGTATTTGGTGATAAGCTGAATTTAAGTCTATAGTAGTGAAGAATTTGGCCTTGGAAAACCAGTGAAAGGCTGAATGCAAATCTGGTAATGGAACTGATTCAATTTCGATTTTTTGATTCACACGGCGGAAATCAACTACCGTGCGTTGTTTACCATTGGGTTTTGGTACTAAAAATGCAGGACTTGCATACTGAGATGTGGATTGTTCAATTACTCCTTTATCTAACAATTGTTGTACCTCTTTTCGTAGAAGATTCATTTGGGGTGGTGCTAAACGATAAGGATGACTTTTAACGTATCCATTGTCATGGAGTTTAATTTCATACTCGAGAAGATTTGTAAGTCCTAAATCAGAAGTGAGAACTTTAGGAAATTTTTCACACAAATTTTTGATAGCATTACGTTGATGCTCAGGTAGATGACTCAAAGAATCAGAATTTTCATCATAACTTTGTTTAACACTAATTTCAGAAAGGCTATTATCCAACTGGGATACACCTACAAAAGGAACTTTGAGGTTAGGTTGAAATTTGAAAAAAATATGTTTCTCCTGCATATCAAGAATAAGACCGGATTTTGTCATGAAGTCAGCGCCGAGGATGAAGTCTAAACAGACATTTTTCGAAACTAAACAAGGGAACATCCACGTGAAATGTGCTATTTTCAACTTTATGACAGCACAACAAACGATAGGCAAAATTTCATTAGACGCAGTGTAACACCTAAATTGACCATTGTCAACAGATTTAACAAGATTAGCTTCTTTCAGTTTATTCAACAATTGATAAGAGATAATAGACAGTGTGGAACCTGAATCCACAAGAGCTTGTTCTAAAAATGTACCAAAAGAAACACTGACACGAGGAACTGGAACAACATTGGATCCTACTAAATTAGGTGAACTAGAATGATTAACCTGATCTGGAACTTTTCTCCTTTTTATCGGTGTACCAAAATACTTTTGAAAACAACGTGCTACTTTCATCTGCTGAAAAATGTGAGCATTATGTTGAGAATTTTTGGGTTGGCCTAATTTGCAGGGGGAACCGCTCACCTTGAATACCTGCTCCAGGCGTTTTTTTGTTGCAAAAATCTACAATTACTAACAACATGATTATTTCTTTTACAATTTGTGCAAAACAAGTTCTGAGGTGAACCTCTTGAGTTTGCTGGCAACTGAGCTCTGTTATGTAAATTCACATTACTGTTAGGGTAGTATCGGTTAGGTTGTGTGGTGTTGTAGGTATTAGTGAAATGTCTAGCTGGTTTGTAACCTGAAAAATGGGGAGATTGCATATCTCTGTTCCTGTCAGCAAATCTTATGTTCTGTGAGTGAATACACATCCTGTCAAGTTCAGCGAAAGAACATGGCTTATTCAAAAAGACTAAACGTGATCTTTCTTCAGGGGAAAGTCCATCAAGGATATTGTTTACTATTTCCTTTTCAGTGACTTTAAGACGAAAAATAGCCGCGGCTTCCTTAACATCATTAACATAAACAGAAAGGGTTTCACCAGGCTTCTGTAGACGACTGAAGTGTGTTTGTTGAAGTTGTGTGAGCAATCGTGATGGAATGAAGAATGTAAGAATGTCATCATGATAACTATCAAACGAAAGATTTTGAGAAATAGCCGCTCGAGTTCGTTCGGCCAAGGGACCCAACGTAAAAGGGTAAATTACCACCAAAAGTTGTGTTTCGTGCACACGATGACTCTGTCGCAACCTGACAATGTTTTTTAGAAAATTTAACAGGGGTGGAACATTAAGACCATCTATGACTGGTAGTTCCTTCAACATATTTTCAAGAGGGTGTGTAATCTTGCCAAAAACATTAGGAAGAGAAAAGCTACTTGGTGTCGTTACCGGCTGTGACGTTCCAGGTGCTGTACAAAATACTACACGAGAATTAGAGCTCGTGGGTGGTAATGATGTAGTGTTGGTTAGATTCGTGAAATCCACAACTTGATTAGTGGTACTTGGAACAGGATCCAAATTCAACATGGAAGGCCCTGGGATGGGTTTGTAAGGAAGGTTTTCATTATTGGGAGTGGGCAATGCTAAACCCGCGAATTGGTCACAAACTTGTGCCATAGTGGCTGAAGGGGTAAGATCTCGCAAGAGTGAAAATTCTGTTTCTGACTTGTTTACAATATCTAACAGTCTCTTAACCTCAATTATAACATTTTGTAAGGAGGTAACTTGGACCTCAGACAATACAGAGGCATGAACCTCTAAAAGCAATTGAACACGTCTGTGCAAATGAGATAAACGATTTCTGACTCTGGGCAAGGTAAGGGCAAAGTTTTCATCATCAGTCAAATTAGTGACTATCTCCTGTAAAACTAGAACTTTACTCGAGCACACATTGAATTCATGATTGGGGTCAATACTCTTTAAATTGTCTTGAACAATAGGTACATCATTATTTATTGCTGTGCGAAGTTTCTTACGCAAAACAGCTGCTGTGGTTTCTTGGTGCTGAACACCACGCAACTGACACTCAAATGTCAACTCATCCTTTAAAAGGAATTCTGGTACTACTGTCGAAGGCATGATAAAAAAAATGCAAGATATAAACAAACAAACAAAATAAACAAATTAACCCAAAATTGTTGTCACCTCCAGAATAGCACCGCTGTTGAGGTAGGGGCACATGCAAGACCAAAATCTACACATGCACAAATGCACATCAAAACAACTTCAGAACCATGCTCTGCTACCATTACTGCACCACACCTTACCTCCTTCACAAATTTTTAGGTTATGAACAGAGGCAGGCGGATGCTGAAAGCTCGTGGACCAAGGCTCATGAAGTGTTTTGGTGTGCGGAGAGGTTAGTTAGAGTATCAACATGGCTGACTGGTCATGCACACTCACAATACACCATCAGAGTATTACTTAATGATTAAAAAAAAAGGAAATTTCAGATAAATAATTTATTTGTATAAATTATTTTAAATTACACCTTGACTATAATATCAATTGGATTTTTAATTCTATTCTTTCGTTAACATAATACTGATTTTATTATATTTAAGTTTTATCTTAAATGGGGCCCCTTTAAAAAAAAATTTCTTACAATTATTACATGAAAAATTTCTTACAAAACATTTTTTTTGTTTATCAAAATATCTTTAGTCCATGTTACATTGTTTCGTTGTTTGAAAATTATATATTAATTAAAACGTTGCGTTGGTTCAAATAAATTTCTTTAAAATAGAAGAGAAGACAAGTTTGACGAGAAGTCCGATGAGGTTAAGTCCACGAAATTTTCACATAGGTAGTGTTGATAAAAAAAAAGGTTAGTAATTCATGCCAAAAATAATAAAATAGCCGTCGGCTTTCCTGAATTAGGTGCGGTCACTTCATTATGCTTCCAAGCTGCCGAGGACAGGCCCCCAACAAAACAGCACAAGTTGGTTCAAGTTAACCGCATGGCCGGTATCGTGGAACCGCTAATTAACATAAAAATAACAAAGAATATTAACACGCCCGGTGCTACAAACATTTCCCTACGTTCTTAAGCAATAATACAACAAAACTTACCACTTAGTGCGGTTGAAGATGCTTAATGCATCTTAAAAGCTTAAAATCACACAATAAAGAATTTTGGAGTTACTACAACATGGCGTCAAGGTGCTGGAAAAGACCGTTTGTGGTCTGTAAGTGCAAGACGAAGAAGGACATTGAACATGGCACTCGTAGAGAGTTCTTTTTCGAAAATCAAAAGATCGATAATACATTAATTCTATTACAAAAAAAGATTGACTTATAATTTCTTAAATATACCTTCACATATTTACTATAATAATTAAATTGTAAACACATTATTCATAATAGATTCTAAAAAAAAAAACATTGACACAATAAAAAAAACTTGATGTGTTCAAACATTTAAACTACACATAATTATAATTATTATAACTTCGTTCAGAATTAACTTTTAAATATTTAAATAACATATTACCATTAACAAATACCAATATAGAATACTGAGAACGTGTGGAAACCAGTTCGCTCAAAAAAAAAAGAAAAATAATTATAAATAAATAAGTTGAGCAAGTGCCACCACCATTACAATGGCACAAATGTGATCCTCCAAACTATTTGAATACACGCAAATATCATCCAAAAATTTCAGAGCAAACTTGTATTGCACGTCCTGCAAAATTTTTCCTAAGATTCTTGACAGACATTGAGCTCCAAAATTCACCCCAAACGGCACGCGATTCCACTCATACTGTCCCCAAGGGGTGACGAAACCAGTATATTTTCGGCTCGATTCATCTAAAATACATTGATGGAATGCAGCATTTAGGTCCAAGATGGTAAAAAACTTAGCCTTTCCTAGGTATTGAAAAATAGTATCTATTTTTGGTAACGGGAATGGGTCAAGCCTAATCTTCTGATTCAAAAGACGGTAGTCCAAAACAATACGAAATTCGCCAGCTTTCTTCTTCTTTACCAAAAATGCGGGTGATGCATAATTCGACTTTGAGGCAGTTATTATACCTTCTTTTTGCAAATCCTGAATAATTTCCCTAAAGGCTTTCATTTTTGGGGGCGAACACTGGTATGGTACGCATTTAATGGGGATATCGTCCGTCAACTGAATTTTATAGGGGTCCAAAATACATTTACCTACTCTTTTGGTAATGACATCCTGAAATTCATCAATCACTCCCTGAATTTTCTCAACTTCGCTTATACTCAACCTTTCTCGGCACCCCTCTATCCCTCCACAAATTTCCTGTTCGCTACCCTGAGGTTTTTCCAATCCAATAGGATACTTTGGTGCAAAACCGAAACTTAACCTACGAGTCCGGCAATCAATAACCGCTCGAGTATCACTCAAAAAATCAATTCCCAATATCATTTTATACACCAAATTAGAAATCACATAAAATTCCCGATCCCACGAGAATTTATCCACTTTTATATGCATAATTACTTTCACAACACTCATGAATTTTCCCGTCAGCCGTTTGCACCGGTATACCTTCCCTTCTCTCTACAAGACGCCCAACTCGTTTCCCTTGTTTCAGGCATTGCTCAAAAAATTCTTCGCTCACAAAACTCTTACTCGCCCCGGTGTCTACAAGGGCTTTGACTGTATTCTTACCCACTTCTACCTCCACACATAAATTATTTCCACTTCGCATCACTAACAGATGGTGCTTATCTTTAAATCGAAAATGATTAAGTTTCATCTTCTGCCAACATCTACTCGTTACATGACCACTTTTACCACAGAACCCGCAACGGTTCTTACCACTCCTCCATTGCTTACACCATTTTTGTACATGTCCCATCTTACCACAACAAAAACAAATTTTATTAGAAGTACCCACATAACCATTCCTACGAAAACACGTATCTCTTATATGACCTTTTTTCTTACAAAAATCGCATATTAAGGGCGTCGTCCTAAGCTGGGAATTTTCCTCAATGTACCTTTCACAAGAAAGTTCTACACCACCATTTTTGCCTCCCATCTCCATTAAGGCATTCCCGGTTTCTATTTCCTTAGCGGCCGCACTAACTTCCCCTTCGCTGGACCTCCTACTATCATAATTTACATTATCCACTTCTACCGCCCAGTCCATTAATCCCGAAATACTTTCTGGCCTCTTAACAAACGAACATTCCACTCGTATTTCAGGGACCATATTTTCAATAATCATAGAAATAACTTCGTGATCCAAAAAACTCACTCCAAATATTTTTATGTGCCTAAGGACATCGACCACGAATTGCGCAGTACTTTCTCCACGCTTCTGAAAACGACTCACATACTCGTGTATCAAACCAAATTTAACTCTCCTCGGGCACAAATTCTCCCACAACATCTGTGGAACTTGCTCCCAGCTACGCTTTTCTACCAATCCGCGCACTATAATTTCCCTCATTATGCCGGTACTTTTCCCCAAAAGACACCTCAACATACTATAATCATCACAAAATTTTTTTATATCATTCAACATTTCGACTTCAAGCAATATTTTCCTCAACTCATCACCATTATTAGCCTCTAATCGCGGCAAATTTTTCAACATGTTGACACCTATAGTTGCCAGCACATTGGCTGCCAAATCCCGTTCACGAGCATTCTCAGGGCTTTCCACAAATGACCACTCGTCACTCCCGTTGAGATATTCGACTAATTTAAGACGTAGTAAGTGCACGTCATCATCGTTCTCTACCATTCGCCCTGCGGCATGCAAATTGGCAATTAACAGCTCCCTTTCTAAGTTGAATACCCAGCTGTTCGCCATGTCTAGGATGATCGTTTCAAGGATACTCAGAAGCACTATCACAGTAAGGACCAACGACCAGACTGCCGTAGCAGAGTGGCGCACTTGTGGCCAACCCCCCTTATACCGGGGTAATTGAACACGTCCGCACCCGCCACGCCAGTCCCGTATACGCGTCTCTACCGACATATTGATAATGAAAGTGTAGTAAAATTAACTTAAATAGACGCGCATGGACTGGCTTAAAATTTGACCAGTGCGCAAAAGCAATCATTAACGTACTTAATTGACCGACAGCCCTGCTAAACTTATTGTGATAGTTAACATATATATAATGAATTACCAGAAATAAAATGACCAGCATTAAATACGGTAAAAAAGGAAAGCAACCTATAAATCCAATTCGTGATACCATTTCAATTGCTATAATTAAATTTAATGTACGTTGGTGACATTCGCATACAAACACTCTTACACTATACTTAAAATAAACCAAAGTCCCATAAAGTCTATTACGGAGGAGGGGAGGGTGGAAAAACGAAATAGTGACGTCTAGATAGTTCTACCAGTAATTTCCATCGCCGCACTCAGTTTTAAACACGTTGCCCGCAAGTCAAACCAGCGGAACCAAAAGTTACAAATCCAGTTCTCGCACTTACTTGTTCTAGAGGCATACCTCTGTAGTCGGTGTGCGCCGGGGTCGGATGTAAACCCCGCTCACCTTGTAGCGCCTGTAGCATCGCGCTACATTGATGACCAGTGCACTAGGCCCACGATATCGCATTCTCATACACCACGACTGGTGTTACTTCGCCGAGGGTGTCGTGGCATTACCGTCATCTTCAATATTAATCACGTAACGTCACACTCGTAGCTCATCGCTGAAAAGCCAATTCTCGTCTCCGCCCGGATAGTTCCGCGGCCCGTGGTCAACCCACACTACACGTCCAAACTGCTGGCCGCCGCCTCCCCTTCTCACGTCAGCTGACGTCACCCCCCTCCGCTACTGCCACCCCTCACTCCGCTCGATCGTTCTGGTTATTTCTAGCGGTTGCCACTACCGAATAAGAATAATAAGCGTACAACAAAACAACGAATAAATAATTTACATACACCATTAACTAGTATAATACTATAAATAATATTAAAAAACAATTTACTCATCTTAAAACACACTTTACGCACAATAAAAGTTATAATAAAAATCAAGACGACTGAGGCCGCCACAAATGGCCTCAATACGCGGACATGTTTCTACTTAGAAGAGATACTTATCTACTTGTGGGTTAGGACTCTGAAAAATTTCTGGTTCCTGTGACTACTATGAGGTAGTAAGTAATTAAATTTGATGGAAGAAAAAGTTATTAAGTATTATTACTATAACCATCGCATCCTCAAAGCAGAGACTTTGTTGTATAGTTTCCATTTTTTGTTTTATAGTTTCCAGTTTTGTTGACATATATCTTGTTACATAAAAGTTTAAGGAAATGGTTGTGGACTTTGTGGATTTTTGACTATAAGGTTCATAACAACACTGGCAAGGAATTGAAACTCGACCTTACATACATACAATAAGGTACTTTAGAATGATGATGGCGACATCGGATGAAATCAAGAGGGCGGTCTCCTGCAGACACAAATATGCGCAAACATGAACTTGTTTAGGAATGTAATTATACGCAGACATTAAAAATATCTGCTTCCATGCAGCTTTAAAACATGAGTACACAAACATGAGAAGAGAATATTACTTGTGAGTTAGGACTCTGAAAAAATTTCTGGTCTGCTAAGATGGAGTAATAAATGTTTTTTTTAATTATCATTACTTTAACTGTCGCATCCACAACGATAGTATTGATAAAATATATTTTAGTTAAAACTTATAAGAAAACATGGTGGTAAAACAGCAAAATGACTGTGGATTTTTGTCTATAAGGGTCATAATAATGCTGGTACGGGATAGGAACTCAACCTTACATACACTAGCGTACTTTAAAAACCTACACTTGATGATACCATCAGATGAAATCAAGATGGTGGTCTCCACTAAATAAGATGGCTGCCTCTGGCAGACGATGGTATATATATATATATATATATATATATATATATATATATATATATATAGATAATAAATTATTTTAAAAAATGTGGTGTAACGGGACACTTTTTCGTGCGTACATGGCTGATGAACGTAACGGGACACTTTTTCGTGCGTGTATGGCCGGCGGAAGTGACGTAATCCAACATGGCTGATGAAGCGAAGCCTTAAGGTGGCTGCCGCGGATCCCCGGATCCCCCTCCGTCCTCCGGTACCCCCATACGAACCAAATACATCTACTTAGGATGAGTGACACGGTGGACATTTCCTTATGGAACTAAGTCCCGCAGCTAATACTAAAGTACGTACATGAAACCCTGTTACTTGACTCAAGGCATAGATGTGGTGCTGACTGTGCACGTGATGAACAGTACTATACCGATGTGATGGACGTCTCTACTACATGCCCGATTGTGCGCGAAGGAGCTGATTCCGCATTACATGGAGTCTGCCGGTCTCTGTGAGCAGCTGATGGTGACTGTCTCCCCAGCACCGGGCGGAGGGAGATGCTAACTCCTGCTAAAAAGCGCATAGCACAGGAAAATGGAAGCAGCCAGTTTTACGACATAGTCGGATGTTTAACAATTTATATTTATCAGAAAAGTAATTAAAAGCTGTTATAAGTTTGAGTTTGTCCTTTGAAAGAAATTCATAAACCCTTTTCCCTAGTTTGGCGGAAGCTTTTGCCACACCCGGCAGTGTGATACTGCCGTGTCTGGTAGCGGTGCTATCTATGTAGCGTTCGCGCACTGTTCACACCTGCACTATGCAGTGCGCATAGGCGCTTTCGTCGCACATGCTTCTGGACAGGTGTTGATGATGCATAATAGCCTGTACGACAAGAGGACCACCGATGGGTGGTATCAAAATGAAATTGTTGGTTGGGGGTGACCATCCCAACAACGAATTTATGAGCAGACTGGATTGATAAATAGCAAAAACATCTCCTTTCACAAGACATAATAATTATTATGCAAATAACAATTTGTACATGAAATTGAACACGAGACTCTCGAGATACTGCAGGGCTTCTGATAATACAGGTTGCTTCTGAGTCATGCCTTTATCCTTGCAACAAATCGAGAAGTGAAATTTACATGTATCATTAACATAACTGTTTAACATAGAAACTGACACCTACTGCCTTCCTGCACTTGTGATAAGGGTAAAAAAGCCAGGTGCCAGTTGGCGGATGGTGTGCATGTGCGCCATCTCATGGAGTGATGAGGCTCTGGAACTCTGGGCGTGGTGTCATCGCGTGGCGTGCAGACAGTAGTGTGTTTAGCCAGACAGAAGTAGCCTGGGGTGTTACAGCCCCTTAGGATGCTGCTAACTATGAAATCACACTCAGAACACTGGTACAAATGATTTACACTCAATTCTAACATCTGTGAACTGGTATTGTCCAATACAATTTCCCAAAAAGGTAATGTAGTGATAAAAAATTATAAAAATACCATAAATAACTTCAGGTACCTACCTACACTTTTTACTATGTTACAAAAAATTTCCAAATTGCCTGGTATCAGGATTTTAAAATAATGTACATACACGAAAATGGATCCATAACAAACTAACAGGCAAGTAATAAGAACAAGTTATTATAAGGAAATAAACGATAGTTACTAAAATAACAAGTATTAAAAAATAAATATCACAAATAAATTGTATTCAAAAATTAAACATACCAAAGCTAAAGTTCTTTATTTGAGGTCCCATTAAAAATTACTCTTTCGACAGGCGGTCTTCCTGACTGACATATCAATGATATTCTTCGTACGAAGAAAACAAACTTGCTTGTTAACGACTTCTTACGGGAGTATAGATGAAAGTGACAAACCACAGAAAATCTTGACTTCAAACTATAATGTCGCATGATCTCGTAGCTGAGTTAATGTCCATGCAGGAACCGAAAACCAGCCACCTACCACCAGTTGTATTGGATCAGACAGTACCTACTCACAAAGCTGTCCGTCGAAATTGCGAAAGGCTTTAACAAACAAGCTGAGAATCCTCAATGTTGATAGCAAGTTATTAAAATAAACACAAGTCCTGCCAGGCTTCCACCTCGTGCACAATCATACTTCGGAGAGCATGTCCGTCTTCCGCCGTGACCGATTAGCTATCCCCACCTACGCTTCCTGACGTCACAAGCCAGGCCCTGAATTGTTCTTGCACGCAGGCCAACACCGCTACTCCAAGTGCGTGTGTGTCCATACTCGCCAAGAGAAAGTGCAAGCCACCGAAGAGCTTGTCGTAGTACAGCATTCAATCGTGTACATCCGGTCTCCCAAACCACTTAGCATTGACCACCAAAGCATTTTTATCTCATTGCAATTCACACGGTGCTGCCTGCTAGTGTCAGTGAACTTGCTTAACAAAGTTCTGCCTGACTTTCAATAAAATAAGTCAGTGTCTTTAACACTACCATGACACTTAAAATATAAACTATATATATATACTATATAGGTATATTATTTGAAAATACTAAAATATAAAATACAAAATTATTTAAAATATTAAATTTAACAGCAAAAACTCTTTTCCCTCATCAGACCAGGGGACTGGCCAAAAATTCTCCCCAAACAAAAAAAAATGGGGGGGGGGGGGCGGCGGAACCCAAAATAAAATTACACATCTTTGACAAAAGGCTTAGTTTAGAAATGTGTGCCTATTTACCACACTTTTATTAGATTCACCTATATGCACGTGTGAATGTACTATGTAATAAAATATTTCTGTTCAATTTTTAACCACTTTTCGACTTTCGAATGTTTTGAAATTTTACATACATATTGTCACGTGCACCTAGCCGGTGCCACCGCCATTTCTGTCACGATCCACCTTCAGAGGGGGGGGCGAGAATCGTAGCTCTTTACATAGAAACAACTCGCTTGGCATCAACTAGTCTTAACTTCATAAAATACTTTACTGTACCTAGGATCATAGGTTCGTCATCCCGTACAGGATGTCTGGTGAGAGCTGAACTAAGGAGATTTTGCAAAATAACATAATACTTAATTAAAATTATTTTATTCTTAAAGTCAAATACTCAACATCATTTTAAAGAACATTTAAATAGCGGGATTACAATTTAAAACAATAATCTCTTTACTTCCTTAACGATTGAACGACCTTACAAGAGAGAGAATGAGAGAACTTCACTAAACACTTCCCTAGTCCTTCCGAATACCTCAAATCATAATTAATACTTAAAATTAAAACAAAGATAAGTCCATACTCACATTTTCCGAAAAGCCTTTCTTGATCGATTACTTTAAAAAAATAACGTAGGGGCCTCTCCTGCCCTTGAAATCCCGAACGAACATTACATTTTAAAAACTATGACGCGTGACCCCTGACGAGGGCCATAGCCTCCGCCCGAAAGCTTGACGACTACATTATGACCTAACTTAAATTAAACGACTCGTGGCCTCTGGCGTCGACCATTGCCTCCGCCCGAAAGCTTGAAGATGACTACATTATGACCTAACTTAAATTAAACGACTCGTGGCCTCTGGCGTCGGCCATAGCTTCCGCCCGAAAGCTTGAATTCCTACATCACGAACGAACTAACAACTCGTGACCACAGGTGAGACGCATAGCCTCCGCCTGAGTGAGCCTGAATTCCTACATCACGAACGAACTAACAACTCGTGACCACAGGTGAGACGCATAGCCTCCGCCTGAGTGAGCCCCGAGTCACCACTCACTTGCGCTTAAATTCGCGCGCCCTGCCGCGCCTACCATAACAAAAGCTCGTTATTGAAGTCAAATTTACTAAACAACTAACTAGAACATCTGGGAAGACTACCCCCCCTCTACCCCAATGTGCAGGCCACACCGCGCGGCTTGTTACGACAGCGCGCCCCAGTAACTGCGGCCCGTGGCTGCGCCAGCGCGCGGCCAAACAAACAAACAAAATTCTGCAAGCCCGCAGCGCGCCGCGCCGGCCCCGTGCCCCAATTACATGGTCACGCCACTTGCGCTGACGAGTGAACAGAGCAGCCAGCCCAGAGTCCCGTCAGTAAAGTCCCTAAATTTGATTTCAACAACCCTGCAAAATTTCAACCCGCGACATAACCCTCCCCTCACAGAGCTCGAGCCCCATCGAGCTACCTCAAAATTACAAATTGTCTTTTTCCATTAAACCATAACTATAAATTCCTCATTTCACAAAAATAATAATTTTCTTAGTTCCTTGCTGTCTGAACATACATCTAGATTCTGCATAAGATTTATTTTAAAACAACAAGTATTCATAAAATTAAATGTAAAGCTTTTATCTGGTTTGTTCTCACAGGAACCTTCAGAGGCTCGAGTTCTCAATTCTAAAAAAATTGTTCTGTTAGTGAAGCTCTCTTTACAAATTAAATTACTGTTCTTAGTTTCTCAGTATTCGTTAAACAATGTGCAAATTCTTGATAATTATTATTATTTTTTTTTTCGGTTTCCGTTTATTACCATACTTCTTTCGTTCTTCAAAAAAAATTAAGTGTCCTTACAGTGTTTCAATTAATTAAACTCTTATCTCGTGAAGGTTGGTGCAACTCCTCGAAGTCAGTGTTGTCGAGAAGAGTAGCTCCCTGGGCTGGCCATCAGCAAACACCACTCAAC
This sequence comes from Bacillus rossius redtenbacheri, assembly GCF_032445375.1. Lineage (NCBI taxonomy): Eukaryota > Metazoa > Arthropoda > Insecta > Phasmatodea > Bacillidae > Bacillus > Bacillus rossius. The sequence goes on from NC_086335.1 coordinate 5,080,107, forward strand.
TCCAACAGCTACTGGACTGGCTTCCAGGGCAGCTCACAACTTCTCCCCACATCTGCTTCGGAGTTGTGCCATCCTCATCACGAACAGATTACAATTCTGAAACATCATCAACAGGCATTACCATCACGCCTGACAAATACAAAACTAACTACTAAACTGCAATCGATGGGCAAGGATGCAAACACACAAAAAAAAATAAAATTAATTAATTCAACTGCTAACATAAAGTATCCCACCCTTAGCATAATCTAATCAGGCAAATAATTTGATAGGAAAAACTTAAGGAAGGGAAACATGACCTCCAATGATTTTCCCTAACTCTTGAGTCTTGATCTTCTCTATACAGCAAATAGTCCCCACGAAGTAACTGGGTTGAAGGTCACTTCACATGACCCACCCATAACCTTTCTACTCTTCTTTTCTTCTGGGGGCAACCACAATGCCCACCAATCTCTCTCCATGGTGCCGAACCAGCTATCCCATGAGAGTAAACAACGTAGTCAATAGAAGCGCAGAGGGGAAACACCAATCTCTGGCTTGTCGAGTCATAAAACTGCTTTATCTTCTTCTTCTTCTTCTTCTGAGTAAAACATCTGATTAATCTTGCTACTATTCTTCCCAACAATAAAAAAAAAGTTCATCAGGTATCTTCATGAAAAAACATTCTAACTAATACTAAGTCTTCTTTTTCTTCTTTTTTTTTCTTCTGTTAGATGTAATAGAAGGCCATGTTAGGGAGGTTATAGGGAAAAAGAGTGGCCAATTCCCACCCCATCACCCACCTAGATCATGACTAATTAACTTTTAAACTTTCTATTTCAAACAAATAAAAAAAAACCATTTTTATTCAAACTTTTAAACTATAATTACTTTTACTTCATAACCTCAAAAGCTAATCAATAATTCTAAATGAAATTGTGATTTACTGCATCCTTGTTCCATCCGATCTGTTTGTTTATAACCTTTCTTGTAAAGTATAAAATTTTCAAACATTACTAATTCAAAAAAAAATTAAATTCTGGTGTCCTTTGAGTTACAATTAACTTTACTATTTCTTAGCTTGAAATAATTTAAGTTTTCAGAACTATTTCATTGTCTAATTCACAACACTTAAAAATCAACTCAAAACAACAAATCATCAAAATCAATAAGATCATCTGACCTACCTATCAGTACTGTGAACTTGAACTGTTCGTACACATTTATAATAAGCTATTGTATTTAAATTCCAACCTAAATAAGGTTTAAAAAAAACTACTAATCCCTCTGTAAATTAAGAAAATTAACTTTAAAAATTAAACTTAAGGTATTAGTTCTTTTTGACAGCTACCACAACTCACTAGTTCCATTACATTACTATAACCTAAAAAGTTCTGTAAATAATGTTTATAACAAAAAAACTACAGTGGCTGTCTTCCAAAAAAAAATAAAACTTTACATAACCTTATTAATCTCCACTTGTAAGTCCATGGCTGCCAGCTTTCTCTTCTCTTGAATCTTCAGTCTTGGCTCTTGTTTCAGTGATCTTGTATCTTGTCTCTCGAACTCTTGTCATCTTGTAAACTGGACTGCTGCTCAGCTCATCTTAAGGAATCTGTAACAGTTTCAAAAATACATGTTAATTTAAATTACATAATTCCTGTTCTTTGGTCCTAAAAAAAAAATTGTATTATTAGTACACATTACCCTGAAACAACATTATTATTCATTGTTTATTACTTAAAAAAAATGCTTTACCATAAAATCCTTTTTTTGTTCTTTTCATTAGGCCTATTTATTTTCCTTCTTCTTAATTAAATTCTGCTTCAAATGTTAATCTTAACTTAAGACCTACCATATATTTATTATTCATTACCTACATTATTTATGTTACCCTAAAATTCCCATAAGTTTCTAATACTTCCTATCAAAGACATTCTCTCTAAAAAAAAATTTACTTGTGACTCTTAACTTAACAAACTTAAAAAAAACTTTTACACTAGACTTAACTTATTATTCATTCTTAGTTACTAAATTTCTATATGTAAACTTTAGTACTTACAAACAAAAACTGCCTATTTCTCTCTACCTCTTAATCTCTTTCAATTATTACAATAATAATGTTACCTTGCATCTTTAAACTTTCTTCTTTTCAATTAAATTAGACATCTCATAACAATAAAAATTCTGCCTATACTCTTCTTATGGGTGTACAAACCAACAACAAAATTTCAAATTCTCAAGTTTCCTTATATTTAAATTATGCAATGCACATAACCTCTGTGGTGCCTGTACCCTTTTAGGCCTACCACCTTCTCCTCTCACAGCATAACTCTTATTCCTCGGGGTCTGTATTCACTGTTACAAATCAAATATCTCAAAAAAATTAAAAACAAATTTATTATTTTAAGAAAACAAAAATTTACATTGAATTTACTATGGAGCCTGGAAATCTTAATGTCTCACAGCAGCTAACATGACTAAATCCCATGGAACCCCAGGTTTACCTAACCTGTGCCCAAAAATTTAAGCATACCAGGCTTTCCCTGCACTGGTTTTACAGCATCACACACTATTTAGGGCCCCTGATCTGCCATCAGTCCCAAGGAGTTTTCCCACAACCCCTCTACACAAGCGCCTACCGCATTCCTCTCAATTGGCTATCGGTTTTACGGCATTCTTTTGGGATCCGACCATCAAGTTAGGGCTAATCGAACACTAAACCTCCATACTTCCAAACTAATGTAAATCAATTAAATTTTCTCTGTAATTTCTTAAAATCCAAATAAAAATTATTCAAACATGCCCAAGAAACTTTCAAAAAAAAAAATTCATAATCTTATCTTCAAACCCTTAAAATAAAAATAAATAGATTACTCTGTTTTCTCCTTAATAACTGTAAACTGTCAACAAATATCATGTCGTAAATTTTAACTATGCTTACTGACTCTTAATCATAAAATCTCATTTGTCCTAATTAATAAACAACCGATTTCCTTAAAATCTCACTGTATCTCTCACACTCAAACTTCACTGGCTGAATATCTCAATAAATTCAAAAACAATTATCTAAACTCTTAAAGAAACTCCTCCCCAATTATTCAAATTACTTCACCTTATTTTATTTCATTACTTAAAACACCTTACTCAAAAAAAATTAATTAATTATCTAGCTATCTTCCATTATTATTTATTTACCGAACAAAACTTTCTCCTAAATTAATTTAGTAAAATTCAATTTCACATTAGGAAAGTACACTAACTCTCTACAGCAATGTTTCTCATTTCCCTCCTTCCTAACTGAATCCAATCTTACTTAACCTCCATGGAATTTACCTCACAAAATAACCAAAAATTTCACTGTAGTGCCTATCTGCTATAGGCCCACTACACAGGGGGCTCTAACCCCACCAACAAACTTCATTGAAATGGTACCCTATCCCATACAGGATAGCCACTTCGGTACTACCATGGGGAACTCCTGCCCCAAACTACTCACAACTCTCAGGATTCTCCTGACCCTTAATTCCGTAGTCAGCCCATCTCCTATGGTCTGCGCTACAATTCCCTTTCTTCCCAGGGACACAACGCCTCACCTTAGGGTCCCTCGCCCTAATGAAAACATTAATTTTGTCTCTCTGTTCTTTTGGAGTAAATTCCCTCTACACACAAAATCTAGCCTTCCCAGTTTTCTCAATGCTTATCGATTTTATAGTGTACCTCCTTAATAATGTTTACAAATCCCAAAAAAATATTTTTAAAACCGAGGTAGAATTTAACTAACAAAAACATAAACAACTTACAACGAAACACTTCTAGCCTATACATCATACACTTCTTAAATTAAATTACTTACATACTGAAAGTTCCTCTTCTCCTAAAACACACTTAAATTTAAATTTATTTAACCAATAGTCTATTTTCTTATCGTTAAGTTACCGTACAGCTGATCAAAACAAGGTCACGGCCTGTCCACGTCTCCGTATGAGCCCGTGACGTCACCGAATTCCATCAGGTGCGCCAACCCTCGCTTGCGGTTCCTCCGTTCTCCGCTAGGTCTCAGCACCTCCCCGTCACGTGTTCACTCTGCCACGTCCACTGACGTGTCGTTCTGAAACAACTCTCAACATTTTTCTAATTAAAACAAAACATCACTATAAATTCTATAACTCTCTTTTACATAAACTCTCGTTTTCTCTTTAATTCCTTTCTAACGTTTATCCTTTCCTCGACTGATTTAATTCGTACGTCTCGTCTCCTACGCGCACGAAAACAAAACAAACTTCTCTTGAAAATAATTCCTATTTACGACAAAAAACTTTATTTTAAATTATAATTCTCTTAACCTACAATCTTAAAATGAACTTCAATTAAATTAAACCACTTGCATTATCTCTAATAAGCATTTAACTTATAACGTATTCTCCTCACGTAATAATCCCCGATATAAATCTACAATAAATTCAACGACTTAAAACAACTTATCACTATAAACTTTATCCTTACAAGTATCCTCAAATAAACATCTGTTACGTCAAAAAAAAAATCTCAAAGACTTCCTCCACTATAGACTAAAATTCCGTAATCCTCTCCTCAAGTAAACTCTTAATAACCTGCTATCAGAAGCTGAAACTAACTTAATAATAAACATAAAAATCTACCTCTCTCTCTCTCCAGAAATAGAACCTATCCGGCGAACTCTACCATTTCTGTCACGTGCACCTAGCCGGTGCCACCGCCATTTCTGTCACGATCCACCTTCAGAGGGGGGGGGCGAGAATCGTAGCTCTTTACATAGAAACAACTCGCTTGGCATCAACTAGTCTTAACTTCATAAAATACTTTACTGTACCTAGGATCATAGGTTCGTCATCCCGTACAGGATGTCTGGTGAGAGCTGAACTAAGGAGATTTTGCAAAATAACATAATACTTAATTAAAATTATTTTATTCTTAAAGTCAAATACTCAACATCATTTTAAAGAACATTTAAATAGCGGGATTACAATTTAAAACAATAATCTCTTTACTTCCTTAACGATTGAACGACCTTACAAGAGAGAGAATGAGAGAACTTCACTAAACACTTCCCTAGTCCTTCCGAATACCTCAAATCATAATTAATACTTAAAATTAAAACAAAGATAAGTCCATACTCACATTTTCCGAAAAGCCTTTCTTGATCGATTACTTTAAAAAAATAACGTAGGGGCCTCTCCTGCCCTTGAAATCCCGAACGAACATTACATTTTAAAAACTATGACGCGTGACCCCTGACGAGGGCCATAGCCTCCGCCCGAAAGCTTGACGACTACATTATGACCTAACTTAAATTAAACGACTCGTGGCCTCTGGCGTCGGCCATAGCTTCCGCCCGAAAGCTTGAATTCCTACATCACGAACGAACTAACAACTCGTGACCACAGGTGAGACGCATAGCCTCCGCCTGAGTGAGCCTGAATTCCTACATCACGAACGAACTAACAACTCGTGACCACAGGTGAGACGCATAGCCTCCGCCTGAGTGAGCCCCGAGTCACCACTCACTTGCGCTTAAATTCGCGCGCCCTGCCGCGCCTACCATAACAAAAGCTCGTTATTGAAGTCAAATTTACTAAACAACTAACTAGAACATCTGGGAAGACTACCCCCCCTCTACCCCAATGTGCAGGCCACACCGCGCGGCTTGTTACGACAGCGCGCCCCAGTAACTGCGGCCCGTGGCTGCGCCAGCGCGCGGCCAAACAAACAAACAAAATTCTGCAAGCCCGCAGCGCGCCGCGCCGGCCCCGTGCCCCAATTACATGGTCACGCCACTTGCGCTGACGAGTGAACAGAGCAGCCAGCCCAGAGTCCCGTCAGTAAAGTCCCTAAATTTGATTTCAACAACCCTGCAAAATTTCAACCCGCGACAATATAAAGAACCTCGGACAAACAATATATTGATAACTTAAGACCTTAGTTGGGGCTCAGAGGGTCAAAAAACCACTAGTTTTGAGTATGGGTAATAACCAGGTTTTTTTTGTATCCATGAGGTCAGGGCATGGTGTGAATTTTCCCTGGGGTCCAGGGCCGGAACTAAGGGGGGGCATGGGGGGCATGTGCCCCGGGCGGTAAATATCATGGGGCGGCAAAATATGAAAAGTGGTTCACTAAAACAAGTTGAAACTAGTCATTAAAAAAAGTTTTGAAAGTGTACATATCGCAACCAATAAGTTAGCCAAGAAATTAAGAAATTCTATTTAACTTGATTATGCATAATTTGTAAATATAAACGTACTTCAAATGCGTTACTTCACTCTAAGAAACAAGTATTACCATAATTCGTGGTCTGGAGTGAGTAAAACCACTGCGATGAGAGCTGGCATCTCAAGGACCCGTTGCGCGGGTGATCACTTGGCTGAGCAAGATGTAGCCCTTTCTCTGATAAATGCCCTCATTTTTCCAGCCCCTACTCAGTCGCTCCTGTGTTTTCGTACCATGTGCGTCTTTGCCTGAGGACGGGAGCAGATAGCAGTTCCCGAAACGTCGCTTTTTTCTGTTTTGGAAAAACTATTGTGTTTGTGTCGTCTTGTTTTGTCGTGTTATTGTCTCGTTTCAACTGTTGTGCTGAATTTTTTTGGGTTCAATATTTTTGTGCTGTCATCATTTGTGGGGTTTTTATCGTTCTATTCAGTTTTGGAAAACTATTGTGTTTGTTTCGTCTTTTCGTTTTGTCGTGTTTTTGTCTCGTTTCAACCATTGTGCTGAATTTTTTTTTTGGTTCAATATTTTTGTGTTGTCATGATTTGTGGGTTTTTTTTCGTTCTCTTAGTACATTTTTCTTTGTTTTTCTTTGTTTGTTGACCATATTCCTGTTACGGAATATTTTGTGGTGTTTATATTCTGTTGACAACAGCAATTTTTTGCTTAATTTGTGCTTTTTGTCTTTTGGTTATTTTTACTTATTTATTTATTTTATTTTTTAGTTTTCTTCTACAGAAAAAGTGCTTAGCAATGGCGTATGTCCAAAAAACTTACATCAAGTAATGTTGAAAGTCATTGACAGATTAATTATGGAACTGAGTAACAGGCTTTGGAGAACATTAACAATAAGTTTTGATTTTTTAGTGGTGTTCAAATTCATAAAATGGAAGTAGAAGATTTAAAAGTCAAAGCAGCAGAATTAGGAAACACAGTGCCGATCTTAACAAAGAAGAATTCGTATTTGAAATTGAAAGTTTTAAGCACCATGCATTAACAGTAGACTATGAATTAAAAGATGCTACAGCATCAGCAATGTTGAGCCTTATCTACAAAAATAAACTGGAGGAGCCACATCCTAACATTACTACTGATCTGAGAATGTTTACACCCTTCCAGTTACAATTGCATCAGGTTAAAGAAGTTATAGTAAACTTAAACTTATTAAAAGCTATTTGAGAAGCACGATGGGCCAGCAGAGATTAACAAATCTAAGTATTATATCTATTGAACACAAACGAGCTGCTTTGATCAATTTTTATGATATTATTAACACTTTTGCAGCTAATCATGCTTGAAAAATTAAATTTTGAACTGAATTTCTTTGTATGGTTATCAATACAATATTATACTTAATTCAGAATCACATGTTCCTTATGTAATTTTAGTACTTAATAAACTTATTGGTAAGACATTAATTTTCACTGTTGTGCAAACAATAAACAGTAGTTTGATAACAGTCTACTTCATTATAATAAAAAATGTAATTGTATTAGTTTTCCAATTAGTGTACTTGATAAATAAAAGTTCTCAATTATGTATAAGTGAATGGTATCATTTCAACCACCGCTTCTAACGAAAAAGGGTATTTTAAAATGTTGGTAAGGAGAGGGCGGCAAATTAAGCTTTGCCCCCCCTAACGAATCTCCTAGTTCCGGCCCTGCTGGGGTCTACTCAATTGCCGATTCCTACAATTAATCACAGCCTGACATTAGCCTAATATCACCTCATAGAGGAAGTCCAGAATAACTCAAAATATCCTTTTCCAAAAAAATTTCCAATCTTGAAATGCTACCAAATGCTTGTCCTTATCATTCTTGTTTTACCCTCAGCCAGCTATAAAAAAAAATCAGTGCTCTAACTTCTTCTTTTAGCCACTAGGCCACTTAAAAAATTTTGCCCAATAAAATTAGGGCTAACTCCAGTATTAACTAAAGCTTGCACTTCCCTGTCATACACCTCCATACCTACACAAAAAGTTTCGACTTCTCGCATTACCACTAATCTGTGCTTACTTCCAACATGATTTTTTTTTTTTTCATTCACCACTTTCCTACAATAACCACAGTAATTTTCTTTATTTTGTCTCTTCCTGCAACCCCACCATAATGTCCTGTAATTCCACAAGAAAAACATTTTTTTTATACTTACTCAATTCCCTACTCTCTCTCCTACCAATTTCTCTTTTCCTAAAACAAAAAATCCTCCAAATGCGGTTTATGTTTACAGAAAGTACAAACAAATATTTTCCTTTTCATTTCACTTACTTCATTCATCCCCTCAACATTCTGCCCATCAGCATGCTCTATTTTATTTTCAGCCTGAGATTCTTCAACCTCCCCCAAAATTTCATTCTTCATATCCTGTTAAGCTGGGTTTACGATTGATTTCCTTAAGAATTATAAATTAACATCGAGCACACGATTAAGTCAAAACTACATTTTCCAGTTTATGATTGACATAGAAATCGTTAATTCTAACCAATCACAGCACAAAACACATGGTCGGCCATTGTTTGAAATGGAGAAGCAGGTTTGAAATAGGTTATTTACAAATAGGATATCTATTTTTCGAAATGGATGATGATTACAAATTACAAATATACGAATTCTAACCCAAAATACTGCCTCGCTCGGTCCAATAATTAATCCCGAAATACTTTCTGGCCTCTTAACAAACGAACATTCCACTCGTATTTCAGGGACCATATTTTCAATAATCATAGAAATAACTTCGTGATCCAAAAAACTCACTCCAAATATTTTTATGTGCCTAAGGACATCGACCACGAATTGCGCAGTACTTTCTCCACGCTTCTGAAAACGACTCACATACTCGTGTATCAAACCAAATTTAACTCTCCTCGGGCACAAATTCTCCCACAACATCTGTGGAACTTGCTCCCAGCTACGCTTTTCTACCAATCCGCGCACTATAATTTCCCTCATTATGCCGGTACTTTTCCCCAAAAGACACCTCAACATACTATAATCATCACAAAAATTTTTTATATCATTCAACATTTCGACTTCAAGCAATATTTTCCTCAACTCATCACCATTATTAGCCTCTAATCGCGGCAAATTTTTCAACATGTTGACACCTATAGTTGCCAGCACATTGGCTGCCAAATCCCGTTCACGAGCATTCTCAGGGCTTTCCACAAATGACCACTCGTCACTCCCGTTGAGATATTCGACTAATTTAAGACGTAGTAAGTGCACGTCATCATCGTTCTCTACCATTCGCCCTGCGGCATGCAAATTGGCAATTAACAGCTCCCTTTCTAAGTTGAATACCCAGCTGTTCGCCATGTCTAGGATGATCGTTTCAAGGATACTCAGAAGCACTATCACAGTAAGGACCAACGACCAGACTGCCGTAGCAGAGTGGCGCACTTGTGGCCAACCCCCCTTATACCGGGGTAATTGAACACGTCCGCACCCGCCACGCCAGTCCCGTATACGCGTCTCTACCGACATATTGATAATGAAAGTGTAGTAAAATTAACTTAAATAGACGCGCATGGACTGGCTTAAAATTTGACCAGTGCGCAAAAGCAATCATTAACGTACTTAATTGACCGACAGCCCTGCTAAACTTATTGTGATAGTTAACATATATATAATGAATTACCAGAAATAAAATGACCAGCATTAAGTACGGTAAAAAAGGAAAGCAACCTATAAATCCAATTCGTGATACCATTTCAATTGCTATAATTAAATTTAATGTACGTTGGTGACATTCGCATACAAACACTCTTACACTATACTTAAAATAAACCAAAGTCCCATAAAGTCTATTACGGAGGAGGGGAGGGTGGAAAAACGAAATAGTGACGTCTAGATAGTTCTACCAGTAATTTCCATCGCCGCACTCAGTTTTAAACACGTTGCCCGCAAGTCAAACCAGCGGAACCAAAAGTTACAAATCCAGTTCTCGCACTTACTTGTTCTAGAGGCATACCTCTGTAGTCGGTGTGCGCCGGGGTCGGATGTAAACCCCGCTCACCTTGTAGCGCCTGTAGCATCGCGCTACATTGATGACCAGTGCACTAGGCCCACGATATCGCATTCTCATACACCACGACTGGTGTTACTTCGCCGAGGGTGTCGTGGCATTACCGTCATCTTCAATATTAATCACGTAACGTCACACTCGTAGCTCATCGCTGAAAAGCCAATTCTCGTCTCCGCCCGGATAGTTCCGCGGCCCGTGGTCAACCCACACTACACGTCCAAACTGCTGGCCGCCGCCTCCCCTTCTCACGTCAGCTGACGTCACCCCCCTCCTCTACTGCCAACCCTCACTCCGCTCGATCGTTCTGGTTATTTCTAGCGGTTGCCACTACCGAATAAGAATAATAAGCGTACAACAAAACAAAGAAAAAATAATTTACATACACCATTAACTAGTATAATACTATAAATAATATTATAAAACAATTTACTCATCTTAAAACACACTTTACGCACCATAAAAGTTATTATAAAAATCAAGACGACTTGAGGCCGCCACAAATGGCCTCAATACGCGGACATGTTTCTACTTAGAAGAGATACTTATCTACTTGTGGGTTAGGACTCTGAAAAATTTCTGGTTCCTGTGACTACTATGAGGTAGTAAGTAATTAAATTTGATGGAAGAAAAAGTTATTTAGTATTATTACTATAACCATCGCATCCTCAAAGCTGAGACTTTGTTGTATAGTTTCCATTTTTTGTTTTATAGTTTCCATTTTTGTTGACATATATCTTGTTACATAAAAGTTTAAGGAAATGGTTGTGGACTTTGTGGATTTTTGTCTATAAGGTTCATAACAACACTGGCAAGGAATTGAAACTCGACCTTACATACATACAATAAGGTACTTTAGAATGATGATGGCGACATCGGATGAAATCAAGAGGGCGGTCTCCTGCAGACACAAATATGCGCAAACATGAACTTGTTTAGGAATGTAATTATACGCAGACATTAAAAATATCTGCTTCCATGCAGCTTTAAAACATGAGTACACAAACATGAGAAGAGAATATTACTTGTGAGTTAGGACTCTGAAAAAATTTCTGGTCTGCTAAGATGGAGTAATAAATGTTTTTTTTAATTATCATTACTTTAACTGTCGCATCCACAACGATAGTATTGATAACATATATTTTAGTTAAAACTTATAAGAAAACATGGTGGTTAAAACAGCAAAATGACTGTGGATTTTTGTCTATAAGGGTCATAATAATGCTGGTACGGGATAGGAACTCGACCTTACATACACTAGCGTACTTTAAAAACCTACACTTGATGATACCATCAGATGAAATCAAGATGGTGGTCTCCACTAAATAAGATGGCTGCCTCTGGCAGACGATGGTATATATATATATATAGATAATAAATTATTTTAAAAAATGCGGTGTAACGGGACACTTTTTCGTGCGTACATGGCTGATGAACGTAACGGGACACTTTTTCGTGCGTGTATGGCCGGCGGAAGTGACGTAATCCAACATGGCTGATGAAGCGAAGCCTTAAGGTGGCTGCCGCGGATCCCCGGATCCCCCTCCGTCCTCCGGTACCCCTATACGAACCAAATACATTTACTTAGGATGAGTGACACGGTGGACATTTCCTTATGGAACTAAGTCCCGCAGCTAATACTAAAGTACGTACATGAAACCCTGTCACTTGACTCAAGGCATAGATGTCGTGCTGACTGTGCACGTGATGAACAGTACTATACCGATGTGATGGACGTCTCTACTACATGCCCGATTGTGCGCGAAGGAGCTGATTCCGCATTACATGGAGTCTGCCGGTCTCTGTGAGCAGCTGATGGTGACTGTCTCCCCAGCACCGGGCGGAGGGAGACGCTAACTCCTGCTAAAAAGCGCATAGCACAGGAAAATGGAAGCAGCCAGTTTTACGACATAGTCGGATGTTTAACAATTTATATTTATCAGAAAAGTAATTAAAAGCTGTTATAAGTTTGAGTTTGTCCTTTGAAAGAAATTCATAAACCCTTTTCCCTAGTTTGGCGGAAGCTTTTGCCACACCCGGCAGTGTGATACTGCCGTGTCTGGTAGCGGTGCTATCTATGTAGCGTTCGCGCACTGTTCACACCTGCACTATGCAGTGCGCATAGGCGCTTTCGTCGCACATGCTTCTGGACAGGTGTTGATGATGCATAATAGCCTGTACGACAAGAGGACCACCGATGGGTGGTATCAAAATGAAATTGTTGGTTGGGGGTGACCATCCCAACAACGAATTTATGAGCAGACTGGATTGATAAATAGCAAAAACATCTCCTTTCACAAGACATAATAATTATTATGCAAATAACAATTTGTACATGAAATTGAACACGAGACTCTCGAGATACTGCAGGGCTTCTGATAATACAGGTTGCTTCTGAGTCATGCCTTTATCCTTGCAACAAATCGAGAAGTGAAATTTACATGTATCATTAACATAACTGTTTAACATAGAAACTGACACCTACTGCCTTCCTGCACTTGTGATAAGGGTAAAAAAGCCAGGTGCCAGTTGGCGGATGGTGTTCATGTGCGCCATCTCATGGAGTGATGAGGCTCTGGAACTCTGGGCGTGGTGTCATCGCGTGGCGTGCAGACAGTAGTGTGTTTAGCCAGACAGAAGTAGCCTGGGGTGTTACAGCCCCTTAGGATGCTGCTAACTATGAAATCACACTCAGAACACTGGTACAAATGATTTACACTCAATTCTAACATCTGTGAACTGGTATTGTCCAATACAATTTCCCAAAAAGGTAATGTAGTGATAAAAAATTATAAAAATACCATAAATAACTTCAGGTACCTACCTACACTTTTTACTATGTTACAAAAAATTTCCAAATTGCCTGGTACCAGGATTTTAATATAATGTACATACACGAAAATGGATCCATAACAAACTAACAGGCAAGTAATAAGAACAAGTTATTATAAGGAAATAAACGATAGTTACTAAAATAACAAGTATTAAAAAATAAATATCACAAATAAATTGTATTCAAAAATTAAACATACCAAAGCTAAAGTTCTTTATTTGAAGTCCCATTAAAAATTACTCTTTCGACAGGCGGTCTTCCTGACTGACATATCAATGATATTCTTCGTACGAAGAAAACAAACTTGCTTGTTAACGACTTCTTACGGGAGTATAGATGAAAGTGACAAACCACAGAAAATCTTGACTTCAAACTATAATGTCGCATGATCTCGTAGCTGAGTTAATGTCCATGCAGGAACCGAAAACCAGCCACCTACCACCAGTTGTATTGGATCAGACAGTACCTACTCACAAAGCTGTCCGTCGAAATTGCGAAAGGCTTTAACAAACAAGCTGAGAATCCTCAATGTTGATAGCAAGTTATTAAAATAAACACAAGTCCTGCCAGGCTTCCACCTCGTGCACAATCATACTTCGGAGAGCATGTCCGTCTTCCGCCGTGACCGATTAGCTATCCCCACCTACGCTTCCTGACGTCACAAGCCAGGCCCTGAATTGTTCTTGCACGCAGGCCAACACCGCTACTCCAAGTGCGTGTGTGTCCATACTCGCCAAGAGAAAGTGCAAGCCACCGAAGAGCTTGTCGTAGTGCAGCATTCAATCGTGTACGTCCGGTCTCCCAAACCACTTAGCATTGACCACCAAAGCATTTTTATCTCATTGCAATTCACACGGTGCTGCCTGCTAGTGTCAGTGAACTTGCTTAACAAAGTTCTGCCTGACTTTCAATAAAATAAGTCAGTGTCTTTAACACTACCATGACACATAAAATATAAACTATATATATATACTATATAGGTATATTATTTGAAAATACTAAAATATAAAATACAAAATTATTTAAAATATTAAATTTAACAGCAAAAACTCTTTTCCCTCATCAGACCAGGGGACTGGCCAAAAATTCTCCCCAAACAAAAAAAAATGGGGGGGGGGGGGGTGGCGGCGGAAACCCAAAATAAAATTACACATCTTTGACAAAAGGCTTAGTTTAGAAATGTGTGCCTATTTACCACACTTTTATTAGATTCACCTCTATGCACGTGTGAATGTACTATGTAATAAAATATTTCTGTTCAATTTTTAACCACTTTTCGACTTTCGAATGTTTTGAAATTTTACATACATATAAAGAACCTCGGACAAACAATATATTGATAACTTAAGACCTTAGTTGGGGCTCAGAGGGTCAAAAAACCACTAGTTTTGAGTATGGGTAATAACCAGGTTTTTTTTGTATCCATGAGGTCAGGGCATGGTGTGAATTTTCCCTGGGGTCCAGGGCCGGAACTAAGGGGGGGCATGGGGGGCATGTGCCCCGGGCGGTAAATATCATGGGGCGGCAAAATATGAAAAGTGGTTCACTAAAACAAGTTGAAACTAGTCATTAAAAAAAGTTTTGAAAGTGTACATATCGCAACCAATAAGTTAGCCAAGAAATTAAGAAATTCTATTTAACTTGATTATGCATAATTTGTAAATATAAACGTACTTCAAATGCGTTACTTCACTCTAAGAAACAAGTATTACCATAATTCGTGGTCTGGAGTGAGTAAAACCACTGCGATGAGAGCTGGCATCTCAAGGACCCGTTGCGCGGGTGATCACTTGGCTGAGCAAGATGTAGCCCTTTCTCTGATAAATGCCCTCATTTTTCCAGCCCCTACTCAGTCGCTCCTGTGTTTTCGTACCATGTGCGTCTTTGCCTGAGGACGGGAGCAGATAGCAGTTCCCGAAACGTCGCTTTTTTCTGTTTTGGAAAAACTATTGTGTTTGTGTCGTCTTGTTTTGTCGTGTTATTGTCTCGTTTCAACTGTTGTGCTGAATTTTTTTGGGTTCAATATTTTTGTGCTGTCATCATTTGTGGTGTTTTTATCGTTCTATTCAGTTTTGGAAAACTATTGTGTTTGTTTCGTCTTTTCGTTTTGTCGTGTTTTTGTCTCGTTTCAACCATTGTGCTGAATTTTTTTTTTTGGTTCAATATTTTTGTGTTGTCATGATTTGTGGGTTTTTTTTCGTTCTCTTAGTACATTTTTCTTTGTTTTTCTTTGTTTGTTGACCATATTCCTGTTACGGAATATTTTGTGGTGTTTATATTCTGTTGACAACAGCAATTTTTTGCTTAATTTGTGCTTTTTGTCTTTTGGTTATTTTTACTTATTTATTTATTTTATTTTTTAGTTTTCTTCTACAGAAAAAGTGCTTAGCAATGGCGTATGTCCAAAAAACTTACATCAAGTAATGTTGAAAGTCATTGACAGATTAATTATGGAACTGAGTAACAGGCTTTGGAGAACATTAACAATAAGTTTTGATTTTTTAGTGGTGATCAAATTCATAAAATGGAAGTAGAAGATTTAAAAGTCAAAGCAGCAGAATTAGGAAACACAGTGCCGATCTTAACAAAGAAGAATTCGTATTTGAAATTGAAAGTTTTAAGCACCATGCATTAACAGTAGACTATGAATTAAAAGATGCTACAGCATCAGCAATGTTGAGCCTTATCTACAAAAATAAACTGGAGGAGCCACATCCTAACATTACTACTGCTCTGAGAATGTTTACACCCTTCCAGTTACAATTGCATCAGGTTAAAGAAGTTATAGTAAACTTAAACTTATTAAAAGCTATTTGAGAAGCACGATGGGCCAGCAGAGATTAACAAATCTAAGTAGGTATTATATCTATTGAACACAAACGAGCTGCTTTGATCAATTTTTATGATATTATTAACACTTTTGCAGCTAATCATGCTTGAAAAATTAAATTTTGAACTGAATTTCTTTGTATGGTTATCAATACAATATTATACTTAATTCAGAATCACATGTTCCTTATGTAATTTTAGTACTTAATAAACTTATTGGTAAGACATTAATTTTCACTGTTGTGCAAACAATAAACAGTAGTTTGATAACAGTCTACTTCATTATAATAAAAAATGTAATTGTATTAGTTTTCCAATTAGTGTACTTGATAAATAAAAGTTCTCAATTATGTATAAGTGAATGGTATCATTTCAACCACCGCTTCTAACGAAAAAGGGTATTTTAAAATGTTGGTAAGGAGAGGGCGGCAAATTAAGCTTTGCCCCCCCTAACGAATCTCCTAGTTCCGGCCCTGCTGGGGTCTACTCAATTGCCGATTCCTACAATTAATCACAGCCTGACATTAGCCTAATATCACCTCATAGAGGAAGTCCAGAATAACTCAAAATATCCTTTTCCAAAAAAATTTCCAATCTTGAAATGCTACCAAATGCTTGTCCTTATCATTCTTGTTTTACCCTCAGCCAGCTATAAAAAAAAAATCAGTGCTCTAACTTCTTCTTTTAGCCACTAGGCCACTTAAAAAATTTTGCCCAATAAAGTTAGGGCTAACTCCAGTATTAACTAAAGCTTGCACTTCCCTGTCATACACCTCCATACCTACACAAAAAGTTTCGACTTCTCGCATTACCACTAATCTGTGCTTACTTCCAACATGAATTTTTTTTTTTTCATTCACCACTTTCCTACAATAACCACAGTAATTTTCTTTATTTTGTCTCTTCCTGCAACCCCACCATAATGTCCTGTAATTCCACAAGAAAAACATTTTTTTTATACTTACTCAATTCCCTACTCTCTCTCCTACCAATTTCTCTTTTCCTAAAACAAAAAATCCTCCAAATGCGGTTTATGTTTACAGAAAGTACAAACAAATATTTTCCTTTTCATTTCACTTACTTCATTCATCCCCTCAACATTCTGCCCATCAGCATGCTCTATTTTATTTTCAGCCTGAGATTCTTCAACCTCCCCCAAAATTTCATTCTTCATATCCTGTTAAGCTGGGTTTACGATTGATTTCCTTAAGAATTATAAATTAACATCGAGCACACGATTAAGTCAAAACTACATTTTCCAGTTTATGATTGACATAGAAATCGTTAATTCTAACCAATCACAGCACAAAACACATGGTCGGCCATTGTTCGAAATGGAGAAGCAGGTTTGAAATAGGTTATTTACAAATAGGATATCTATTTTTCGAAATGGATGATGATTACAAATTACAAATATACGAATTCTAACCCAAAATACTGCCTCGCTCGGTCCAATAATAAGACATAAACTTCCGGTTGAAAGGTTCCGGTTTGTTGTGATTGGTCGCTTCCCTTAAGCCTTAACGAAAATATAAAATATAACCATTTCTGTTAAGTCTTCGGTCATCATATGGTTCGCACACGACCCGTCAAAATTCACACACTACAATCATAAACCATTCCACTAGTTTACATAGAGTCATATGGTACGTAAGTACACGACTAAGTCTTAATTCTTAATTTTCAATCGTAAACCCACCTTTACTGTTGCTCTAAACGCTCTCACGCCATGGAACCACCTTGGATGACCTTGATCCTACCTTTGACCTCGACCATTGACCTCAGTCACAATCTTGTCATAGAGTACCCCAATCCCCCGACCGATGCAATTTTTGTTACGGTTGCCATATTGAATTATAATAACATGTAAGCCATCTTGTTTTCGTCTGATGGAAGCCGCCATCTTGCATGACGTCACAGACGACATTTCTGTTATGCTAGAGGCCAACATTTATTTATTTATTTATTTATTAAAATCCACCACTAGATCCCCTTACAAGCATTACACTTGGGGATATGGGCTTAGTCAAATTAATATAAGTATACATATTTACTATATATACTGCCGTCGTCCCGGTAACGGAGGCTGCGTTAGCGGGTGAGCCTAGTAGGGAAGTCGGCTGGTATACTGTTCGGTCCGGATGGGCGCCAGGCTAGCTTGCAGCTAGGCCACGATGGGTGTGGGTCGTCAGCCCCTGTGCAGCTCACTAGGCTCGCCGGCGGTGCGGAGTTAGCGTCCGGAAAACACTCACATATCTCACTATTCGCGT
Source organism: Bacillus rossius redtenbacheri (assembly GCF_032445375.1). Lineage (NCBI taxonomy): Eukaryota > Metazoa > Arthropoda > Insecta > Phasmatodea > Bacillidae > Bacillus > Bacillus rossius. The sequence goes on from NC_086335.1 coordinate 5,098,281, forward strand.
CTCACGTCTCGCGGTCTCACGTCTCGCGGAGTCTCACAGGGTTACACTTCCGTCCTTGGTCGCGCGCGGGCGAATACTGACTAGTGATGGTGACTGCGCGGAGGAGGGGTGTGAGGGTGCATTTCGCCAGCGGGGGCTGGTGCTGGCGGGGTGGGGACCCGTCTTTACTGCCCACGGAGGTACGATGTCAAATGCCCCCCCCCTGGAGAAGACCGGTCTTACCCCGCGCTCTGGCCCCCGCGGCGTGTTTGCACCCTCTTTGCTGGCAGCAGGTCCAGGTGGGAGGCACCTGTGAGAGCTGCCGCTGGTAGGGTCTGCGCTCTGCTTCCCCCTGTGTCCCTCGTGGTGTACCTGGGGGCAGCATCTCCAGACGAGGGCCCTTGGGATGTTTCCCATGTGGTATGCCTCCAGGTACCTGGGTGGCTGTCGTACTCGGCGGGGGTGGTCAGGTCGACCGTCTCTTGCCCGACTCCCCAGAGGTTTTGGGCTGTCATTGGTCTTTACGGTGGTTACCCCATATTCGGGTTGCCCCCGCGTTTGTTGCAGATGGCATGGACTCCTTTCCTGCGCTGGGCTTCCTACCGAAGGGCCCATCTGTGGGCCCAGTGATGCCATTGTCTCTCTCTCCAGGCCGATTTGGACTGACAATGAACGGTAGGGCACCCTCTCCCGCTCAAGGATACCTGGTGACATGTCTGTATTGTTGGTTTCAGCTGCCTGATAGCACTGGGGACTCCCTGTTTTGCCACCGGGCCATGGGCAGTTCGGGTTTTGGCTTCTTGGTCCGGGTGTTGTGGGCCGGTCTCCTGCATAGTCCTCCACGAAGGGGGGGTGCGGTGACTTTCGGTGTGGTCAGATGGGTGGTTCTTCATCCAGATCGCTCACATACATTGTGAAGGTGGCTCCTTCTAGGGGTGCAAGGTGGCCCCAGGCACCGCGAGTGGGCGACTCCAGTGTTTCTGGGTCTAGCTCCTCCGGCTCAGTCACGACTGGTAGGGTGGGCGGCATGCCATCAGCTTCGGGCTCAGATTCCTCTGCTGAGACATCTGTGATGCTGAATTGCCCCAGGTTTTCTTGTTGAGGCTGCGGTCGGCACGGGGTTTGTACGTCGGGTAGTTCGCTATTCCTCCCAGCGGAGGGTGTTTGCGGTTCATCCGGTTCCCCCTGTGACCTCGTGTCGATGGATGGGCAGTTGGGAGTCGGTGTCCCCGGGAGCCTGTCTCCTGGGAGTGGGGCGAGTCGTAGGTCATCCCGGTGTATTTTCTTCACTCGGCGCCCGCCTAGGCATACCTGGTATGTCGTCTGGCCGAGCCGTTTCTGAACGGTGTAGGGCCCGCCCCATCGCGGGGCTAACCCCGCGCAGTAATTGCGAGGGGCAGCTGACAACGGGTGGACCCGGACATAGACTTGATCCCCGGCCCGCACCCCAGGAGGGGGTTGATTTGCTATAGGTGTGATCTCCTGCGCGTATGCCCATTGCCTCTGGCGTGCGCCCTCGTGTGCGAGGTTGCGACGCTGGGCCCGTTCCTCCAAATCTTCCGCTGTGTGCGGAACCCCATGAGTGGTCCACTCCCCGGGTAGTGGCAGGTTGCGCCCCTGGACCATCTCGGCGGGTGTCATACCAGTGGCGGCATTCGTCCGGCGCCGGATACAAAAGAGTGCGTCTGTGAGGTGTTGGTCCCACTGGGCATGGTCCTGGCCCAACCGGATGCGGAGTTGCACTTTCAGCTCCTGGTTCCTGCGTTCTGTGGGGTTGGCCCACGGGTGGTAGGCAGGTGTAGTGTGGTGCCGGATTTGTTGCTCTCCACACCAGGCTTTCCAACACCGGCCCAGGAACTGACTGGCATTGTCCGTGAGAACCGACTGTGGGTAGCCCCAGCGTGGCAGGAACTCTGTGCTCAAGATCTTGGTGATCGTGGCCGCCCGCACGTTCCGACATGGGTAGGCCTCCGTCCAGCGTGTAAAGAGGTCGGTTACTACGAGGATGAAGCGGTGTCCTCTAGGAGTTCGTGGGTAGGGGCCCATCACGTCGAGCGCTAGTGTTTGGAAAGCCGTGGTGGGCTCACGGGGCTGCTGTTGTTCCTCCCCATCTCGTCTTCGAGCCTTCCGCGACTGGCATATCTCACACTCACGCACGTAATCTCGTACATCGCGGGTGACTCCGGGCCAGTGGTAGAACTGACCCACTGCCCGTCGTGTTTGGTCAGTACCTGGGTGGCCGGCCAAGTCATGGTCATGGTGGAAACGTAGCACAGCCTCCCGTGCCTCGGGTGGTACATATGTTTTCCACTCGACATGTTCCCCGGGTGCTCAGTTCATCAATGTCCCGTCCTGGGTACTCCAGGTCTCCTGATCTCCTTCGATCACCTGCTGGCGTCAACGGGCAGCTTCTGGTGAGAATTCTTGTGCCTCTAGTACCCGTCGGTGGACGTCGTTCGAGGTACACGGAGGATCGCCCTCTTCCAGTGTGTCGGCTGTGATCCGAGTGCAAGTCGCATCTGGGTGAGGTAGCCTGTCTCGGCTTTTGGGGGGCAACATGTCTTCCCACTCTTCTGGGTCGATCAGCTCATTGCGCTCGTCCGGCTCACGGGACAAAAGGTCGGGCAGCTGGTTGTCTGCTCCGGGGACGTGTTCGACGTTGAAGTCGAAGGATTGTAAGAACAACGCCCACCGAATCAGTTTGCCCTTCCTTCCCTGCATTGTATGCAACCAGGTTAGGCACTGGTTGTCTGTGCGAAGTGTGAAAGACTTCCCTTCCAAGTGTGGGCGGTACTTCTTCATCGCCCACACAACAGCCAGACACTCCTGCTCGTTACTATGATAACGACGTTCTGCCGAGCCGAACTTCGCGCTGGCATAATCTATAACTTGCCGACCCCCATGCTGGTCCAGGTGGAACAGCACGGCCCCTACCCCCAGGGTACTGGCGTCGGTCTGCAAGTACAAATGACGCTCTGGGTCGACCCGTGCCAGAGTATGGCATTGTGTGAACACCATTTTGACCTGGCTGAATGCTTTCTGAGCAATTGCATCCCACCGGTAGCGGTGTTGTGGGGACAGGAGGTCAGTCAGGGGGGCAATGACGTGAGAGAAGTTCGGTACATAACTCCTCAGCCAGTTGATGAGGCCAATGAACCGCTGCAATTGCTTGCGGGTCCGGGGAACCTCGGCCTCTGCGATTTTCTGCAGGTGGCTGGGCTGTGGGCGGTTACCCGCTGCGTCCACGACGTGTCCCAGGAACTCGACTTCTGAAGCGCCGATGTGGCATTTGAGCGGAGCTACCGTTAAGTGGTGAGTGGCCAGCCGCTCCAGGACGAGTGCTAGGTGTTGGACATGGTCTTCCCATGTCTCAGAAAACACAATGACATCGTCCAGGTAGGCCATGGCAAACTGCCCCAAATAGCCCTCCAGCACTCGTGTCATCATTTCCTGGAATGTTGCAGGCGCGCACTTAAGGCCGAAAGGCATGGCTCTAAACTGGAAGCACCGCCCATCCGGGATGGTGAAGGCTGTCTTTTCCCTGTCCCCGTGCTGTATGGGCACCTGCCAGTAGCCGGCCTTCAGGTCAAGGGTGCTGAACACCTGGGCCCGTCCTAGCCCAGCTAAGGCGGCCTCGACACTGATCTGAGGGGGGGGGAGCACTGACGGTGATGGCGTTCAGGGGCCGGAAGTCGACGCAAAACCGTAATGAGCCATCCTTCTTGGGGGCCAACACCACACAGGAATTGTAGTGACTACTGGATGGCTCGATGACGCCATCTTGCAGCATCTCTGACACCTGCTCCCGGATGGCACGCTGCTCCCTGAAGCCATACCCCCTAGGTGGCTGGTGAATAGGTCGATCATGGGTGGTGGGGATCTGGTGTTCCGCTACTGTGGTGCGTCGGAGTGGGCTGGCCGTGGCGAACACACCCTGCCTCTCGCAGAGTACTTGTTGGATGGCAGCTTGATACTGTAGGGGGACATCGTGGTGTAACTGTCTCAGAGTCAGTGGCTCACTAGGTGGTTCAGGTGTGAAGCCTATGCCATACACTGTGAACCGTTTCTGTATTCCCACGTGGACGCGGGCTGACTTTAGCTCCACTACAGCATCATGTGCTGCTAGCCATGGTTGTCCCAGGACAAGGGCCTCGTGTAAATCCTCCACAACAAGGGCAGTCACTGTGGTAGTAAGGTCCCGAAGGCTTACCTCAATCTCCGCCTGGCCCACCGTCACTCCTGGTCGTGTGGTGGTCGCTAGACGCAGCTCCGCATGGTGAGGCCGGAGTGCCCCTGGTGGTACGAGGCTTGGGGTGATGAACACATGGCTGGCGCCTGTGTCCACCAGCGCTGCGGCCGGCCGGCCATTCACCTCCACCGGTATGCGCAGCAGGTGGTCTTGCAGTTGGAACAGCTGGCCCAGGGTTGGCCTGGGGCCAGTTGTGCTCCCAGTAGCCAGTGGTTTACCCAGTGGTGGGGCAGTTGGTGCCCGGGAGAGTGTTGTGGCAGGTGGTGCCGATGATGTTAATGGTGCTGGGTCTGTGGTAGGTGGTGCCGGCATGGCTGGTGGTGCGGATGGTGGTCTTGTGGGGGGCGGGCTTCTTAGTTCCGCGCCCCCAGTGGCCCGTTTCCCGATGATGTTGTCGTCGGGTGCTGGCGTTGTGATGGAGGGAGGGGGCACTCATGATGCCAGTGGTATGTTACGCTGGGACAGCCTCGTTGGCACTGTGGTGGCCGGTCATATTCACGTGGCTGTGAGTGTTAACGGTAGCCCTGTGGGTTGAGTGCCATTGGTGGTGCTGTCGCACCCTCGATGGCCCACTGTCGTCTGGGCGGGGTTTGCCACTCGGTTGACCTGACTGATTGGTTTGTCGGCCGGCTGCACTGTGTTGTGAAGTGGCTGCTGTTTGCCCGCTCTGGGGCTGGTGCACCTCGCCGCCAGATTTTCTGCAAGTTCTTCTCCGTGGCCACTGCCTGCTGCACGTAGTCTTCTACTGAGAGGTGTTGGCTGTTGTGGAGAAAAGGCTGGAGCTCGTCACGTAGCAGTGTGGTGATGGTCGGGAGCGCAGATGTCAGATCCGTGTTTGGGGTGATCCGCCAAAACAACTGTACTTTGTGGGCGATGAACAGCTCCACTTGCTCCCCGTCCCGCTGCTGTTCCCCATAGAATTGGGACGTGCAGAGTACTATCGCTTGGCCGGTGTTAAACCGCCGTGTGAGCCGGTCCACGAACTCGGGCCATGGCATGTCGAACTGGCCCCAAAGGCTCCACCACTGCTGTGCAGCGCCTCATAGCTGTTCGCTCGTCCGTTGCGCCCACTCGTCAACCGGTACCCTCGCTCGCGCCAAGCGTACGTTGCACTGTCGCAGGAAGGCCCTTGTGTCTTCGTGTGATAGTCCGCTGAACTCCGGTAGCGTGGTCCTTCCGGCACTCATCTCCACATGTGGTGCGGCTACCCATGGTGGGCTCAGGTCGACCAGTGGTGAGTACTGTTGCACGGGCGTCTGTTTGGAGCCGCACTGAGCACAGTTTTTACATAGGGTTGGTTTTGTGTCGACGGGTGGTGTCTCGGTGGAGGGGTTACCAGTGTTTGGGTTTCCTTGGGTTGGTTGCCAAGCAAGTGGTGGCTTCACCTCTGTCTCCCCTCTCCAGATGGGGTTCCCTGGTATGTCCCATGCGTTGGCCACGGTCTCACATTTGGTTGGGACTTTTCCCATGTCCGGTGCACACAGGCACGTGTTGTGCCATGGTAATGTTCCCGTCAGTAGATCCATGTTTTTTGGCAAGGAGCATTTCGCACAGAAAATGGTCATTGTGTGGGGTAACATTGTGTTGGTGTTACTATCAGATCTGAGGTGATGGTCAGTCGAAAATGTTTAATAAAATGTTTAAATTACTTTTAACATTGGAATATTTAAGAATCAAAACTAATGGAGTGGTGTCTGGTGTTTGTTTTGATCGTAGTTGTTTGTTACATGGTCGTGCGCGCGCACTCTGAGACGAGGGGAGGCGTGGTGGCCCCTTGCCCGGACGACCGCACAAAGAGAAGAGTGATAACTCTTGGGGTGGGGGGGAGAAGTGGGAGGTTGGGTCGTGAAGTAGTTGTCTGCGCGCGCAGCGTCGAGGAAGGAGTGCGGGATGCTGCCCGGACAATCGCACAAAAGGGAGGGCGATAGCTGCCCGGACGACCGCACAAAAGGGAGGGCGATAGCTGCCCGGACGATCGCACAAAGAGAAGGGCGATAGCTCCGACAGGTGTTGGGTCGTGACGCAGGCCAGCTGCGTCGCTCGCTCCGCTGGAAAGATGCGAGGGTGGGGAGGGATGCTCTTTGTTCGCTGCGCTGGTCGCGCCGGCCTGTCTGACCTTAATCACGTCGCGCGCACGAAATGGCCGTTTCCCGCATACAACTCAGCTTGGATAATGAAAAGTTGCTGTAGAACACTGAAATTTTCTTGATTTTTGCCACACGCAGGGGCGCCAAATGCCGTCGTCCCGGTAACGGAGGCTGCGTTAGCGGGTGAGCCTAGTAGGGAAGTTGGCTGGTATACTGTTCGGTCCGGATGGGCGCCAGGCTAGCTTGCAGCTAGGCCACGATGGGTGTGGGTCGTCAGCCCCTGTGCAGCTCACTAGGCTCGCCGGCGGTGCGGAGTTCGCGTCCGGAAAACACTCACATATCTCACTATTCGCGTCTCACGTCTCGCGGTCTCGCGTCTCGCGGTCTCACGTCTCGCGGAGTCTCACAGGGTTACACTTCCGTCCTTGGTCGCGCGCGGGCGAAGACTGACTAGTGATGGTGACTGCGCGGAGGAGGGGTGTGAGGGTGCATTTCGCCAGCGGGGGCTGGTGCTGGCGGGGTGGGGACCGGTCTTTACTGCCCACGGAGGTACGATGTCATTACATACTTTCCTTTTTCAATACTTATAACAAATTACAGTCACAAATTAAAATTAAAGAATAAAATTTCCCATATTATAGATATATCAAAAGGCCTGTGTTTCATAATACACTTGGGGATATGGGCTTAGTCAAATTAATATAAGTATGCATATTTACAATATATACATAAATTCCTTTTTCAACACTCAATACAAATTACAATCACAGATTAAAATCAATGAATAAAGTTTCCTATATTATAAATATATCAAAAGGCCTGTATTACATAATAATAACATGTTAAAAATCATTGATATCTGATATTGAATAAAAAAAAATTTTAATTATAAAATTTCTAAGTTCTTTCTTAAATTCATTATGATTGTTTAGAAGTAATAATTTTTTAGGCAACTTATTAAAAAGCGTAATACCTTTATGTTGAACTCCCTTTGCATATAACGTAGTTTTAAAACACTTAGGTTTGAGTTTATATTGATACCTAGTTTCATAATAATCGATAAAATGAGTTTCTTTAAAATTTTCCACATTTTCTTTTGTAAATAACAGTAAACGATAAACATATTCGGAGTAATATGGTAAAATATTTAGTTCTCGAAAATATGGTTTACAGGAGGAATTTGGTTTCTTATTACAAATAATTCGAATAGCTCTTTTTTGTAATCTAAAAATGTTCACACTGAAACTACTATTTCCCCATATTTCAATTCCGTAAGTCATGTAAGAGTGAAATAAAGCAAAATAAGCAGTACGTAAGGATTCCTTATCTAATGTATCGCTTAAAATTCTGAGTGCATAACATGATTTGCTTAATTTTTTAACTGTTTGTTCAATATGTTCTTTCCATTTAAGACTTTTGTCTACTATTAAACCTAGAAATTTGGTTGTATCAGTCATATTTGTTTTTTGATTCAATATTTGTTCTAGAATACTTTTCTGATCAATGTCATAATTAGGCCTAATCCTATTTTGAAAATACATAAATCCGGTTTTATTAATGTTAATTTTCAAGTTATTAGCAATTATCCAGTCACACATGATTTTAAATTGTTGTTCTGTTTTAGTCTTAAGTTCAAATAATGTATCAGTTGATACAATTAAATTAGTATCATCAGCAAATGATATGAGGTTTCCATTTGTAATTTGATTGGGTAAATCATTAACATATAATAAGAACAATAGAGGACCCAAAACACTTCCCTGGGGTACACCTTTTTTTATATAACCCCAGTCGGAATAATTTATATCATTATTACTTTTTAAAAATACTCTTTGTTTTCGCATATGTAAATATGACTGAAACAACTTCAATTCTTTTTCTCTTATACCGTAAAAATCTAATTTATTTAGAAGTATTTCATGATTAACTAGATCAAAAGCCTTAGAAAGGTCACAGAAAACTCCAAGTACATGGCGGCCAGAATCCAAGCTATTCAGAATAGTTTTAACAAAGTGGTACATAGCCAAAGTAGTAGATTTGCCTTTTTGAAATCCAAATTGCTCAGGTCTAAGAATGTTATTATTTTCTAGAAAATTAATTAATTTAACATGAATGATTTTTTCATAAATTTTTGAGAAGATAGGAAGTAAACTTATAGGCCTATAGTTATCAGCAGATGTAAAAGTACCTTTCTTGTGTACAGGAATTAGTTTTGTAATTTTCATCCTATCAGGGAAAATACCTTCCCTAATAGAAGTATTAATAATATGAGTCAGTGGTTTAGAGATTTGTTTTGCACATTTTTTTATCAAAAAAGAAGAAAGATTGAAAAAGTCAGTTGACTTTTTATTACTAAGGGATGAAATAGTTTTAATAACTTCTCTTTCAGTAACTGGACACATATGGAAACAATTTACATTTCTAGTAAGTTTAGAAAGAAAATGTTGATAAGAATTTATATTAATTTTTTTTAATTCGTCCGATATATTCAAAAAGTAGTTATTAAAATAATTTGCGATATTAACCTGTGAAGTAATTAATCCTGATTCACTGTTTAATTCATTAATCATATTATTTTGAGATTTGAATTTAGTTTCATTGTTTATTATTTTCCATAGCATTTTAGTTTTATTATCGCTTTTACTTAATAACCTTTTTGCATGTAATTTTTTAGCTTCTTTTAATACTTTTTTATATATCAATTTATAACTTTTGTAATATTCCAATATTTCATCACTTGATTCATTTCTTTGTACTAAGGAGTAAAGCTCCTTTAGTCTTACACTCGAAGTTCTTATACCTTTTGTAACCAGGTGCTTATTATTTCCTGTATGCATCTTATAATTGTTTACTTTAAGTGGGAATACATTTTCAAAAAGTTTCAGAAAACTATCTAAGAATTTATTATACATAGTATTTATATCATCAGATTCATATACCTCTTCCCAAGTGTTATTAGTCAATTTTCCAATAAAATCTTTTATCTGGAAATCATACATAGGTCTATAAATTTTTTTATTTATTGTATTAGTTGAACTTGATATATGTACAGGAAAATTTATTAGTTGAGCACAATGATCAGACAATCCAAAATCAATATTATCTACATTGATAGATGAGATATTAGATATCACATAATCTAATGCGGTGCTGTTTTTATTTGTTAGACGAGTATAACCACTAATCTTGTTTTTTAAATTGTATGAATTCATTATTTCCATAAGTCTTTCCCTCTCCCTAGACTCTACCATAAAATCAATATTTATATCTCCACAAATTATAACATTTTTATTAAAATTATTTTGTTTAAATAATAGATACACTAGTATCTCAAACCTTTCAAAAAATATTTGTAATTTACTATTTGGAGGTCTATATATACAGACAAATGTAACAATTTTCCCACTACATTCTACTGTTATTGCTACACATTCAAATTCACTAGTGACACTGAGATCTTTTATATAATTCAATTCATTGCACATTGGTAAGTAATTATCACGAACCAATATGCAGCTACCTCCATACCCTTTTTCTCTACAATATATGGACTTGATGGAATAGTTATATAAACCTATTTTATTGGAGCCTGCTTCTTGTGGATTGAGCCAATGTTCAGTGAGACAAATTAAGTCAATTTCTGTCTCTAAAGATTCTAAATAAGCTGTTAATGCTAAGTATTTATTTCTGATTGATTGAATATTAATATGTAGTTCATTTAAAGGACCAACACATTATCTGATATTCCTACAAAATTGTTACACATACTAGTATTTTCTTTACCAACATTACATACATTTTTTCCACATTTCCCAGAAATTTCATTAAGATCAAATACCTTTCCAACAGGCCTACTTTCTAGTTTTTTTGATGGCTAAATGAGGGTAATTCAATTATTGGATGGTTTACAAGACCAGTACATACCACACCTGCAGCAATCATCTGTTTACCTCTCCCATTGAAATGAAGACCATGCCTTGTATAATATTCCCTTTCAAGACTGTGCACATTGATCATTCTTACGTGGTAATAACGTTTACAAAATTCCTCGATTCTAGTGTTGATTCTCCTAATCTCAACATTGACGCAAGAATTTTCAATGAGATCATATCTATGTGGTATGTTGCAGACTGCAACTTTAGTATGATTTAGACGAGGTACCACAGATTTTAAAGTGAAAATTACATTATTTGCTTCATTTTTTGAAACATCATTTCCACCCGCAAAAATCACCACTTCATCATTCCTATTAAGTGAGTTGCAATCGTCCTTTATATTCCTTGCCACTTCTGCAATCTTTGCTCCGGGCTTGACAAACCCTGACACATTTACATTATTGTCTTAACTACTAATTTTTCCGGCAAGACCCTTTCCTTGACTATCTGCATAAATCCTAACCACTTTATGTCTTCCCATCTTGCTACCATTGTCTTCAGCACCATCCTCTTGGTTAGTGTTTAGCTCCTGTCCAGTATTACACAATACCGTGTATCTATTACCAGTGGAGATTGTAACATTTCGTTTTTGAAGAACACCACCATTATCGACTTGCCGCCTACCTATTACTCGAGACCATGTCAACTCATTTGATTGAGAGTTTTGAATTTGTTCCCGTGCTTTCCTTTCGTTTTGTAGATCATCCCTAAGTATGTTTATGATTTCCTTAAGAGAATCAATTTCTTCATGCAGAACCTTCAATAAGTCCCGATGACCTGTGACTGTATAGGATTCTTGGTTTTCCTCATTATCTTCGTTATTAACACTATCATGAGGCAGAATGCCGTCTTTTTTATTAGAGCAGTGTTTACAATACCAGTCACCTTTCACTTGGTCGATTTCACCTTGATTTATTACGCTACACTTCCCAAAATGATACCATAAATCACAACCATCACATATTATCCCATTTTTAACTACTTTTTTACATACTCCACACTTAATATTTTGCAGAAATCGTTTTCTCTCGCGAGAATTTTCACGTAGCGCACCACTCGGCGCCATATCCACGTCTTGGATTCCATCACTTTTTTTTTTTTTGTTCCTAGAGAGCATCAGCATAACTCTGTCTTATGCACGTAAGATCGATGTTCCATTACTTGCCAATGTTATTGTAGTCCTTCTCGACATATTAAATTTAATTTTTACATGCTTTATATTAGCTTCACCTGTATGTTTGTCTGTCCGTCTGTAACTCTTTCGACTAAGTTTTCTTTTCTTGCAAAGCACATACTTTTACCAGTTTCAATTGTTCCTTCCTCTGTGCTAGCCTTTCAGCTTGCTTAACTATTTTTTTTAATTTTTTTTACATGCTTTATATTAGCTTCACCTGTATGTTTATTTGTCTGTCCGTCTGTAACTCTTTCGACTAAGAGTGAGTGGCTCATCACTGTAAAATGTCCCACCAATTTTATTACGTTCGTTAGCCGAGCGGTCTAAGGCGCGCGACTTCTGTGACGTCAGCTTTCGGATTCAGCGATCGTGGGTTCTACTCCCAGCCACGCCGGAAAAATAAATATGTTTTTTTTTCCGGTAAATTCTAAGATTATATCCATACATCTAACTGTAAATGATTCGGAGAGACTTTACCATTTCTTTGTGACGTTGCAACTCCAAATAGTTATCTCAGATGGTAATAGGTAGTGTCGGTAACTCATTTCCCTATGATAATTATACATAAATATAGTTTAAAAAACTAAAAAAAAACCATGCTTTTAAAGAATATCAAACTAAAAAGTTAAAAATAAATATAGTGTTAAAAACTAAAAAAACATGCTTTTAAAGAATATCAAACTAAAAAGTTAAAAATAAATATAGTTTAAAAAACTAAAGAAACATGCTTTTAAAGATTATCAAACTAAAAAGTAAAAAATAATTTTTAAATTTAATTTATGACAATAGTATATAAGCAATACTAGTATAAATGAGAAAAAAGCATGGGGCGCTTAATATACAAAAAATATGGCACAAAGCGCCTCAAGCTTTTTTCTCATTTATACTAGTATTGCTTATATACTATTGTCATAAATTAAATTTTAAAATTATTTTTTACTTTTTAGTTTGATAATCTTTAAAAGCATGTTTCTTTAGTTTTTTAAACTATATTTATTTAATACAAAATTCATTGGAAGTGCTGTGATTCCAACCATCACCTCTCTGACTTCCAGGTTGGAAAACGACTTTAACAGCACGGCCAACGATACATTTACCAGACTGAAAATTAAATAAATTAAATAAAAATATAACACACATATTAGGAATTGTATATATTTTTTTTAATTTGAAGAAATAATAAATATCACCACATGTTCGAGACAGAATCGCCATATTTATGTTTTCAATACGTGTTACCAGGAACATGAGTTAACACACATCCCCTGCTAGAGAGCGTCACAGCCATCTTGTTTTCAGTAATCTATACCAAGAGCTCTAGCGTACACGTCTGCCAGAGTGAGTTGCTGCCATATTAATTCAATTGTTCCCGATAGAGTGCAGTGTGCCATTGCAGCATTCAGCTGGGCGTACACTCGTTTTTGCTTAACTATTTGTGTGTTGTTTTTTTTTGTTTCGGCAAACTGAACGCTGGTTTATTTTTTTTTAAGAATTTCTGTTATGGGGGTAATTTATTTGTAATTTTGTCTTTAAGTGAAGGTATGTTTTGTTCTAACTATTTGTATTGTATTTTATTATCACATAATTATTATCCAATTTAAGTGCATCAAGAATCAAAGAAAAGAACTCTGAACAAATTTAACTATTTTAAAGTTTAATTAATTATATTTTCGTCAAGGCAGTGTGCTATTCAGTTTTCGGAACTATTCTTTAAATTGTGCATTTGTAACTATGTTTGGCTAACTGTGTTATGCCATCTATGGTCACTTCCTTCTTCTTGGTGACCATCATGTGAAAAACTGTATTAATTTCTGCTCTTTATTTATCCACCGCATCCATGCGGTAGTTTCAAGTTTGGGTAGCCGCCTATTGGATGAGTTTTCGCAGATTTCTCTGGAAATCATGCTGGACATTTATTTTTAAATATTTCACCATGTAATTAGTCTTTTGAAATGTTTTTATAGCGGCCCACGAGTCATGGATCTGGAGTCCTTCCCTATGCCGGCCATGCTATGAACTACTTGTAACCCTTTGTTTGGAGTAGAGGATGTTCTCCTCTCTTTTCTGACGGCTACGGGATTCACTCACTCATGAATTCAGGAAAGTGATTCTTCGTTTTCATACTTCGCATGAAGCATGTGTTAGGCAATAAATGTGGACAACCTACCTAAATTCATTTTATAAATTTTCATCGTTTGTTTTTATTTTGTTTTGCTAACATAAATTTATGAATTAAAGTAACGTTAATATTTATTTAATATTCTGGGGCCCCATATTTTTTCTTTTTTTCTTTTTTTAATTTAAGTAACAAATGTAACAAGTAACAAATGTAACAAGTGATATTCTATTTATTGTTTATGAAGATTTATAATTAACTAAGTAATACTGTAATACTCATAAAGTTTTTTTTAATATCAAATATAACTGATGGTCTGAAAATGAGTTAGTTTCTATTTTAAAATATTACCCCCAAGTTAACCTAACAGAAAAATTCTCTTATAATTTTGTGAGCTGGTTGTTCAGTCGGCCTACCTTTGTGCTTAACTACTTTTTCAACCTTGAGGTAAGACACCATTGAGCCTAAGGTTCAGGGCAACTTCCACTGCTAGCCTTTCTCAAAATGGTCAAACCTAACCAGGCTGGGAAAGGTTGGTAGAAAGTTTGGTAGCAGAGCATGGTTCTGGTGTTTTATCCTTGGGTGTTGTGTTGTGCATGCGTAGATTTTTTTTTAGCTTGCATGTGTTGCTCCCTTGGAACCTTGCATGGCTTGGGGGTGACAGCAGTTTGGTAGTTCTTTTGGTGTATTTTTGTATTAATTTTTTTTGTTTGTTCGTTATGGCTACTTTGATTCCCGAGTTTCTCCTTAAAGATGAATTTTATTGGCATTTGAATGTCAATTGCGTGGTGTTCCCTGTGAGGACACTACTGCTACCATTTTGCGCAAACGATTGCGCACGGCACTTCAGAGTAATTTGACTTGATTGTGACAAGTTGGTCAATTTGAATCCCAATGATGAATTTAATCTGTGTGCCAGTAAAATTTTGGTACTGCAGGAATTAGTGTTAAACTTGGATGATGAAAATTTCGTAAGCACCTTACCTCATGTCAAAAACCGTTTGGCCCACTTAAACAGACGTGTCCAGTGCCTTTTGGACATTCATTCCCCTAAGTTGTCAGAGGTGCAGATTGCATCATTAGAAACTATACTGATTGAGATTCAAAAGTTAGGTGATATCCTCAATAAATCTGAAACTGAGTTTTCGCTTTTGTGTGACCTAACCCCTGTGTCATCTATTGCACAAGTGTGTGACCAACTTGGTAGGTTGGCACTACCTACTTCCTTGCCTCAAATTCCAGATATTCCTCCTGTTCCAGGTCCTTCCAAACAGGATGTTGAACCTGTTTGTAGTATGACAGGTAACCTTGTCACGTTACCTAACCTAACCTATGTTTCTGCAAAACAGCCCGCTAGTGCTAACACACACGTTGTTTTCAGTGGTGTACCAAGTACACATCAAGCAACAGCGCTGAGTAATAAAGTTTCATTTTCCAATGTGTTTGGAAAGTTAACCCACCCTTTAGAAAAAATGTTAAAGGATTTCCCAGCTACCGATGGTCTGCATATACCTAAGTTTCTCCATTTTCTTCAGCTCATTGTGAAGCTACGTCAAAGCAACTCCTTACATGAAGCTCAGTTGCTAGAGATTATTTACCCTTTTACCTTAGGTCCTTTGGCAGAGCGAACAAATTTGGCCATTTCTCAAAATCTTACCTTTGACAAGTACCATGAAGATATCCTGAGTTTTTTTATTCCCTCTAGGTTATTAACTCAGCTTCAGCTGAGCCATTTCAGTCGATTACAAAAACCAGGTGAACCTCTTGCAGTTTATGTAAACGAAGTGAAGGAGGCAGCTGCCATTTTTCGTTTACAAGTCTCAGAGCAGGAAGTGATAAATACCATTTTAGATGGTTTGTCTCCTGAAGAGCGATCTAGACTTGTCTTTCTGTCTAAACCCTCTTCCTTTTCTGAACTTGATAGGATGTGCATCCATTCCCAGAATGTCAGATTTGCGGACTACCATCGCAATACACATTTTCCTCAGTCATCAAGTTTCAAGCAATCCAAGAACCTTGCTGGTTCATTTAGTCCTACACAATCTGATCGTGTTTATGTCAACAGTACTGCTAGTGGACAAAAGCAGTATAAAATGCCTGCAAATCAGGTGAACTCAGACCAGAAGCCGGTCTGTTATTTTTGCAAAAACCCTGGACATAAAATTAAAGAATGTAGGAAGTTGCAACAAAAAAAACGCTCAGAGCAGGGACGCGAGGTGAGCCGCTTACCCTGCAAACCTAGCCTAAATAATGCGCAATATAACGCTCACCTGTTTCGACAAACCAAATCAGCTCTTTCTTTTCAAAAATACTTTGGAAGTAAAAATAAGCCTTACCCTGTCTCTAACATAAATTCTCCTAATTTGGTGGGGATAAATCCAGTTCCAGTCCCTCGGATTGTAGTCACCTTTGGCACTTTTGAAGTGCAGGCTCTTGTAGATTCAGGTTCCACACGTTCTATTATTTCATATGGTTTGTTTTTAAGGTTGAAAGAGGCAAAACTAGTTAAATCTGTTGAGAAAGGTCACTTTAAATGTTATACCGCCTCAAATGATGTGTTACCGATAGTTTGTTGTGCTATCATTAAGCTGAAAATTGCAAATTTTACATGGAAGTTCCCTTGTTTAGTCTCTAAAGATATTGGTTTAGATTTTATCCTTGGAGCAGACTTCATGTCTAAGTCTGGGCTTATTCTCGACATGCAAGAAAAAAATATTTCCTTTAAATTTCAAAAAAAATCTCAAGATATGTTTTACAGATAGTAATCAGAGTCAGGATAATCTTGCCGAAATCAGTGTTGACCAAAACGGTAGTAATACTTGTGATCCTTTGAGCCATTTAAATGATGAACAGCGTCAAGCACTTAAAAGTTTATGTGAACAGTTTCCCAAAGTTTTAACTTCATATTTAGGCCTTACTAAACTTCTGGAATATGAAATAAAACTCCATGATAAAAGCTATGTTAAAAGTCATCCTTATCGTCTGGCACCTCCACAAATGGATATCTTAAGAAATGAGGTACAACAACTTTTAGACAAAGGTGTCATTGAGCAATCTACCTCACAATATGCTAGTCCTGCTTTCTTGGTCCCGAAACCCAATGGTAAACAAAGAATGGTTGTTGATTTTCGTCGTGTTAATCAGAATATTGAGATTGAGTCAGTGCCTTTGCCAGATTTACATTCAGCATTTCATTGGTTTTCTAAAGCAAAATATTTTACTACCATTGACTTAAATTCAGCGTATCATCAAATTCCTCTAAAAAATGAGTCTAAGCCAATCACAAGTTTCTGTGTACCATGGAACCTTTATCAGTTTACACGTGTACCTTTTGGTCTCGCCACGGGTGCACAAGTTCTCACACGTTTATTAGATCAAATTTTCCATGATGTAAAATTTAAGTTTGTGTACAACTATTTGGACGACCTGGTTGTGTATTCAGAAAATTTCGAAGAGCATCTTCAGCATCTCAAAGAAGTCTTGTCTCGCCTGGAAAAGGCTGGTTTAACAGTGAATCCGCAAAAGGTTAAATTTGCCGTTCATGAAATCTCATTTCTTGGCCACAATATTTCATCTAAAGGCATATCTATTGATCCAGAGCGCACTAGAGCTATCAGAGAATTTCCTCCACCACAGGATGTTAAGGGCATAGCCCGATTTATTGGCATGATTCAGTTTTTTGGCAAGTTCATTCCAAATTTAGCTGAAAAGGCAGTTCCCCTTAACAGTTTACGAAAGAAAAATGTTAAGTTCGAATGGGGAAAGGAACAGCAAAAGGCTTTTGAATCTTTAAAAAATGACATTATAAGTCCACCAATTCTTCGTATGGCAGATTTCTCAAAACCTTTCATCTTACAAACCGACGCTTCAGGTTCAGCAGTAGGAGCAGTCTTGGCGCAAGAATTTGATGGTTGTCGCCAACCTATTGCATTTGCATCCCGGACTCTCACTCAACAGGAAAAGAAGTCTACGATTTATGAACTTGAATGTTTAGCTGTTGTTTTTGGTATCGACAAATTTAGGCCTTATTTAGAGCATGCAGAGTTTTTGTTGGAAACTGATAATCAGGCTTTGTCTTGGCTTTTGGCTCATCCCCGACAGTTAGGAAAAATTGGTCGTTGGGTCATGAGAATATCATCTTTAAAATTCAAGGTGCAGCATATCCGAGGAACGCAAAATGTTGTGGCGGATGCCCTTTCACGTATGTTTGATACAAACCAATCTAACAAACCTTCAAGCGAAAACTTTTGTAAAGTCCTCGTGACTGATTTTCCATTGGCATTCAAAAACATTCAGTCTTACCAGGAAGAAGATGAGGAATTGAGTAATATTGTTAAAAAAATTAAATCTGGAATTCCACAGAAACCTTATTTTTTATCTAAAGACATCCTTTATTCTAAAATTCGCCATAATCAGAAATGTATTGTGCTACCTAAAGTCTTGAAACCTGTGGTGTTTGAATACTTTCATTCTTCACCTATTGGAGCCCACCTTGGTATTTACAAAACTATCGAATCTATAAGAAAGCATTTTGTCTGGAAAGGTATGCATGGTGAAATTTCCAACAGAGTTAAGCAATGTCGTCTTTGTGCCCTCAGCAAACCTGCTCAAAACACACAATTGGGATTCTTGTCGTCTGAAGTATCTGAGAAACCTATGGAAAAATTATTCATTGACTTTGTAGGTCCATTGCCCAGAAGTAAAAATGGAAACAATATGTTATTGGTCTGTGTTGATGCTTTTTCAAAATTTGTTTGGCTCATTCCCTTAAGAAAGGCAGATGCACCATCTACAATTCGAGCTCTTCAGACTCGTATTTTCCAAAACTTTGGCGTTCCGACATCTATCGTCTCTGATAATGGTAGCCAATTCACTTCTAAATTATTTAAGAGCATGTGTTTCACCCATGGCATACGCCATATTACCTTGTCACCCTACTACCCTCCACCTTCGCATGCGGAAAGGTTCAATCGTAACCTCCGATCAGCGTTAATCGCTTTCCATGCGCAAGATCAGTGTAGTTGGGACAAAAATTTAGTTTGGCTTCAAATGCCATTCAATTACTCCCGCCATGAATCTCACAAAACTACACCGTTCAATTTAATGTTCACTTTTGCTCCAAACAACCCATTATCTAATATTTGGTGTCTGAAAGAGTTATTGCCAGAAAACCCTAAAAATATTAAGGAAGTTTGGGCCTCTGCCCTTAAAAATCTCAAACGGTCTCACGAAAGGAGCCGCTTAAAATATAATAAGAATAGAATAGACAATCCTTTTCGACGAGGTGATCTAGTTCTTTGCAAGGCTCATCCCACAAGCAAAGCAGTGGATAAAAAAATGGCAAAATTGTCATTTCGTTGGTCAGGTCCTTTTCAAATCCAACTCTTTCTCACGCCAGTCACAGTAAGCCTAGTTAACCCTGACTCAGGAGCATATGTGACTAGAGCACACATTTCACATTTAAAGAGATGTTATTCTCCACCTCCAGTTTGAGTAGACATTGTTTAGGTGCTGCAGAACCTAACCTTGTGCTCACTGTTGGTTTGCATTTCATTCGGGTCTGTGACTCAGTTGATCGTGGTCTGATCACCCACCGATCCTAGTCTTGACAACCCAGGAAACTTTAATTTACATGTATAGGCCTATAATATTCACTTTGTTAGTTAATAAAGTAACAAGAAGAGATAAGTAAAAAAAAAACCATGGTACTAATTTTAAGTCGGTTGCAACCTTTGATATATTTGTTATGTAGTTTAAGGGAATAAAGTTTTTTTTGTTAGTTTTTTTTATGGTATAAGGGTAATGAATTTGGTTTGATAGTAGATGTTATGTTAAGTAATTTTTTGTGTCATCTATTTACCACCTTGGTCCCTTTTGGTTTCATGTTCCAGTGTCCCTGTGTTTCTTTCCCGTCTGACTCACAACGTTGTGCTTCTGCGCCATGATTGGGCGGTTGTGCATTCTCACATGCATCCACGCCTTGGTTGCCAACATCACGGTAAAACAATTACAATCTGGTGTTCTGTTTGAGAAAGGTCAAGAGCTACATTTTTCGGATAGTTACTATTCTGTTGTGCTGAGTTTTGATCTACTTAATTTACACGATGAAAGTGCACAGTTGGAAACAACATTGAATCAAGTTCTTCTACTTAATAACATACAGTCTTCCAAAAAATCTTCTATGAATCAAGATTTTGCTTTTGTCATTCCGCAGCTCAGGGAGAACTTTTTAGCATACAAAACAGAAATTTTAGCATTAACTTCACTTTTGCCCCGAAGGGACACACACGAAAGACGTGGTTTATTTAATTTTGGAGGTACAGTGCTCAAAACAGTTTTTGGAACTCTAGATAATGATGACCTAGTGAGGTTAGAAAAACGTTTAAAATCAGTAACAGCAAATCAAGAAGATATTGCTACCAGTGTTTTCCACCATATGATTGTTGTCAAGGATTTGGAAGATAGAGTGCTTAATAATACTAAACTCATTAAAAATTTAGCAGTGCATTATTTGGACAGCTACAATGAATTTTTTAAGTTGTTTAACAGCACCGTTCATGAAGTTTGGGATAAGATGATGATGATAAGTCTCAGAATTGATTTAAATACCCTTCTGTTTAGAGTCAGTGAAACCCTCTCGAGCGCACGACTTGAACTGTGTGACTTACGTCTAGCCATTGAAAATAGTGTGCATGGAAAGTTAAGCTCAACCTTAGTAGTACCCAATGTTTTCCTTCAGCTATTAAATAAGATTCAGCACTTGATTTCTTTGCCATTGTATATGTTGGCCCCAGTTTCTATTGAAAATCTTCACTTATTTTATGGTCTTTGTCATGTTCAAGCGGTGATCTATAATCATTCTTTGGAAGTTATTGTTAATGTACCCTTGGCTACTAAAGACAGCAGCTTTGAATTCTATAATGTTTTTAGTTTTCCCTTTTTCTTTTCTAAATTACATCATTATATACTTCTTAATGTTCATGATATTTTACTGGTTAGTCCTGATAGGAAACTTTTCGCACCAATTAACTCTAAGTTACTTGCTGACTGTAAGGAACATGGTATCATCCTGTGCCCTCCTACTTTTCCGTTTTTTGATTCCCACATGGATAACTGTGAATTTAATCTTTTCCTCGGCAGATCGTTTATGGAATTTTGTGATAAGTCCATTGTCCCGTTGGACCTTCCCTTTTTTCAAAAAACTAACTCCTTATGGATCTTCACTACCAACCACTCTATTGATGTTACGTTTCTGTGTAGAACTTCTACCATGTCTTTTGAGCCTTTCACCATGTCCATAATGGGCAGTGGTTATATTAGCAATGCTTCACACTGTGATATAGTAAGTCCGTTCTTTCGAACCTTTGGATCTGTTAGCTCATCCCTACAGTTGAATTTATCACTACCTTCTGTACACGTTCCAAAATTTAACTTTAATTTAAGTCACTTAAGTTTTCCCATTTTGCCTAACCTAACATTAAATACCTCCTTGGTTAAGGACATAAATAATTTGCTAATTTCTCAACCCAGTGGTGTTTCTTTTAAAGATGTTGCTAACCTATTGCGTCCTCACACGGTTGTTGAGTCATCGTCCTATATAAGTTCTATTGCTATAGCCTTTTCTTGCCTAGTTTTGGTAGGTTTTTTTATTCTCAGTTTGTTTATTTGGTGGAAATCGCGGACCAATGCGACTACCCCCCCTAATACTACTCCAACCATTCCTTCAGGTACTATCCTCATTCCCTCCTCGGTGGAATAAGTTTTTGCTGTGTGTATGTAATTTTGTTTTGTTTTAATTGTCAGGTACTTAGTAATGTTTTGGGGATTTTAGTGATTGTTGTCACCCACCTGCTATGTTGTGGTTTGAGGGAGGGAGTGTGTGCCATTGCAGCATTCAGCTGGGCGTACACTCGTTTTTGCTTAACTATTTGTGTGTTGTTTTTTTTTTGTTTCGGCAAACTGAACGCTGGTTTATTTTTTTTTTAAGAATTTCTGTTATGGGGGTAATTTATTTGTAATTTTGTCTTTAAGTGAAGGTATGTTTTGTTCTAACTATTTGTATTGTATTTTATTATCACATAATTATTATCCAATTTAAGTGCATCAAGAATCAAAGAAAAGAACTCTGAACAAATTTAATTATTTTAAAGTTTAATTAATTATATTTTCGTCAAGGCAGTGTGCTATTCAGTTTTCGGAACTATTCTTTAAATTGTGCATTTGTAACTATGTTTGGCTAACTGTGTTATGCCATCTATGGTCACTTCCTTCTTCTTGGTGACCATCATGTGAAAAACTGTATTAATTTCTGCTCTTTATTTATCCACCGCATCCATGCGGTAGTTTCAAGTTTGGGTAGCCGCCTATTGGGTGAGTTTTCGCAGATTTCTCTGGAAATCATGCTGGACATTTATTTTTAAATATTTCACCATGTAATTAGTCTTTTGAAATGTTTTTATAGCGGCCCACGAGTCATGGATCTGGAGTCCTTCCCTATGCCGGCCATGCTATGAACTACTTGTAACCCTTTGTTTGGAGTAGAGGATGTTCTCCTCTCTTTTCTGACGGCTACGGGATTCACTCACTCATGAATTCAGGAAAGTGATTCTTCGTTTTCATACTTCGCATGAAGCATGTGTTAGGCAATAAATGTGGACAACCTACCTAAATTCATTTTATAAATTTTCATCGTTTGTTTTTATTTTGTTTTGCTAACATAAATTTATGAATTAAAGTAACGTTAATATTTATTTAATATTCTGGGGCCCCATATTTTTTCTTTTTTTTCTTTTTTTAATTTAAGTAACAAATGTTACAAGTAACAAATGTAACAAGTGATATTCTATTTATTGTTTATGAAGATTTATAATTAACTAAGTAATACTGTAATACTCATAAAGTTTTTTTTAATATCAAATATAACTGATGGTCTGAAAATGAGTTAGTTTCTATTTTAAAATATTACCCCCAAGTTAACCTAACAGAAAAATTCTCTTATAATTTTGTGAGCTGGTTGTTCAGTCGGCCTACCTTTGTGCTTAACTACTTTTTCAACCTTGAGGTAAGACATCATTGAGCCTAAGGTTCAGGGCAACTTCCACTGCTAGCCTTTCTCAAAATGGTCAAACCTAACCAGGCTGGGAAAGGTTGGTAGAGCAGGAATCATTTATTACTGTGGTGTCCACCATCTTGACAGTCATTATAGCCACTATCTTGTAAATTCGTAACTATTAAGCTAGAAATTCAATAAAAATTAAAAAATTATCAAAAAGTTCAGCAATTAATTTACTGAGCGATTCGATCGCTTCCTGTACTTGGTTCGTTACCTGGATGTTGCAAAAAAGGTATTTTTTAAAAATAATATTTATTCATTAAAAGATGGCGAAAAACTCGAAAAGAAACTTAGTTTCCTAGTCTACCGGCCTCCAGTGGGCCAATTATGACATATTTGCCACCATCATGGAAATTCGTAAATCGTAATAATAAACCTAGAAATTTGGTATATATCTAAAAATCATTTAAATAAATCGCATATTAAATAATGATTTATTCGATCGACTTAGTTCTATTCTCGACCAGTGATAAGAGTAACTAAAGCATAAAAAAAAATTGGTTATCTGTAAAGTCGGTTTACAGATGATAGTTTAACATGACGTCATAATAAAACATTGATGAAATGATTGCATACTTTTATGAATAAAATTGAATAATTTTTATTGAATTATCACTAATTTGTATAGATACAAAGAAGGAGTGAAATGAAATCTTCAATTTAATTGATAAATTTACTTTTATTTGCACTCATTAATTCAAATATGTTTATTACTTTAACGAAGAGATTATTTTAACTATAACTTTTATACATGTTTGCTATTTAACTTTTTCCAATCTGTGTTATTCTGTTAAGGATAGGACGATGATAGGAAAAGTATAAAACGAATGGGAGTGTTTCAAGTTTAATGTGCCTCGAAGAAGTCAAATCGATTTGTTGTTCCAATCGAGTGGAAGAGAGATAGATGCGGCGCAAGCGTACAATGAGCGTAACGGGAGACAGCGTAACGGAACAATGTGCGTAACGGGACACTTTTTCGTGCGTGCAGCCGGCGATCATCGATTTATTAGACGTCACGTCACAAATTAATTTCTGTTTCTCATTACTCTTCGTGGAGTTTATTAATTATTGTCTCTACTAAAATCGACTCTATAAAGGATATCTATACGACGAAATAAATGTGCTGTCACTGTGTCTACCATGGAATACTAAATTTTCGATGCATGAAATACCATTCAACCAGGACTTTTACAACGTTAGGCGTATAGGCCAAGCGTCTCCGAACAAAGTGGTATTTTAGACGATACTCAGCGAACATTTTAACAGGTCATGTGTAATGTCGGACGTTTAGATCAGTCGTCTCCGAACCACAAGATCAATCATGGTAATAAAAATAAAGCGCATTCGTCGAAAAAGAAACACATTAAAAAAAAGGTAGCACATTAAAAAAGGAAGCACATTTAACAAAAATGACACACATTTATTCGGAAATTCAACTCAGTAGGATAAGATCTCATTGGAGGGATACGATAGATATCATCGCTGGGAAAAGATTTCGCCACAGGAATACGATCTCGTCACAATACTACGATCTCGCCACAGGGATAATATTTTATCAGTGGGTAGATATAATACGATAATACAGGCTTGACTAAATACATTTAACGAAAAGAACGTACATTTCTACAAACATGCCGTCGTTCGGGGTCTCGGGCTCGAGTCCCGGTGCGGTTCCTAGCGGGAGTGGCTGTTGTCCGGGTGGGCGCCAGACTAGCTCTGGTGCTAGTCGGTAGTTGGGTCGTGGGGTCGATTGCCCTGCGTGTCCCACTAGGACCGTCGGCGGTGTTGCGTGGGTTTAAGGAATTCCCTACTCGGCGGTGGTTGGGAGTCGTAGGGTTAAGTAATCATACGCTGAAGTGAGGCAATAAATGACGTGCGTCATTTATTCAGGCGACTGTGGTTTAGGTGTAACGCCGTTGGTTACACGCCACGTCGTACAACAGGTGACGTCACCAAATACAAAAACTACACAATTACACAAAAATGAGTCTGAAAGTTACTTAATAAAACGTTGCACAAGTTTACAAAAGAAATGTTACACGAGGGTGCGTGACACAAGTTTATGAATGTTACGTGGAGATGCGTTGCACAAGTTTACAAAAGAAAAACGCTCAGTTCCAAGGCGTCGTACAAAGTCACTAAATATTCCGTATTAGCGTGGCACTAGGCGTTTCTGAGCCTGATTACTCAAACGAGGGGTGAGGGTGATTGGAGGCGGCCAATCCCGTAAATCTACGTATCGAGGCAGTGCTCGCGTCCACGGTCGTGGAGCGCGGACCGCGGCTAAATTCGCTCTAAGTTCCCTTACGGGGTGGTGTCAGTGCCGGAGCGACTGATTTTAACTAAAGTTCTGTTCCTCGGGAGACGGCCCGTGCCGTATGCTGAACCTACCCCGCGGACCAAGTGTGGTGCAGGGGTTTTTAAAGTTATGCGGCCGGATTAAGTCCTGGACCGATAAATTGGACCGGGTACGCACGGAGAGATTATTAAAAAATAGGTTTTAAGAAGTGACTATATTTACCAGAAATGAACCCGGTGTGGACAAAGGATGATGTCTCTCCGTGGGACGTGCGTCCGCCCCGGTCCACGAGTCGCGCTGTACTGGCGTCATGTCATGGCGCCCGGCCGAGGCTCGGTGGCCCTCGCGCCAGGGTTGACCTCATTACGTTAGTTTATGATGTGACATGTTAATAATAGAATTTAAGGGCGTTAAATTCTTACGTTAATTATTAAAGCTGAATCAAGATCACTCGTCCCTTCTACAAATTGCAGTTAGTATGTTTAAGAATTATTATATTTAAATTTTACATCACACCAGCGACTGTTTGTCTCTTGCCGGATTGCTCTGGTGGGGGTAATAACGTAACACAAGGGGTGCATAATTATGTCACATGGTCTAATTGACTAATTCAGGCAGAAGGCCGCCAGGGGAACACTCACACACGTATCGCCGTATTACACACGTGAGTGCCCGGGCACTCCTACGTCGCACTTTCGTTAACCAACTTCAAATTAATACGCAATACTGTTCAATAATCTGTGTTTGTTTTTAAACGTGGTTGGTTGAAATGACGGTCTGTTTATTTGGGAGGGGGGGGGGGGGGCCGGGTTCTACCTTGTCTGCTGGTGGCTCGCCTGACTCGGGTGGGCCGTGGCTAGGGGTGCGTTTCGTTAGCGGGGTTGAGTACTGGCGGTTGCAGGTCGGGCTTTGGGGTGGCCTTCTGTCGGACGACGTCAAACATTCAATTCAATAATCGTCAACTTACGGTAGACTCCAAATGTGCTTCATTTTTAGTTGATTGTGCTACCAATTGTGCTTCCTTTTTGTTGAATGTGATTCCTTTTCGTTGATTGTGCTTCCAATTGTGCTTCTTTTTTCGTTAATTGTGCTACCAATTGTGCTTCATTTTCGTTTATTGTGCTTCCAAAAGTGTGCCCTTTTCGTTTAATGCTTAGCCTGCGTATACATTACATTTTCAGTGTGTAAATTGCGTGTTCATTGCGTGTTTGGTGTATACATTGCGTGTGCATTGCGTGCCCATTTATTTTCTCGAATTGCTTCCGATTGTACTTCCTTTTTTGACTCTTATATTATAGTAATTGGTTCTTGTTCTGACTAGCATATTATTCCATCCGGTGCATGTATATAAGCGAGTCCTAGACAGGCTGCTATGTGTCGTGCTGCGCCGCCCCCAGCTACTTGGCGCCCTAGGCGGTTACCTAGTTCGCCTATATGGACGCGCCAGCCCTGTGGAGACAACAATTACAATTAATAGGTTTTTATCCGCAACCCGGAATTTTATCGCAAATACAAAATGCCTATTTCAATCCTGGCGCACAGGCCGCCCTAGCTGCTCTGTGATTGGCCGTCCCGCTGGCCAATCACGTCGTGCACAGGTTCACGCGTGCGGAACCCAGCCCTGTCTACACGGAAAATTTCCTACGCGAGTAATACTTTCAACAATAATTATTTAACTTATATATACTAAATAAACAAGTAGGCTGTAATTATTCAGCAATGAAGAGCCTCATACGGCGGCGGGCCTGCTTTGCAGACGGCTTTAGTATACACCGGCTCCGTAGGGTGGCAAGCTGTCTGCATGAATGGGCATGGCCATGCCAAAGTGCGAGGTGAAGACCTAAATTCACAACTAACTGTAGATTGCGTGCCATGACTGGAGGCGCCTGCCTGGGCATTCAGTGCAAATAAACACCGATCGAGTTGGGGATACCGATACGAGTGGAATGCTGTATGCTAATGGGCGACGTCCTTCGAAAGTGGCACGCACATAAAACCTCACTTAATAAAAATAAAATACGAATGCTCTTTCACCATTCGCCTTAAACCCATACGCCGACAGTTCTTCCACTATAACTAGTGAATAGACGTTAGTATAATAATATTAGCACAGGGGCGGATACAGAGGGGGGGGGGGGGTCACAGGGGTCATGACCCCCCCCCCCCCCCCCGGCAGTGAACTGAAAATGAATTAAATGCTTAAGACCAAAAACTATCGCCGATTCAATGATCACTGATTATCAAGATGTATGAAAGCTACTTTCTGTTTGATACATGCTGGCGACTAGCATTGCCATTCTCTTGTTTATTTTCTCGTTATTTTCAGAAAGTCATTCAATATATATTATTCTTACAATTATTTAATACAACATACATTCAATCATGTTCAAAATTGCTTTTCGCTAGTTTTTTTTTCCCTTGTTCGCATATTTAAAAAAATTCTTTCACTCTACTTAGCAAGAAATGAGAAATGTTTCACTCTCATGCCGCTAGATAGTGCGCACATCTCGATAGCATGGAAAAATCAAGAAGCATTGTGCAGGCTCACACATGAAACATTATATCTTCTTTGTTTTGTGTACGTCAATCCAGTCAATATTACAACATTCAACATCGCAGTGTGAAGTGTGATGTGTTTTACAAGTAAACAAGTGCAAAACATATAATGGTAAGTTAGTTAGACTTTAATTGTGTAGCTAGCTTAATTAGTACCAATTATAGAAATAGAATACCTACTAACTGCTCAAAAATGTTTTGGTATGACAATCAATATTTTTTTTAGTGCTACATTTATTCCTTAAGCCAGTAAAAGTAAGAGAAAGTCGGATTCACAACCACATTTAACGTACGCATGAACACACGCAAGTATGTTAAGTTTTTGAGATTGAATTCGCAACCTTTTGCCTTTACAAGATGTCGGCAATACATAATTTTACATTACTCTTTTTAGTAGAAGTGATAAAAAAGATTACAACATAGAGCGAAATTATTTCGCAACAATAATTAATATTATCTTAAGTGTTAAGTCTTACGTTTGTACTTGCTGGATTCACAACCACCACTTAGCGCACGTAGGTACGAAGTAGAAAGTTGAGTTGATCAACTCTGTTATGTACGTACGAAAGCTATGCGACATTGTGAATGCTTGCATGCATTTTAAAATAAGTACTTAATTTTAGCAACCAAATAAATAAGTTAATGATTTATTGCTATTAATATTCTTATATGTTATTTTTGCCAACCATACAAGATTAAACTATTGTTTTAAAAAATCCATACAGACACAAAAATTTCAATTAATATTTTATCTCTCCTTGGTTTATTTTAGGGTGATTCCTTGAAGAATGTGACTGGAGCAAAACGTCGTGCATCTGGTAGAACTATTGACAAGTTTTTCAGTAAGAAGTCAAAATCTGAGACTGAGACAAGAGGTGCATCGTCGTCATTACTACCATCTACATCTGTGGATCAAATTTGCCATATCGTTCCAGCTCCTGAACCTGTTGCCTTAGTTGTTAATGAGCTCATATTGCCAGATAGAAACAAGCCACAGGCACAACTTCAGTTTTCGTCTGACTAGGCCAGACCAATTTAAATGATTTCACCAAGGCTATGCTATTAGAGCGACACTGGACACCACCATCAGATTATGTTTTCCCTCACTGTATTGTTACCAAGAAGGGGAAAGAGACAAAGAAGTATGCCCAGAGATCGCACTTGGAAAAATTTCTCTGGCTCGTGCTTTCGCACAAAGATCAGGGACTTTATTGCAAGTACTGTGTCCTTTTTG
Organism: Bacillus rossius redtenbacheri; assembly: GCF_032445375.1. Lineage (NCBI taxonomy): Eukaryota > Metazoa > Arthropoda > Insecta > Phasmatodea > Bacillidae > Bacillus > Bacillus rossius. The sequence goes on from NC_086335.1 coordinate 5,127,022, forward strand.
CTGCAGGCTCAGGGGGTGGCCTTCAAACCAATACCCCTCTTAGAAGGATGGTCAAGGAATCTCTGAAGTCCTTCGATGATCTGCTTGGAGGAAAAGGATCTCTTATGACGCACCAGTGGAACCAGTATCACCAGTGGGCTGTTGAAGCTGGAAAAAACTTTATTTTAACATATCACCAACCATCACTCGAAGTTGCAAATCAGGTTTGCTCACAAAGAGAAGCACAAGTTAAAGAAAATCGAGAACGTTTATGACCAATTGTCAGCACCATCATCTTTTGTGGTCGTCAAAATATTTCATTGCGTGGCCACAGGGACGATGGAGTCTTACATGAATACGGTGATGTTCCCAGTACTAATGTAAAGCTAAATGCGAATAATGAAGAGGCCAGTTCTGTGGTGAAAGATGATGGGAACTTTAGGGCTCTCTTGCGCTTCAGAGTTGACTCTGGTGACTCAAACCTACGCCGCCACTTGGAAACTACTTCAGCTAATGCCACATACATAAGAAAAACGACACAGAATCAACTTATTGATATATGCAAAGAAGAAATACAAGAGTCGATTTAGGCCAGAGTGAAAGAAGCGAAATTCTTTTCTGTTTTATTTGACGAAACAACTGATGAGTCACACATTGAACAGCTAAGTATCTCCTTTCGTTACCTTCACAATGGATCAGTTAGAGAGGACTTCATCATATTCTGTAATGCATATGATATGTCGCTCCGAAGATGGTGATGGGGAGACTCGTCTAACTGGCATCGCCCTAGCACACATAGTTCTTGATCTCTGCAAAAAGTTTAATGTAGATATGACAAACTGTGTTGGAATAGGCACCGATAGTTGCTCAGTTATGGTTTCTGGAATGAAGGGTGCAGTTCATGAACTTGCCAAGACAGCCATTCATGCCAAAAATTGTCCTTGTAATAACCATTTGTTGAACAATTCACTTGCACGATCGTCTAATGACGTACCTTGCCGCAACACATCAGCGACAATGAAGAAAATTGTGTTATTTGCTAATGCCTCAGCAAAGAGACATAAACTCTTTAAGAAAGTTCTAGGTGGGACCTCACTGCAGGGTATTTGCGAGACACGTTGGGTGGAGAGGCACGACGGCCACTTGCAGTTCCAGGGTGACACACTGGTAAAAATTTGTGATGCTCTGTACGAGATATCACAGTGGACAGACAGCAAAACTGAATCTGATGCCCAGTGCCTTCGACATGCTATAATCAGTCAAGAGTTCATTGTTTCTTCCATATGCCTGAGTGATGTATTAGGTAAGTTAAGAAACACTTCATTCCCCTCTTTCTGGTGCCATATTTTATTCGGGTGTGATTTCAATTTTGCGATATTTTTTCTTTGTCTTTGTACAGGAACAACTGTGTCACTAAGCCGTTTATTTCAAACACACACCTTGGATTTGAAGAGGGCTATGGATGCTGTAACATACACCATTAGTGTCCTGGAGAAGAAGAGACAGGAAGCCGATTTAGTTTTTCGGCAACTATTTGCTAAAGCAGAAGATCTTGCACGAGAGTTGGATATGGAACTGAAAACACCACGTATTGTTTCATGGCAGATATATCGTGAGAATTATTTTTCTCAACCAAATGTAGCTCAATGCCCTGAGGAATACTATCGAAGAGTAGTTTATATTCCCTTGTTGGATAATATCATAAGTGATTTGAAGAAGAGGCTCAGTCCTGATGTCATGGATATATTCAGTCTGAGAATACTCTTGCCTCGCACAACCTACACTGAAGAAGATCTGGAAGTTGTGCGGAAAGTAGCAGAGATTTATAAGCAGCTCCTAAATGTGCCGGTCTCCACAGTCCTGGAAGAGTTCAAACTTTGGGTCGCCAAATGGAAGCGCGAATCTGGGGGTGTTATTGAAATACCAAGTGCTCTGCTTCATATCATTGATTTGTGCGACACAGTAATGTACCCTTCTATCAACAAACTTCTTAAAATCCTAGCTACGCTACCTGTTTCTGTAGCAACAGCAGAGCGTTCATTCTCAACCCTTCGTCGCCTCAAAACATGGCTCAGATCAACAATGGGGGAAGAAAGACTTACTGGTCTCGCATTGCTGCACATCCACAAAGACATTCAGCTAGACATTGAAGCAATAATTACAAAATTTGCAAAGACCAGCAAAAGGCATCTTGAGTTTATCCTGCAAATATATGCATAACAAACCAACATGGCAATCATGGCATAATTATTTATGTAACCAAATGTTCCAAACTAATTCAGATTGACATCACAACACAACTGTAGTGCAGTGTGCTGTGTCCTATGTAGTTGGTTGAATTATGCATGCTGGGCAATTCGTTCTTTGGACATAATAAACCTTGATAGATATCATTGGTAGTGAATATTAACTTAAAGAATGTTAATATTTCTGCCAGCAGTTTATTCAATGTTAAGATACGAAAGCTTCTTAAATTGCACCATTTTGCTCCTTCAAATCCACATTTTTCCGGGGAAGGACCCCCGGACGTGCGATTCAGTTTTGGGGTTTCGTGATAAATTAGACGGTGGTGACCCCCCCCAAAACAAAAGTTTAGATCCGCCCCTGGATTGTGTCCGTAACGAAACGTGCAACGATTATGTCATACATGTCCAAGATGGTGGGCGTAACAAAATGTGCAACTATTCTAAAATCCCATATGGCGGCTGTAACAAAATGCGCAAAACTTTTTTTTAAATATTTTTAATTAAAATTTAATTAACTATTTTTATATATTTTCAATTTATTTCCATTAAAATATGATAATAATTACGGATTTTCAAGATGGCAGCCGTAAAGAAAAATGCAACAGTAACGTCTTAATACAATATGGCGGCCAAGGTATCCTAATGTACAAGGTGTGGCTTAGAGTGGCATGACGCTAAGGAATTTAAGCCGTTTTGAGGAATTTTCAAGCCGTTGTTGGCATTGTTAAGGATTAAACGAGAAATTTTCCTTCAAAACGAAAATGTTCTCTCGAAAATCGGACATTTTTAGAAATTTTGAGGAATTTTAAGGAAATTTGATAACAAAAAAAGGCCGCCTTGACGTCAAAATGTAAAACAATCTTTCAAACCACAGCCTGTAGCCTGTCCTCGGAGGACCATTTACATACTACTGCTCGTCTTATCAAAAATAGTTTCTGACAAAATTTTAGATAAAAATTATAATGGTTCAAAAAATTTTAACGGATTTGATCGCTTGATTACTAAGGTAGTAATTAATTTGTATATTTTAACACCTCTTTATCTACCCTTTGCAATTAAAAATTGTTTCCACAAAAGTTTTAGATAAAAATTACAAAATTAACTAACAATTTAAACGAATACAATGTTGTGCTTATGAAGGGAAGTGATATTTTTTTGTCCTCCATCCCTTGTTTTTTTGACGCCTTGCAGTTATGGTTGGTCATATCAAAAATTTATTCAGACAAAAGATTTTAAATTTGACCTACGAGTTCTAATACCATTAAACGAATGTGATAGTTTCTACATTATGAGAGTTACAGCGATTGTTCTGGTTTTTTTTTTTAAACCTTCCCTAATTCTTCTCCTTTGGTCGGATATTGCTTAAAAACGAACTCGACCACCGAGATTTTCCACTACTAGATTGTATGACTGTATGTATCTGTTTGGAAGTATTTAGACATGCGGCAGTTATCATGTCCACAAAATTGTGATATATATACACACACACATACACACACACACACATATATAAGTATATATATTTGAGGATTTGGGGTCTATGGAATATGAAATGAAAAAAATATATAAAATTTTTCGGAAGTCTTACGGATACAATAGGTAACGTCAACAATATGTAGCATTTCTTTGAAATCGACCTAAAAGTTTACGTTTTATCCATCTCACCTATTAATTTGGTACTATGTAAAAAAAAAATTCTCATATAAAAGTAAATAAATGTATAGTTGCAGATCAACTGGAAGGCTGTTTCCGCGATATGCAAATTGTTCTGGCCTCGCGCAGGCCAACGTTTATTATAACTGCTTCCAGTCTGTAGACATATTGAAGTTTGAAATGGCCACGTACTGGAATATGTCCCGCGAGTTAAGGTACAGCTAGGTCATAACGTGACAGTGGTTATTTGCTACTTTACTTGAAAGTATTAAAATACCACACAAGGTTACATTCACATATCAGAGCACTCTATAATCAAAATTTTTTGTCTCATTCAAAAATTTAAGTAACAATGCTTTTTTTGAATCATAAAATTAAACATTTAATATCATAGTTAGATTGACCCTAACTAAATTCCCAGAAAATACCAATCTCTCACTAACATGCGCAGTAAACACTGATAGGCCAGACAGTAAGAACTTGTTAGCAACATGCTCAGTCAAGTCGCTAACTGCTCTCAATGTCACCGCGCCTGGTCTGGCGAGCTAGTTCACACTTGAAGACGCCACTAACAGTCGCGCGCAGACGGACAGCTGGCGGCCGACAGATGAGGCTGATAAGTGGGGCGCAGAGGACGGGTCAGACACGATAACGGCGCGGCAGTGCGCGGCGTGACCGCGGCCTGGACGGATCAGCGACCATAAAGGACACTGCCTGCCACTCCGTCAGAGCTCAGCTAACACCGTGCTCTCTGCTACACTGTGCCTGCCACTCCGTCAGCGCTCAGGTAACACCGTGCTCTTTGCAGCACTGTGTCTGCCTCTCCGTCAGCGCTCAGGTGACACCGTGCTCTCTGCTACACTGTGCCTGCCTCTCCGTCAGCGCTCAGGTAACACCGTGCTCTCTGCGACACTGTGTCTGCCTCTCCGTCAGCGCTCAGGTAACACCGTGCTCTCTGCTACACTGTGCCTGCCACTCCGTCAGCGCTCAGGTGACACCGTGCTCTCTGCTACACTGTGCCTGCCACTCCGTCAGCGCTCAGGTGACACTGTGCTCTCTGCTACACTGTGCCTGCCACTCCGTCAGCGCTCAGGTAACACCGTGCTCTCTGCGACACTGTGTCTGCCTCTCCGTCAGCGCTCAGGTAACACCGTGCTCTCTGCTACACTGTGCCTGCCACTCTGTCAGCGCTCAGGTGACACCGTGCTCTCTGCTACACTGTGCCTGCCACTCCGTCAGCGCTCAGGTAACACCGTGCTCTCTGCGACACTGTGTCTGCCTCTCCGTCAGCGCTCAGGTAACACCGTGCTCTCTGCTACACTGTGTCTGCCTGTCCGTCAGCGCTCAGGTAATACCGTGCTCTCTGCTACACTGTGCCTGCCTCTCCGTCAGCGCTCAGGTGACACTGTGCTCTCTGCTACACTGTGCCTGCCACTCCGTCAGCGCTCAGGTAACACCGTGCTCTCTGCGACACTGTGTCTGCCTCTCCGTCAGCGCTCAGGTAACACCGTGCTCTCTGCTACACTGTGCCTGCCACTCCGTCAGCGCTCAGGTGACACTGTGCTCTCTGCTACACTGTGCCTGCCACTCCGTCAGCGCTCAGGTAACACCGTGCTCTCTGCGACACTGTGCCTGCCACTCCGTCAGCGCTCAGGTAACACCGTGCTCTCTGCTACACTGTGCCTGCCACTCTGTCAGCGCTCAGGTAACACCGTGCTCTCTGCTACACTGTGCCTGCCACTCCGTCAGCGCTCAGGTGACACTGTGCTCTCTGCTACACTGTGCCTGCCACTCCGTCAGCGCTCAGGTGACACTGTGCTCTCTGCTACACTGTGCCTGCCACTCCGTCAGCGCTCAGGTAACACCGTGCTCTCTGCTACACTGTGTCTGCCTCTCCGTCAGCGCTCAGGTAACACCGTGCTCTCTGCTACACTGTGCCTGCCACTCTGTCAGCGCTCAGGTGACACCGTGCTCTCTGCTACACTGTGCCTGCCACTCCGTCAGCGCTCAGGTAACACCGTGCTCTCTGCGACACTGTGTCTGCCTCTCCGTCAGCGCTCAGGTAACACCGTGCCCTCTGCTACACTGTGTCTGCCACTCCGTCAGCGCTCAGGTAACACCGTGCCCTCTGCTACACTGTGCCTGCCACTCTGTCAGCGCTCAGGTAACACCGTGCTCTCTGCTACACTGTGCCTGCCACTCCGTCAGCGCTCAGGTAACACCGTGCTCTCTGCGACACTGTGTCTGCCTCTCCGTCAGCGCTCAGGTAACACCGTGCTCTCTGCTACACTGTGCCTGCCACTCTGTCAGCGCTCAGGTGACACCGTGCTCTCTGCGACACTGTGTCTGCCTCTCCGTCAGCGCTCAGGTAACACCGTGCCCTCTGCTACACTGTGTCTGCCACTCCGTCAGCGCTCAGGTAACACCGTTCCCTCTGCTACACTGTGCCTGCCACTCTGTCAGCGCTCAGGTAACACCGTGCTCTCTGCGACACTGTGTCTGCCACTCCGTCAGCGCTCAGGTAACACCGTGCTCTCTGCTACACTGTGCCTGCCACTCTGTCAGCGCTCAGGTGACACCGTGCTCTCTGCTACACTGTGCCTGCCACTCCGTCAGCGCTCAGGTAACACCGTGCTCTCTGCGACACTGTGTCTGCCTCTCCGTCAGCGCTCAGGTAACACCGTGCTCTCTGCGACACTGTGTCTGCCTCTCCGTCAGCGCTCAGGTAACACCGTGCTCTCTGCTACACTGTGCCTGCCACTCTGTCAGCGCTCAGGTGACACCGTGCTCTCTGCTACACTGTGCCTGCCACTCCGTCAGCGCTCAGGTAACACCGTGCTCTCTGCGACACTGTGTCTGCCTCTCCGTCAGCGCTCAGGTAACACCGTGCCCTCTGCTACACTGTGCCTGCCTCTCCATCAGCGCTCAGGTAACACCGTGCTCTTTGCAGCACTGTGCCTGCCACTCCGTCAGCGCTGTGCCTGCCACTCCGTCAGCGCTCAGGTAACACCGTGCTCTCTGCAGCACTGTGCCTGCCACTCCGTCAGCGCTCAGGTGACACCGTGCTCTCTGCTACACTGTGCCTGCCACTCCGTCAGCGCTGTGCCTGCCACTCCATCAGCGCTCAGGTAACACCGTGCTCTCTGTAGCACTGTGCCTGCCACTCCGTCAGCGCTCAGGTAACACCGTGCTCTCTGCTACACTGTGCCTGCCACTCCGTCAGCGCTCAGGTAACACCGTGCTCTCTGTAGCACTGTGCCTGCCACTCCGTCAGCGCTCAGGTAACACCGTGCTCTCTGCTACACTGTGCCTGCCACTCCGTCAGCGCTGTGCCTGCCACTCCGTCAGCGCTCAGGTAACACCGTGCTCTCTGCTACACTGTGCCTGCCACTCCGTCAGCGCTCAGGTAACACCGTGCTCTCTGCAGCACTGTGCCTGCCACTCCGTCAGCGCTCAGGTGACACCGTGCTCTCTGCTACACTGTGCCTGCCACTCCGTCAGCGCTGTGCCTGCCACTCCGTCAGCGCTCAGGTAACACCGTGCTCTCTGTAGCACTGTGCCTGCCACTCCGTCAGCGCTCAGGTAACACCGTGCTTTCTGCGACACTGTGCCTGCCACTCCGTCAGCGCTGAGGTAAAACAATGCTCTCTGCTGCACTGTGCCTGCCACTCCGTCAGCGGTCAGGTAACATCCTGATTTCTACAGCCTGGGTTACGCTAGACATTCCAATCCGTCTGCAGCCAGGTAAAAAAATGTTTTTACAGTGTGGATTGCACTAGGCCTGTTAATCCATCTGCTTTATGTAACATATTGCTCTTAACAGCTTGCGTTATGGAGTGCCTGCCACTCATTCAACGCAAAGTCTATTCCTATTCTCTACAGCTTTATAAATTAACGACTCCGATAAAGGCGAAAAATATTTGAAAAATTCTGAACCCTGGCTTTTGACCTGGTTTTCGACAAGATTTTTATCTAAGTACTACTTATTTGGTTAAGAATCATTAAATAGTTAATAATCTAAAGATTTTTTTTTCTCCATGCGTACTTCTATTCTATAGCCATATACCATAGATAGCAGCACCATTAGTTACACATTTTCGTTCCGTTACTTATTTTTTCTTTTACGTAATTACTCCGACCAAATGACGTATACGGAGAGCGAACATGTTTCACATTAAAAGTTAACATAATTTATATTTTTAAATATATTATTTCCTAAATTTAATGTATATCTCATAATTTAATTTTTTATAAACATTCCCTATCCTTATCTATGCGTTCAGGTGATAATGTTACATCTTTATACTACTTTCTATACCCACGACCTTATCTCAGTTATACTCACTACACACTTAGGTTAAGAAGGTGCAAAATGTACGGAATACATGAACAAATTTTTCATATGTCGTTCACGTCAGTTGCTTTGTTGTTAATTCAACGACAGAACTGCAACCTAAAAATTCTTAACATAGGCACTACATCTGGTATAACTGCTCGGGAGTTGGGAGGAAATAACCTATGTGAACTTGGGCTTTCACATTGTAGAAATTAGCCTAATACAAAGCTAAATAAAAATTTGTGTTTGAAACGAATTACCTTATACTTTTATAATTGGGATAATAATATCTTACTGTAACAGACTGAAAAAAAATAGCATTGTTAAAATGAAGTTTCAACAGGGTGATTATGTGTTATGATTGGATTATTTCGTATACAAAAAAAAAGATTGTGTTTAGTTACACAAGAAACAATCTTATTGACTTTACTCAACATTTAAGATTAAAATATTTAAAAGTAAAAATTTCAATAAAAAATTATATTTGGTTCTTAAACCGCAGCTACAGATTTGGAATATTGTAAAATCACACGATGGGTTGGTTAGGTCAGAATAGCTACATCTTAAATTGGTAATTCCTAAGCAACTATAAGATATATTTTATAGTTTTTTATGATAGCTATAATAAACCAACCAACCGTCCACGATGTTATTTTTAGCGCAACTTCTGCTGCGGTTGCGTTAATACGTAATTACATTTTTTTTCTTCATGGCATCGGATATATGCAGGTTAACAATTTGTTGTGTATCTGCAGTATGATTAACGCTGCGCTGTCTCTTTATTTCAAAGTTAAGTAAGAATTGACACAATTGTAATGCCGGCATCATTGGGATTTTTTTAAGTTTTCATTATTTATTTGTAGGCCTATAAAATATAACATAAAATATTAAAGAATGGTGGTACTATTTGAAAGTTTTATTTTTTAAAACCTATGCGCATTGATAATTCTGAAATATTAACGAAATATATTTATACGGATGATACACGTGGTTCCGCCATATTTTCGACATTGCTGAATAAAAATAAAACTTGAAAAAATATGATGGGATATTTGACAGTGGATTCTACTAAAACACTACATATCTTGAAAAAACTTCAACAAACAGTTCATTATATAACGTTTTTCCTTGGCGTTGTGAACTTTGATTAGCACTATCCAATCACAGATAATTAAATACTTCTGTTTCATTCACGAAATACCTCCTATCAAATGCTGTATACCGAGAGCGAAGATTTTACACGACAAATTATCTAATGCTTTGTATATGTAATTATATGAATATTTTTAACAATAGTTAACACTGCGCCTGCTACTTCGCCTGCTGTAAGGTATCCTCCTGAACTCTACAGCTTAACTTGCAACTTAACCTGGCTTGTATAGCATTCTGGTTTAAGCCGGGACCACTGTAACTGCTACTAAACTTGTGCTTAAGAGTGAGCGCTAGTCAAAAAAAATTGGCGGAAGTTTATAAAAAATTTTTGCGGGGATTTATCAAGTCATTTTAGTTGTCTTTATGAAATTTTGTAATTTTTTGACGTGACAACGTCAAATAAATCGATGAACGCCGGCTGCACGCACGAAAAAGTGTCCTGTTACGCACACTGTCCCGTTTCGTTGTGTCCCGTTACGCTCATTTTATATTGCTCTTTGCTAACCTGAACCTCCTAGAATTGCGACCGAGTCCGTGGCGTAATTCTGTTTTCATGCATTTCAATGTAACATTTTCATTGCTCTTTGCTAACCCGTTCCTCCTAGCATTGCTGCAGAGTCCGTGGCGCAAATATATTATTTTTGACTGTATTTAGGTGTTGGGTAAGCCATTTTCCTTCACATCATCCTTGAAACACTCACATTCGTTTCTTCTTTTCCTATCATCGTCCTATCCTTAACAGAATAACACAGATTGGAAGAAGTTAAATAGCAAACATGTATAAAAGTTATAGTTAAAATAATCTCTTCGTTAAAGTAATAAACATATTTGAATTAATGAGTGCAAATAAACGTAAATTTATCAATTAAATTGTAGATTTCTTTCACTCCTTCATTGAATCCATACAAAATAGTGATAATTCAATAAAAATGATTCAATTTTATTCATAAAAGTATGCAATCATTTCATCAATGTTTTGTTTTGACGTCACTTTAAACTATCGTCCGTAAACCGACTTTACAGACAACCAATTTTTTATCCATTTAATTGATAATTTTTATTTGTAATAATAATAATAATGTAAGGCTTTATAATAAAAAAACTACAATAGACAAGTAATAATAATAATAATAAATATTATTTATTTCCTCCCTTTTTAAAACTGTATTCACTTAATTAACCAGGAAATTTAGCACCCACGAAAGCAAGCATGTATGTGAGTGCATCTAGTCACTTCAAATTACATGCGGTATTTTGACAAATATAAACATTTATAAATGTATAATAACTGAGAAATAAATGTATAAAATATAACATAAGAAAACCTTTACATTAGTTTTATTAGGATGAAAGTTAAAAAGGGCAATGTATTAAAATTCAATATAATGTATAAACAAAGACGTCTAAATTTTAACATTGTTACATGTGTCTGGGCTCAATCGACATAATGGCTGTATAATTACTAATAATCACAAACTTCTACTGCCGCGCACGGCCGACCTACCGAAGCGAAAACAAACGAGAACGAACTGGTCACAAGATGGCGTGGGAGCAGCAGCGTCACGATTCCAACACTGCGGGCGGGAAATTCAAATTCAACATTTACACCCGGCCTGAACATCCCGCCCACCTTGAAGTGTCCACAGTTCAAAACAAAGTTATTAATAACAAACACTAGTCACACTATGTACAGACCACCAACTCCATCCTCAAGAGTTACTGAATGGGGAGGGGACACAATTTCACTACCGGTCGAGTGAATGTGCCGTGAGGAGTGCGAACTTCTGCGACATGCACAACTCCATCCTTGCCAGGATACACCTTAACAATTCTGGCTACCCGCCAATGCGGTGGGGGCAGGTTTGAGTCCTTGATGAGCACTAGCTGTCCTTCGGTCACATTCTTATCTCCACTGATCCATTTTTTCTTCTGTTGGAGGTGATGCAGGTATTCCTGGTGCCATCGCTTCCAAAAGGATTGATGGATTTGCTGGACCAGGGGCCATCGCTGTAACCTGTTCACAGGAGTCGAAGTAGTGTCGTTATCTGGGAGCACTTGTGGAGGCCCAAAGGTTCGGAAATGATTTGCGGTCAATGCAGATGTGTCATTGGGATCAGTTGACAGTGTGCACAGAGGTCGGGAATTTAGGGATACTTCCACTTGAGCCAACATGGTGCATAGTTCTTCATAGGTGAGCAGTTGCAGTCCTACAGACTTCAGTAGTGTAACGAGTCCCACTGTAACGAGTAATTTGTTGAGAGTTGTTTATCTACATAACTATTTGAAAATTTTAAACTCAGTCGGTAAAATATTCCTCTAGATATAATTATATCTGCCATCGGCTAGTTAAAGAGCAGGGTATTCGTGGGCAAATTTTAGAAGCTAGGTTCTTTACTTTCACAAATTCTTAAATTATTAAAGTTCGAGAAGTTAGGCTAATTTATAATTTGAACTCAATATTAACAAGACTCTAGAATTAAAATTAATTACTTACGCAGTTCATATTTTTTCAATATTACTTCCGGATTACAAAAAAAAATCTCTTGTTCAAGGATGTCCAACGTTCGCACAATCGTTGACGTTATAGTCTCTGTATCGGTCGTAGTTACCTCTTGATATTCCCGGGGATAGAACCTCGAACCTGTTCCGTCTTCTGGTAGTTACATGTTGCAACAAGGTCATTAGATACCAGGTCATCTCATCCCGCTATTTTACTGTTATTGGTCAATCGCGTCTGACGTACATGCTAGACCATATTGCCGCGGGAATTCAAATTAATCACGTGTCTAAATGGCACTTTCTTAAATTTTCCGATTCACATAGACTGATGTAATTTATGTACAGGTTAAATGTATCACGTGTTTCCGCTAGTAATATATTTAATCTTTGTTATGTTGTCAGTTATTTAATCGTAAATTAGTCTCAAATGTGTATTTTAAAATCTAAACTGGTGTTGTTGGTAAACATTGTGATGCATGCTGTTCTTGCAATATTCACAACATTGTGTTATTTAATGCTAGTTTGTTTATGCTTGTTACCATTGATAAGTAATTATATTCAATATTACATTTAGCTTCCTTGCTAGATGTTTAACGTGTTACGTTCATTTGCAGTAGTAAACAAACTTTGTAAGTGTATTAAATATCATACAATATAACAAGTTTTATGGTAATGACTATCCTCCAAAAAATATTCTAAGAATATTTAATGGCCCTTTAACTACCAAATTTTATATTTGTGTGCAGTAATATGATTTTGTCTAATCCATTGCATTCTAACCTGTGGATCTTCCACATGTGATCCCTCTGCCCTTTACCTATCTCTGAGCTTTCCAAAATCCCCTCCCTTTAATTACCTTTACCTATTTCACCATTCTTTCTTTCTCCTCCTTTACAGTGTGTCCCACACAAGCTCCATCATCATCACTGATGGTCTATGCATCTTCCTTCTTCCGTCATCGTTTCTCCTCCGATATTTGTCACTTATCTCACTACATTGCATTGTACCTTTATAACTCTTAAATGTCCATCGCTAGGTACGAGTCCCAAATTCCTGTGGCGTATTCCATATCTGGTTATCACCAGCATGGAAGATGCCTTTTCATTGACTTTTATTTCTCTCCTTTAGTGTCATAGCAGTTAACCCCAGACCCCTACTCCCTTCTTCACCGTCCGCTATTTTTTTTTTTTTTTTTTTAATCTACTCATCATGCTTTCCCAGACATCTTTCATTATGAACAGCAAGGGCCCCATGGCACTCCCCTGTGGTACGTACTCCATGTCACCACTCCCTCTTCCTACAATTAATTTAATATTAAGTGAGCTAGTAATTTTGCATAGAAAATTTTATTACAGACCTGTCATTTATAATTATTAATTTAAGTAAAAAAAATTAAACTGCACTCTAAAGCTGTCTGGCCTACTATTAACCATGTCCCTTTCCATCAGCTGTAATTCTTAAGAATGGTAACTCCTGAGTAACATGGTAAATGATCACTATGTGAAAGGTTTGCTAGGTTAACTAGGATTTTTAATTCTGAAAATGGTAGCTCTAAGTGAAAGATTTATTAGTGTACAATAATAACACAATTATTTTTTTAAAGTAATTAATTCTTTAAAAGATATGTATTTCCCTGCTTAAATTCTTTCATTTTAATCCTTACTCAACTTATTTACCAAAAACTAATAGTCTCCAAAATTACCACATATACTATTAAATTTTGATATAAAATCTCAAATTAAAATTCCAAAACAAACTCCCAGATCATTTGCCATGATAAAAATATTTTGGTATTTTGGCATTCTTGGCAGGTACATGTTTCCAAGCTGGTATTCCTAAATATGCTCCTTTCCCACTACGGCCACTACTTACGCACCATAGTGCAGGCAGTAAGGCATACTCAGTTTCTGATTTACCTGAACACTTCTTCTGGAAGAAAACATGCCTAAAACACTGAAACACTTTATTCCTACCTTGTGATACTTTCCAACAAGTGGTCCGCAAATATGTGGCTTAAAACACAAATATCACAGACCATTGTTCAAAGTCTTTATTACATGATACATCGCTGGGTAATTTTATTTCATCTCTTAACATTGGAACGTAAAATTGTACTAAGCCGTCAATGAGAAACAGTATCACATAAACATCATTTGCAGTTAAGACAAACATAATTTTTTTTTGAACGAGAGTAACTAGAATAAAAAAATATATTTTTTTTTAATTTGTCAGAAAATTAAACTACTGGTAGAAGATGGAGCATGAGAATAGTTTTTTTTTATTTTGTGATCAGATGTTCACAGTAGTAATCATATTTTGAACTGTTAGTTACAAAAAATTTCACCACAAAATGCCAAACTTCTGCTGTAAGAGGTAGAAAAAGAGGCAGGTTTTTTAAATGTTTACAGTGACATTCCTCTAGTTTCAAAGGTTAAAAGTGCAAAACTTTATTCGTGTAGAATAAAATTGTACATTTGTATATAAAAAAAACAGCATGCAAACAAACATATACACTTAATTTGTATCAATATAAATGTTTATTTACATGTTCGTAATTAATCTCCTTGATTGTGTTTGTAAGATTAATTTTTTGTTACAAGTAAAAAATATATAAATGTGTAAGACCACCTAGTGAAAAATGACCAAGCTAATAGTAATTACAACAATTATGTGAACAAATAACCATCAATAATATAATCCACTATAACTCTAGTGTGTTAAAATGTAGTAAAAATGTATGTACCTACTTAAAATAATTCTTAAGTGACAGGATTTAAACCTGGAAACTTGTAATCCATAACTACGTACAAACCATTGAGCCAAATAAACATAATAATTTACTGTGAAAAATATTTCATTGTAGGTAAGTGTTTGTATCCTAGGAGTGTAACATCTTTTAAAACTTGCAATATTTATTTTTGTGACTATTAAATTTATTACTAAATGTACTCGTGATTATATTGATGATTTGCATTTCAAAGTCACCATTAATTTAACAGATTTTCATTATTTTTCATGCACATAACACATTTCTCCATATCTTAAATTGTTTTAATTTTATTAGATGCAGTCTGTATACTCTCATCATAATTATTTACTGCTAGAAACAGTAACAAGGTAATTTTTCTCAAATAATTCATCAGAAATATTTCAACACTCCAAATCTGATCCCAGAACATAATTCATTACATCAAAATTCAGTATTTAACAAAATATATTGGTAATCCATAATAATCTACATTTACTTATGCCTATTATAAATTGTGGTGAGTAAGAAGCTATAAAAGAAATACAATTAGTCACTATGTTCTGTCATACAAACTACATCAATTGACATGATTTTTCTTTCTAAATATTTCATCAACATAAATAGGCACTTTAAGTATGTTTTATAATGAACACATATTTGAAAGATAAATAAAAAGCTGACAAAAATACACAAAACTTTATTTTTTACTACAGGCATTATCTCATTACTATTTTGCTTTAATTGCTTTTTTCAATGCAAATGTGTAGGAATTGTTTTCCCAACTTGTAGCTGATCATTTATTACATTAATTTACATAAAAAGTAATTTAATATTTTTTCTGTAATTTTACATATTTGCGAAGTTTCAAATGGTTTAGCGTTAAGTCTCCTTAATGAAATATGTACATAAATAAATTTTGTTACCAAGATATTTATGTAAATGATATAACATTATTTACATGTTGGTTAATACCACCTCTATTAAATGTTAAATTTATTTATTATACTGTTGCCATTAGTTTTTTTTTTATAAAAGTCATTTCGCACAAAATCCTGGATAAAAAGAATTAGTGTGGCAGCTAGCCATGAAAATTAATACCATATTTTCTTTATCTCTGAAATTTATATGGCGTATGTATGTGTGTGTATATATATACATACACACACATACATTACTATATAATTGTACGAATAAAATATAAACTGCAAGGCTTTCAATATCATCACACTTTAATTTGATTGTTAAATGGACAAAGTCACAAGACCCACTTGGCTGACCCAGCCACAGGCTGGAAACAGTGGATGATGATGCTTAGTATAAATTTTGGTGTGTGGTAGACAAATACAGGTTATAAATTGAGGTAAAACTAAGCATGACTCCCTAAATACTTCATTTGGAGCTAACAAGACATATTTTACATCACTAGATTATTACTTGTTACCATGGGCACCCATACCTGCCCCCCCCCCCCCCCTTAATAGAGAAAGACAAAAATGTAGTTACGTATAAGTCATCCAACACTGAAATATTTTCACGTAGAAGATTTTAAATATATGTACTGACGACAGTCGTCGTACCCTCCCAGATACAGAGGCCGTACCTGGCCACCGACGCGGGCCTGAGGGGGCCTGTTTTCCCCCCCAGTGAACCCCAGTGTGTGCGACGGCCAGGGACGCACCCGCGTGCGCCCTAGCATGCCAACGAGTGTTTTTTCTATGTGACTTTATCTTTTATTTCAGTGTGTATATATTTGTAAACGATTAAGGGATTTGAATGTGTGTAATTAACTTATTTTATTTATTATTCATTGTGCAAGTTCGCTGTGTAATTAATGTCTCGTGTATGTCTTTGTAAATAATTCAATAACTTTTTCTGAAGTGTTTCGCCGTAGTATGTAATTGCAGCCTGGCGCGCCGCGGGACGGAGCTCTCTCCCACGCCGGCCGATTTTCCCCTCCCTCCCCGCCACCCGCGGGCGCCGGCCCGCGGGCGAGCGGGGAGAGGCAGTCGCGTCCTGGTCTCGAGCGGAGACAGACGTGTTCGTTGCTCCGCGAGCCGCGCACGTTGCGCTCGGGATTGAACGTTCGCTCAGTCCGCAGTCGGTCACGGCAGCTGAGCTGCCACCGCGAATCAGCTTAGCATTGTTAACTTACGAGTCATCGGGAGACGTGTCTAGCGGGCAGTTCCTACAACGCGAACGTGGTGCTACGAGTCTCTGAACTTTTCGCTGTCCACGGAACATTACGTAACGGGCCGCGTATGTACAGCGTTCCGTCTTCGGGCCCTTTCTCACTGGGTCAGCCTAGCATTAATAAACTTTACGATTCGCGCCGAAACGTATTTGAGAACCGCCCCGTCATCAGGGAGTCCGTGTCGCCGTGGTAGGGCACTTGTTCCGCGACGGTTCCGCCAGGCTGCGGCAGGACTTTATAAGCGTTAATAAAAGACGGCTCGTGAAATTCGTTAATGCCGTGTTCTGCTTGCGACAACCTACCAACATTCCTCGCAATCACTTCACTCTCCCTCCAGGTCCCGCCTTTCCCGGTCCCGGCCACGTTGGCCTGGACCCACACCTCTCCGACGAGGGCAGTACGGGCATAACAGGACATTTATTTCAACGGGAAAACGGGGACCTGAAGCCGAGGGACGTCATTTGGCGCCCAACTAGTGTGGCCGTAAGCATACGCAAGCGCACGCAAGCGCACGCAAGCGCACGCAAGCGCGCAGGTGCAGGACAGAACGGAAGCAGGTGCGGCTGCGCGGCGTGGGAGTGGCTCGAATTCGAGACGTCGCGCCGGCGCGCCGGCGGGAGATAACGCAGCGCGGGAACGGCGCGAACACGAGACGTTTCGGCGAGAGATAGCGCGTCGTGGGGGACAGAAATACAAGACGGCGGTGCAGCGGTATCCCGGACTGAAGATAACGCGCTGGGGAGGATCGTATTGTATTACTGGGGGAGATTGTGTTCACGATCCGCGGATCAGTAGCACAGGAGGACAGGATGGCGTGGAAACAGGCGGGACAAGAAAGATACGATCTAATCAGTTTCGAAACGGACTTGTGTGAGGAGGGAGACTCCGCGAAAATGGACGTAAAAAACGAGGTGTGCGGGTCCGGCGGCGCGGCCGAGAGCGCGAACAGCACGGACAGCACAGTTGAGGACAGTAATCGGGAACAGGGGGACAGGCACGCGGACGCAGATGGGCCGGTAGTGCGGTACGTGAGCGCGCAGTTTGAGTTGCCAGAGTTTGCGGGGAGAGACAACGAGGACCCGCGGGAGTTTTTGCGGGAGTGTGAACACCTCCTAAAACTGTACGAAGTGCGACGGGCGGAGTGGACGCCGCGAGTGGCGGGACAGCTCCGCGGTGAGGCAAGGAACTGGTGGTCAATGGCCGGGAGTTTTGATACCGAGTGGGGACATTTTGTACGCCAAGTCAAAACTAGGTTTGATAACGATCAGGCGCGGGCAATGTGTTTGCGGACATTTTATTGCCGAAACCAGGAGGAGGACGAGAGTGCAGAGCAGTTCATTTACGAGAAGTTACGCATGTTCCGCCGATTGGGGACAAGTGGGGACGTGAGTGCGGCGTTGCCAACCATTGTCGAACAATTGCTGCCAGAGTTTCGCCCCTTCATGAGGACGGCTGCTGGTCGTGACACGAAGGAGTTCGTGGCCCTCGCCCGCGTGATCGAACGTGACATGTCGCAGTGGAGGACGGCACTCAGGGGCGCGAGAGCTCCCCGTGCTCGCTCGGGGCCGCGGGGGGTCACCGTCACAGAGGTCACGGACAGTGACTTGGCCGTGGTGAGCTACGCCGGCGGCGCGGGACCGCGCAGGACAACAGACCGCGGTGGCACCAGGGAACGCCCGGAACCAGCTGCGACAGGAGGAGGACGTCACGAGCGGACAGATACGAGAGAGAGGGACGAACGTCCGCCGCGATGCCGTTTTTGCCCGGACGCGTACCATTGGCATCGCCTCTGCCCCACCAGAGCCGCGTGGGAGGAGGCGCGCGAAGGCAACACGTCGCAGGCGGGAAACGCAGGACCGGGGGCGGAGGGACAACTGGGTGCCGCTCCCCGGCCCGCCAGCCACCGGCAGTCCCAGTAACTGACAGAACACGTCGACCACCACCGGCGCCTACCGCACTAACGTCCTGTATGCCGCCGGGAAGCAGGGGACAACGGGACTACTCCTCATCAGCTGTCCCCACGCCGAGGCAACTGCGGGGACAGCTGACTGCCGGCGCCACCACCGCGGCCCTGAGGCCGGGTATACCAGGGCCGGACCAGCCGCCTCGTCGACACGCCGTCGACGGGGTGGACAACCAGAGCGTCAGCGCAGGCATCCCGCCGGCCATCTCCGTGCAGGGACAGCTGACTGCCGGCGCCACCACCGCGGCCCTGAGGCCGGTTATACCAGGGCCGGACCAGCCGCCTCGTCGACACGCCGTCGACGGGGTGGACAATCAGAGCATCAGCGCAGGCGTCCCGCCGGCCATCTCCGGGCAGGGACAGCTGACTGCCGGCGCCACCACCGCGGCCCTGAGGCCGGGTGTACCAGGGCCGGACCAGCCGCCTCGTCGACACGCCGTCGACGGGGTGGACAATCAGAGCATCAGCGCAGGCATCGTGCCGGCCATCTCCGGGCAGGGACAGCTGACTGCCGGCGCCACCACCGCGGCCCTGAGGCCGGGTATACCAGGGTCGGACCAGCTGCCTCGTCGACACGCCGTCGACGGGGTGGACAACCAGAGCATCAGCGCAGGCATCGTGCCGGCCATCTCCGGGCAGGGACAGCTGACTGCCGGCGCCACCACCGCGGCCCTGAGGCCGGTTATACCAGGGCCGGACCAGCCGCCTCGTCGACCTGTCGTCGACGAGGTGGACCACCGGAACGTCAACACGTCGGCGCCGGAGCGAGCCGCGGACCTCGCCGCGAGTTCCCCACGCCCGGACGGCCAGGTGGCCGGGGGCGGTGGGGGACAGACGACTGCACAGCTGGGGCAGGTCGGCCCCGAGGAGCCGGAGCTGCTGCGAATTCCTGTCCGCGCTAACGGGCGGGAGATGCTGGCCCTGGTGGACACCGCCGCCAGCCGAACCTACATCGCGGCCCACCTGGTGGGAGCGGAGGCAGTGACACCGCGGAGGGAGCTGGTGCAGCTGGCCACCAGGGACGCCGTCGTTGCAGCAGGGGGCATCACTCAGGTAACAATGAGCATCGTTGGTCACGTTAGCCACGTCGAGGCCTGGGTGGTCCCCGAGCTCCGCGAGGGGCTGATTCTGGGGGTCCCATGGCTGCACGAGGTCGACGCCACCGTGGAAGTACGAGCTGGCCGGATGCACTTCGGCACCCAGGGGCGCTGGACGGTGTACGGCGTGCACCAGGTTCCCCCCAGTCCCCCTCAGTCAGTCATTCGCCTAGAAGACCTTCAGCACGGTGTTCCAGAGGAGTACGTCGATGTCATCAACCATGTCCTCACCTCTCAGGCACAGGTATTTGCGGCCGCGGACCGGCTACGACGGACAAACGTGACGGAGCACCGGATACCGATGGTACCGCACCGCCCTCCCTTTGAGAAGGTATACGGATTTGGCATCCGGGAACGGGAGGCCATACAGACTCAAATTGACGAGATGTTACGTGACGGGGTAGTGGAACCCAGCACCTCCCCGTATAACTCACGGGTGGTGCTGGCCACCAAGAAAGACGGAAGTCTACGCTTTTGCGTAAACTTCAAGGCGATAAACAAACTGACCATTCCCGCCCCGCCCCCGCAGATCAATATCACAGACGCACTGGCAGGACTGGGGGACGCCACTATTTTCACGACACTAGACTTAAAATCAGGCTACTGGCAGGTGCCGGTATGTCTGGAGGACCGCCCTAAGACGGCATTTACGGCACCAGACGGTCGACGTTACCAGTTCTGCGCCATGCCGTTTGGTCTCATGGACGCCCCTGCCACGTTCCAGGCCCTGATGGTACGTGTTCTGGATGGGTACATTGGTGAGTTCGGCAGTGCCTATCTGGACGACGTTATCATCTGGTCCAGGACGTGGGAGGAACACGCGCACCATCTGGCATTGGTGCTAGAACGTATGGCCAGACACGGACTGACGTGCGCCCCAAAGAAATGCCACATTGGGGCCATGGAAATAGAGTTCCTAGGACACATAGTGACGGCGGAGGGGTGCCGCCCCCGACCTGAGCAGTTGGAGCTAATAGAGGGAAAGGGGGCACCGAAGACCAGGAAGCAGCTCCAGAAGCTGCTGGGGCTGCTCAACTGGCTGCGGTCCTTCGTCCCCGACTTCGCCACGGTGACGGCCCCGATGACGGACCTACTGTCGCCGAAGACTAAGTTCCGGTGGACCCCCGCCGCGGACGAGGCCTTGCGACAGGTGAAGCGCCGGTTCAGGAACTGTCACACGCTCTCACGCCTGGTGCCCAGCCGCCCCATCTTCATCCAGACGGATGCGAGTCAGGAGGGGATGGGGGCGGTGTTGTACCAGATGGATGACCGGGGCGAGAGGCGCGTGATCGAGTACGCCAGCGCCAAGTTTGGGCAGGCTGAGCGGAAGTATCACGTGAATGAGCAAGAGTGCCTTGCGGTGGTCTGGGCCCTACAGAGGTACCGTCACCACGTCGAGGGCCGCTCATTCACGCTGAGAACCGACAGCCAATGCCTCCGCTGGTTGGACTCCGCTCAGGGCCGGAAGTCTAAGTTCACTCGGTGGGCCATGCTGATCCAGGAATTCTCGTTCACGGTCGAGCACATTCCTGGACGTGAAAATCAGTTGGCCGACGAGTTGTCCCGGAATCCGGACCCTGAGAATGAGTTCCACGACGACCAGGGCTGGGAGGAAGTGCTCCTCCCTGAGCGTGAGCGCGGGGTAGAGGACTCGGTGCCGCGACCGTGCGCGTTGTACGCGCTGACAAGCCCCACTGCTCCTGCACCTGACGCGCGACCCGAGACTATGACTGACCTGCTGGCGTGGGTCCACGCGGCGCAACTCCGGGACCCCGACACCCGGACCCGACTGACAGAGTGTGGGGAGGGGGTGATACCGGGCTGCCGGAGCCTGAACGGGGTGCTCCAGACCAGGGGGGCTCACAGGTCGAGCGGGTGGCGGACCCACGTGCCGCCCGAGGCCAGGCGCTGGGTCCTGAGCTACCTGCATGACCACCCCCTGGCGGGACACCCGGGCGCGGAGCAGACGCTGCGTGAGGTCAGACGGACGTTCCGCTGGCCTGGCGACGCGGCAGAAGTAAGACGCTACGTGCGGGCCTGCCTGCATTGCCAGGAGCGGAAGTCCAGGCGACCCGACGGCAAGGAGCAGCAGGTCCCACGACGGCCCCGGAATCCCTTCCACACTGTGGCGGTGGATATTATGGGGCCGTATCCTCGCACGTCCCGTGGTCGGCGATTCATTGTTGTGGTCACGGATGTCTTCACCCGCTGGGCGGAGGCGTTCGCAGTACCAAACGTGAAGGCCGGCACCGTGATTGCCCTGCTCGAGCGCGAGTTCTTCCCGCGATACGGGTACCCCGCGGTCCTGCTGACGGACAACGGGGTGCAGTTCACGGGGAGAAGCTGGCGAGTGTCCTGCGCGGGTTGGGGGGTGGAGCATCACACGACGCCCACCTACCATCCGCGCGCGAATCCGACCGAAAGGCGGAATCAGGACATTAAAACTCAGCTGCGCATCCGGTTGGACGAGGACCACACCAAGTGGGACCTGCACCTGCCGACGCTGCTGTTTTGCCTGCGCCGTCGGACGAACGCGGTCACGGGCCATTCCCCCGCTGAACTGGTGCAGGGCCGGAACCTCGCCCTGCCCGGGGAAGCGCGCGCAACCCCCGACTTGCACAACATGACCACGGACGATCTGCGCGAAGACGCCCGACGTCGCCAAGCTGACTACCTGACTAGACGTACGCCGCAGACGCACCAGCCCCCAGCACGACTAGAGCCTGGCCAGCAGGTGTTTGTTAAGTGTCATCACCTGTCGGCTGGCGAGCGGGGCTTTTGCGCCAGTCTGGCTCCTAAGTGGGCGGGGCCACAGGAGATCGTAGACAGACTGGGCACCACCTCGTACCTCGTGCGTCGCGCCGACGGACGGACAACTAAGGTGCACAGGGACGACATTCGACTGATAGGCGACCCGCACGACGAGTACGACCACGACGACAGCGGACCAGTGGACGGTGACGAGGCCGAGGATGACGTCACCGAAGGTGTACTGGCCGACCTCGGCGCCCCTGTGGTGGTACCGCCGGAGCCGGACCTGGGACGTCGACGGGGACACGCCCACCCCAGGTCACTGCGGGGGGTTGGCAGGAACGTTGACAGGGACGACGACACACGGGACGGGACCGATGACAACGTCGCAGTAGGAGTCCTGGTCGACCTCGATGACCCCGTGGTGACGCCACCGGAGCCGGATCAGGGACGTCGACGGGGACACGCCCACCCCAGGTCACTGCGGGGGGTGGGCAGGAACGTTGACAGGGACGACGACACACGGGACAGGACCAATGACAACGTCGCAGTAGGGGTCCTGGTCGACCTCGGTGACCCCGTGGTGACGCCACCGGAGCCGGATCAGGGACGTCGACGGGGACACGCCCACCCCAGGTCACTGCGGGGGGTGGGCAGGAACGTTGACAGGGACGACGACACACGGGACAGGACCGATGACAACGTCGCAGTAGGAGTCCTGGTCGACCTCGGTGACCCCGTGGTGACGCCACCGGAGCCGGATCAGGGACGTCGACGAGGACACGCCCACCCCAGGTCACTGCGGGGGGTGGGCAGGAACGTTGACAGGGACGACGACACACGGGACAGGACCGATGACAACGTCGCAGTAGGAGTCCTGGTCGACCTCGGTGACCCCGTGGTGACGCCACCGGAGCCGGATCAGGGACGTCGACGAGGACACGCCCACCCCAAGTCACTGCGGGGGGTTGGCAGGAACGTTGACAGGGACGACGACACCTGGGGCACGACACATGGACGGGCCCCCACGACGACACCGACTCAGCCTCCTACGGGGGGACAGCAAAAGGGGAACGGTGGTTGGCAACTGGCAAGAGGGGGCGGGGAACGGACGCCCGTCAGAAGGGGCGGAAGGGGTCCGCGTGGCGCAAGCATGGCAGAGCTGGAGCGCTTTGTGGACCGGGTGCTCCCGCCTGATGACGTCAGCGCCTACGCCAACGACACTGATGGACCGCTCATCGAGGACGTAACACATGACAACACTGCTCAGGGCGACCTGGTCGACCTGAGTGAACCAGTGGTGACGTTGCCGGAGCCTACCCAGAGACGTGGACGGAGGTACGTCCACTCCTGGGAACGGCGGGTGACGGGGACGGACGTGAGCAAGGACGTGACAAACGGGGTAACGGTCCGGCTCCTCAGTGGGGAGGGCGATGTCGACAGGGCCCAGCAGGTGGTCCTGGACTTGCCTTCCGGGGAGCCGAGGATGACCGCTCACGCGGGGAGGGGACCGGCGTTGCGCCGGTCCACGCGTGAGAAGACGGCCCCCCACTACCTCCGGGACTACGAGTGGGGGAGTCAGCGCAAACCCCGCGACGTAAGACAAACGACCGACGGGGGGTTACGCTGCAGCGTGATGCAGCTCCTGCCCCAGTTTGCCCGACCCGGACGGAATGACGTGACGAGCTCCGACGACCAGACAAGTGGCCGGACGCGGACGCGGCTGCCGGTCTAGGTCGGCGTCGGGGGCCAGGACGGCCTCGGGAGAGGGGGGGCATATGACGACAGTCGTCGTACCCTCCCAGATACAGAGGCCGTACCTGGCCACCGACGCGGGCCTGAGGGGGCCTGTTTTCCCCCCCAGTGAACCCCAGTGTGTGCGACGGCCAGGGACGCACCCGCGTGCGCCCTAGCATGCCAACGAGTGTTTTTTCTATGTGACTTTATCTTTTATTTCAGTGTGTATATATTTGTAAACGATTAAGGGATTTGAATGTGTGTAATTAACTTATTTTATTTATTATTCATTGTGCAAGTTCGCTGTGTAATTAATGTCTCGTGTATGTCTTTGTAAATAATTCAATAACTTTTTCTGAAGTGTTTCGCCGTAGTATGTAATTGCAGCCTGGCGCGCCGCGGGACGGAGCTCTTTCCCACGCCGGCCGATTTTCCCCTCCCTCCCCGCCACCCGCGGGCGCCGGCCCGCGGGCGAGCGGGGAGAGGCAGTCGCGTCCTGGTCTCGAGCGGAGACAGACGTGTTCGTTGCTCCGCGAGCCGCGCACGTTGCGCTCGGGATTGAACGTTCGCTCAGTCCGCAGTCGGTCACGGCAGCTGAGCTGCCACCGCGAATCAGCTTAGCATTGTTAACTTACGAGTCATCGGGAGACGTGTCTAGCGGGCAGTTCCTACAACGCGAACGTGGTGCTACGAGTCTCTGAACTTTTCGCTGTCCACGGAACATTACGTAACGGGCCGCGTATGTACAGCGTTCCGTCTTCGGGCCCTTTCTCACTGGGTCAGCCTAGCATTAATAAACTTTACGATTCGCGCCGAAACGTATTTGAGAACCGCCCCGTCATCAGGGAGTCCGTGTCGCCGTGGTAGGGCACTTGTTCCGCGACGGTTCCGCCAGGCTGCGGCAGGACTTTATAAGCGTTAATAAAAGACGGCTCGTGAAATTCGTTAATGCCGTGTTCTGCTTGCGACAACCTACCAACATTCCTCGCAATCACTTCACTCTCCCTCCAGGTCCCGCCTTTCCCGGTCCCGGCCACGTTGGCCTGGACCCACACCTCTCCGACGAGGGCAGTACGGGCATAACAGGACATTTATTTCAACGGGAAAACGGGGACCTGAAGCCGAGGGACGTCAGTACCTACTTACAAATCACCATTTGTCTTCCAAAATATTTAAAACACCATATACCTCCAGATCTCACTTCCTCCCCCCCCCCCCCTCAAAATATCACATTGGTGCACTTGCTTGTTACTTAAGTATACAAACACATTTGTAACTTTTCCATGCATCCGAATTACTTAGTTTGATATGCTACATATTTTCTATTCATGTTGCAAACAACTGTGGTTAGGTTCAGGTTTTTTTTTTGTTAAACTGCATTAAATCATTGTGGCCCAATTATGACCACAAAACATATTAAAAATTATAAAATGCACAAATATGTAAATATAATAAGAACATAGACAATTACTTGTGAATGTAACAAGGGACAACTCTTTGCAATATGACCAGAGATATTTATTTAGTTTCAATTTAGTGAAAAACCAGAGAAAGAAAACAATACAATGAAAGAATGAGTGATCTGACAAGCTATGGAATGTTTGCTATTTAAAGATAAACAAAGCAATGACAAATTAATTAAACCAGAAAATGAAGTTCATTAGGTGTTGTTCACATCAAACATGCTTTTATTCAATGAACGCTGAGCAATATCAGGAGCCTTATTGTTTTCCTACAAACATAATACATCCAATAACATTTAGTCCTGTCAAACAGTTTTAGAAGTTCTATCTTGCGAAGTCATAAGTTTTTGTTAAACAATTCTGTAGCAAACACACATTCTGAAATTATCCATGACTGCAATTTACATGTAAATTATTTCATATGAAATACAAAAGATTACTATCACTCCAAACACACCCCACAATTTTTTTTGCTAAATCTAAATTAAATGACACTTCCTTCAAAAAATCTATAAGCCTACTATTTATGTTACAATTTTTTTCATTTTCTTGCACACTTTGTTGCTGCTTCTTCCAACACGTTTTTTACTTAGCTGTCGATTGAAATGATTCAATCTTAAAAAAGTCCTTATTCTTACAAATGAAGCAACCAATTTCTTCTCAACAGCAGGCATTTTTACATTACTAAACCACAGCACGAAAACAAAATCAAAACATGCACGCAATTTCACAGTTTTGTTTACTTTGAAGGTCTAGCGGATACGTCATTTCACGGAAACACCCGAACGACCAAACTCGTTTTTCTTCTGTTGAGACGACCTGGTATCTAATGACCTTGATGTTGCACTTACCGCCTATCCATACCGAAGTCTGTATATTCGTTTCGGACAATTCAATCGCCGACGTCACCAAAAGTCAACGAAATTCGCGTCGTCTATCACAGTTTGATGATCTTTAACACGGATGATGCTCGAATTCTGCTTCTATAGGTTGGTGGTCGTAGTTTTCGAAGGACTGGTGCTGGTTTCGGAGACTCTTCCTTTGACTCATAGAATGGTAAAGGTGCGGCTCTTGAAGTGATAACACGCACACCATCAGTTCTCAAAGATTCTCATGTTAAGGTAGATCAAATATTAATAGTGCGTCTCTTGGTATGTATAATCGCACGATTAATTCACTTGTAAAGTCGGTAGTTTCTTCTTTAGCGCGACAAATCAATCGTACCGACATGGATGAATCCATCCACGACAATAGTATATAGCAATCTTGAGAGTTCACTCAAAATACTGAAGTAATTTTATAGTATATTTCTATAATTCTAGTAAAATAATTTTATGATGTAACTTCAGTAACTTACGAACATTTAATATTGCTGATCTCAGACTTGACATTTATTCATGAAATACAATTCACAAGCTAATGGCTCTGCCAAAACATTCTTATTCGTTCTCCATTCTTTCTACAAAGATCAAATATCGTACTAGACAACAACATTGATTATAAATTTTAAACAACCATAGAGATCGATGATAATACACAAATTATAACTAACACATCAATGATATTAAACAATATTAAAATAAACATGACATACATATTCAATTAAGGTTGCCCTTTATAGAATTGCCCCACTTAAAATGTCCAATGGCTTCTTCAATGGGCATTTTACCGAAGAAATTTCTTTCCTTTAATGACATTCACAAATAATACAAAATACATGATATCCATAAACATATAACTTATTATACTTAAACAATACGAAAACAAAAAAAAAAAAACATGTGCTTAGAGTCTATCCAACATAAAATACAGACGAATATAGACATACCTATAAGTCAAAGAAAACCAACACAATTACCTATGTAATCACCTCTCAACAAATTATTCTTAAGATCAGAATATCTACTTTAACACTAATATTCACACAAAACAATAAACAAAAAATATAATCCTGCATCAAAACTAATTTTATACCAACATTCGATATTTGCGTAGTTGAGTTATATTAAAATTTCCTATAATTTTTCCATCGTCAATATTAGATAATTCATAACAATGTTCTCTAATAATTTTAGTTACTCTGTAAGGACCGTCGTATAATAAAAATATTTTTTTTGTGACTCGTCCCCAAAATTGGCTGATTGGATAAGTCCGTTTTAAAACCAAATCACCGCAATCAAACTTATCGGTAGCGCGTTTCTGTTGTTTGTTTCTTATTCGAGCTGATACAATCAATCTATTCCTAACCATGTTTTCTACCTCTTTTAAAATAGTGGATAACTCTTGTTGTTCTGCCTTGCTTATTTCCTCATTAGATTTTGGCACTAACGAGTCCGGTATTACCTTAGATCGATTACCCGTTAATATCTCATACGGTGTGAATCCTGATGAACTGTGGACAGTATGATTACATAAACACTCTATGAACGGAATTTTGTTGCGCCAACTTTGTTGTGAATTATGACACATAATACGTAAAGTACTCCCTAAAGTCCTCATTAACCGTTCTACCGGATTGCTTTGAGGGTGTTTTACTGCAGCGGTAGTAGGAATAATTTTAAGTTTTCGTAACCCTTCTTGCCAACTAATACACGTAAATTGTGTACCTTTGTCTGAAAGAATTTTTTTAATTTGACCTATTTCTTTAATAAATTCCCCTACCTTTCGAAGGACACATTTACCAGTCGCATTAACTATTGGGTATAGTTTTACAAATTTGGAAAATACATCCATCATAACGAAAATATACTTAACTCCTGCAGCAGAATTAGGTAGAGGCCCAAATAGATCAACTGATACTAATTGCAAAGGTCCATCCGGTATAATCGATTGAAATTCTCCTACTAAATGACGTTGTGCTGGCTTAGATTTTTGACATAAATCACAAGATGAAGTTATTCGAACGACCATTTTAGGTAGGTTTGGACAAAAAATTTGTCGACAAAGAGATTCTGACAGTTTCTTTGATCCTATATGACCCCAAATAGAATGTGCTTGAGATACTAATTCAATTGCAATGGATTTTGGTATCACAGGTTTCCATCTATCTTCAAACCTAGAACTTTTATTACCTTGAGCGAAAATTATACCATCCGATGATATACTATACTTCTGGTGTATTTCATGTGTCAATTGTGTACTGTTTAACTTATTCACAATTTTACGACATGATTCATCTTCTGATTGTATTTTGGCTAAATTTTTAAAAATTTTTTTGAGTACAACATTATTTCCAAATTGTTCTGACATCATGCTGGATAATAGGAATTCTTTAGTTCGTGACTCGTAAGCTAACATATCCGAAGACGAATCTGGAACTCGACTTAGAAAATCAGCTACTTTATTATACTTGCCCTTGATGTGACATATCTGTAAGTCGTATTCTTGCATTAATAAGCTCCAGCGGGTTAATCTACTTCCGAAAAATTTTCCAACTTTCAAACAAGTCAAAGCTTGATGATCCGTCATAAGTTCAACCTTTTCTTCTAGTAGTAAATCTCTAAATTTCTGCAACGACCATATAATAGCTAAAGTTTCCTTTTCTGTAACGGTATAATTTTTTTCTGCACTATTCAAGGTACGACTCGACATGGCTACAATTTTCTCGACTCCTGAGTCGTCTACCTATGATAACTTAGCTCCCAAGGCATAAGCCGATGCGTCAGTATATAATAAATATTCTCTGCCTTGAATAGGGTGGTGTATCACTTTCTCCTGGAAAAATAATTCTTTCAGTTTATCGAACGCCAGTTGTTCCTCATCGTCCCATTTCCAAACATGATCCTTTTTCAATAAACTAAACAAAGGTATAGCGAAGTGAGCGATTTCATTACTATAGTTTCGGTAATACCCGATAACTCCAAGAAAAGTTCTTAACTGCTTTACGTTCTTAGGCTTAGGAAAATTCGTAATAACCTGTAATTTATCCGGTGAAGTTTTTATACCTGTCGGTGTTAATATATGTCCTAGAAATGGCAACTCTTGTCTACAAAATACAGATTTCTTTAACTTCGCTGTCATGCCTGCTTGTCGTAGTTTATCTAAGTAGTACCGTATGTATGTGCTCGAGATGTTCTTCGAAGCTAGTAGACGTGATTAGTATGTCGTCTACATATGACCGAGCAAAACCTTTACATTCCGGACCCAATGTTTTATCTAAGCACCTAGTGAACTCGGCTACGGCATTGCAAAGGCCGAATGGCATAACCAGGAAAACGTATTGATAGTTTCGAAAAAGAAATGAAGTATACTGTCTCGATTGTTCATGCAAAGGAATTTGCCAATACCCAGCAGTTAGATCTAATGTTGACAAGAATTTAACACCTTGATATAAGCGAAGTGTGTCACTAGTGGTGTGAGGGCTTTCACGATCTTTTACAGTAATTTTATTCACTTCTCTCGCGTCCAAACATAACCTAACGGACCCGTCTTTCTTTTTTACGCATATAATCGGATTGGAATAAGGGCTAGGAGCTCGCTTAACCACTTTCCAATCTATCATCAGTTGTAAATAATCTTCAGCTTCTTTCAAATACTTATTTGGTACAGGATACGATTTTCGATGAAACGGCTCACCTTCCTTAGTTTTAATCGTTGCCTGGTATAAGTTACTTAGACCGGGTTTCTCTGAGAATGTTTCTCGATGAATTAGTAAAACATCTAACAGCCTAATTTTCGAAACTTCATCAAGAGTAGTAATTTCTGACACAATTTGTTTCAGATCTTCTACAGTGGCAAACATATCTTGTACATTACTATTATGTACATACACACTTAAATTCTCCTTTCGAATAAGTGCTACGGATTTATCGGAAAATCTCCAATTTTCTGCAGTAGTAGCTAAGTCATAATTATCCTTGGTGGTTACCATCCAACCACCGAAATCTAATACTACTTTAAAATTTGTTAAAAAATCCGTACCTAAAATTATCGGTTTAGATAATCCTTTAACTATCAAAACGGCCACATGTTTTGTCTCACCTAAGCCATTTATTTCCAATAACGTTTGTCGATTTATAATAGGACTAGTTCTAGACGTAGCACCTAATATTTTTATGCCTGGCACGGGCAATACGGGTAATTGTACACCAGTACTTTCGATCATCTCAATACAATCGGTACTGATACAGGAGACTTCCGCCCCACTGTCTAACAATACAGGAACCCTAACTCAATTTACGATTAAAGTTATTTCTGGGCATAATATTTCCTTCGCATTTATTATATAGTCACTATCTTCTTCAGCTAAAAATTCTCTTTCATTATCACCAATCGATAAAGTCCTCACATATTTGTTAACTGGTCTGTCTTCAGTCTTTTCTTCTTCCGCAGCAATAACTATAGCCCCACCAGACTGAGCTTGGGTTGAGAGTAGGAGCTTTTTCTCCTCAACCCTACCTAGTTTCCCTGGTTCTGAATATTACTGGATGTATCCGCTCCAAAACAAACTTTAGACACCTGGTTATCATGTAATGTCATTCCTAATGGTTGTTTATAGTTTTTAGTACTGTTACTCGTATTTTCGAAAATCCTATTATTACCAGGATTCCATACAGGCGCAGTAGCAACATTATACTCGAATTGACTAGGTTTGTTATTGGTAACATCATTTGCCAAATTAGCTGATTTGTTTATTGTCTGCTCACAAACTGCTAAATTCGGATTTACTATATGTTGATTTGCAGGTAAAGTTACAATAGGTAAAACATTCCTAGCTTCGTTAGACATAACCTGGCTTTCAAAATTCCTGCGATTTCGAGAATCGTTGCCATTTTTTGAATAGTTGTTATTATGTCTATGGAATTGTTGGTTTTGTCCATTACAAAAATTATTATTCCACCTAGTATTATTATTATTCCGGTAACTTTTGTTATAATTTACCCTCACATGGTCCTGTTGTGTTGACCTAACCCCGTTTTCCTGCGCTGGTTTCTGGTTTCGCCAGTTCTGATACATGGGTAGATTTTGATGATGGTTCTTGCGCTCATTGTTATCTCGGTTATGATAAGATGGCCTTTCTAATCTTTCCAACCTTTCGAAAGCTAACAAATGCTCTCGGAATTCAGCAATATTTGAGAACGTTCTTCCTGTCATTTGCATTTGATACCTTATCGGAAGTTGCGATAATAATAAGGCAATGAATTCCTGATCCTCCATACAATGACTTAAATATCTAGTTCTCTCGTACATTTCGCTAATGTGTGCCTCTAAACTTTTAAATTTATTATTTTCAAATTTCTCCGAATGTAATTGGACTCTTAGATTACTCTGAACACGTACATTCCAAAATTGACTAATAAACAGTTTTCTGAGCTCATCATAATCCTTTACACTATCCTGCAACAACTCCCACCAATAATATGCTGTGCTCTTCAAACTATAAGTTACACATTTTAATTTTTCTGATTCTGTTAATTTAAAATGTTTAAAGTAATCTTCCAACTGTCGTAAAAAAATCATGGGGTTTTCAGATGTTTTTCCCGCATAATTAGGCGCATTATCTAACAATTTCTTTACTGGATGATTGAGTGATAGCATCGTGTCGACTGTCATTAACGGAATGGTACTAGAACTTACCATTTGTGTCGGTTCATGAATAACTTCAACGCTATCAGTCTGTGCAGCTTTCTGAATGTTATTGCCCGAACTATTTGCATTAACATTTTCTGGCTCTACCTGTAACTGACTCGGAATTTCATGATTTCTCAGTGTGCACAAGTCTACGTGATGTCTAATTTCCTTTTCTACTTCTTCTATTCGAATTCATAAACTCGTACGTGTTTCTCGCTGTGGTTGTCTAACTTTAGGTACTATTTCCTCTAGATTATTGATTCTATCATTCATGAACACCAAAGTTTGCTCTGTTTCTCTTTGAGTTTTATCTAGAGCTTCGCGTATTTGTCCTGTTTCGTTCGAGAACTTTTGCAACGCTTTGTGTACTATCTCAGTGAATTTTTTAAAATTTCTCACTTTCCCTACGTTCACGTTCCTCACGCTCGCATTTTTCTTCCCTCTCGCGCTTTTCGCGTTCCTTACACTCGCGTTCCTTACGTTCGTGATTTTCTTCTTTCTCGCGCTTTTCGCGTTCCTCACGCTCGCGTTTTTCCTCTAAAAAAAAAAAATTCAGTATTGATCCTATATCATGTTCTCGTGCCGCAGTATTTTCATGTTCAACTAAATTTGACTCAGTTCTTGTCTTCTCCTGAGGAGCTAATCCTAGGTCATCTTCCCTCTCTGGATTACCTTCCTCTGACGCAGTTCTAGAACTAGGCCTACTCTTATTTCCCCTAAGGTAGTACG
Organism: Bacillus rossius redtenbacheri; assembly: GCF_032445375.1. Lineage (NCBI taxonomy): Eukaryota > Metazoa > Arthropoda > Insecta > Phasmatodea > Bacillidae > Bacillus > Bacillus rossius. Next base: position 5,160,137 of record NC_086335.1, read on the forward strand.
ATACTCTGTTGTCGTCCTCCATAGCGATAAATAAACTATCTCAAACTTTACCACTGAATTAGAATGAATTAGTACTAATTCCTAGCTTAGCTATGCTTCGGGCCCCACGTTGGGCGCCACTGTAACGAGTCCCACTGTAACGAGTAATTTGTTGAGAGTTGTTTATTTACATAACTATTTGAAAATTTTAAACTCAGTCGGTAAAATATTCCTCTAGATATAATTCTATCTGCCATCGGCTAGGTAAAGAGCAGGGTATTCGTGGGCAAATTTTAGAAGCTAGGTTCTTTACTTTCACAAATTCTTAAAATATTAAAGTTCGAGAAGTTAGGCTAATTTATAATTTGAACTCAATATTAACAAGACTCTAGAATTAAAATTAATTACTTACTCAGTTCATATTTTTTCAATATTACTTCCGGATTACAAAAAAAAATAATCTCTTGTTCAAGGATGTCCAACGTTCGCACAATCGTTGACGTTATAGTCTCTGTATCGGTCGTAGTTTCCTCTTGATATTCCCGGGGATAGAACCTCGAACCTGTTCCGTCTTCTGGTAGTTACATGTTGCACTTACCGCCTATCCATACCGAAGTCTGTATATTCGTTTCGGACAATTCAATCGCCGACGTCACCAAAAGTCAACGAAATTCGCGTCGTCTATCACAGTTTGATGATCTTTAACACGGATAATGCTCGAATTCTGCTTCTATAGGTTGGTGTTCGTAGTTTTCGAAGGACTGGTGCTGGTTTCGGAGAATCTTCCTTTGACTTATAGAATGGTAAAAGTGCGGCTCTTGAAGTGATAACACGCACACCATCAGTTCTCAAAGATTCTCATATTAAGGTAGATCAAATATTAATAGTGCGTCTCTTGGTATGTATAATCGCACGATTAATTCACTTGTAAAGTAGGTAGTTTCTTCTTTAGCGCGACAAATCAATCGTACCGACATGGATGAATCCATCCACGACAATAGTATATAGCAATCTTGAGAGTTCACTCAAAATACTGAAGTAATTTTATAGTATATTTCTATAATTCTAGTAAAATAATTTTATGATGTAACTTCAGTAACTTACGAACATTTAATATTGCTGATCTCAGACTTGACATTTATTCATGAAATCCAATTCACAAGCTAATGGCTCTGCCAAACATTCTTATTCGTTTTCCATTCTTTCTACAAAGATCAAATATCGTACTAGACAACAACATTGATTATAAATTTTAAACAACCATAGAGATCGATGATAATACACAAATTATAACTAACACATCAATGATATTAAACAATATTAAAATAAACATGACATACATATTCAATTAAGGTTGCCCTTTATAGTAGAAGGGATTTCACACTCTTAATCCCTGCCTCCCATAATCCGCCAAAGTGTGGAGCAGCGGGTGGATTGAAATGCCAGGTTGTCCTTTTGGGAGGTGCAGTCTCAACAAAGAGTTTCTTCGTGGTGGCATCAGCCATAAATCTTCCAAGATCAATCAATTTACGATTTGCACCAAAAAAATTAGTGCCACAGTTAATATATGTGGGCACAGTGTCCTCGTCGCGCAATGAAGCGTCGAAAAGCAGCGAGGAAGGCATCTGTAGATAGGTCAGATGCAAGCTCAATATGTATGGCCTTAGTAGTAAAGCACACAAACAGGCAGATATATGCTGAGAGAATTCGAGGTTTTCTTACCTTGGCCATGGTAATGGACAAGGGGCCACCATAATTAACACCGGTGTGGAGAAAGGGTTTAGCCTGAGACACTCTAGATGCTGGCAAACTAGCCATGACAGGTGAAACACTCTTTGGACGAGTTATGAAGCATTTTAGGCACGCTTTCAAGTGCCGGCGAATTAAATTCCTGGCACCTATTATCCAAAATTCTTGCTGGAGCAGTGACTGTACTGTAAGGGCGCCTGGATGCAGGAATTCCTGATGGAGCTTGTCAATGAGGAGAACAGCTAGGCGACTGTTCTTAGGAAGTAGTATGGGATGTTTCTGATCCGACGGTAAGGCAGAATTCTGAAGCCGTCGCCCACTAATAGAATACCATCACCATCCACAAATGGTGTCAAACTCTGAATGGCGGGAGTGCATAACTGGTTGCGTGAGAGTCTGGCAAATTCCTCAGCGAAGTCAGTTTGTGTTTCCTTGAACAAGGTCTTAAATGCAGATTGCACTTCCTTAGCTTGTAGTGGACCTAGAATTCTTGTACGGTTCGGACGTGCATTATAGCTAAATCGAAGACACCAAGTCACTATTCTTTCTACTTTACGCAGGCAGGAGTATTTGTCCATTAACATAGCTAACGGAGATGACTCTATGACAGTGTGAAGAACCACAGACGAATGTTTATAAGAGTGGGCTTCCTCAGATGTCGTGATTGGGGAGACAGGCCAGTTTTCTTTGGGCTGACGAAGCCAAAGAGGGCCGGACCACCAAAGTGGATGCTGTACTAATTGTGCAGGAGTAAGGCCACGCAATGCACAGTCAGCAGGATTGTCTGCGCTAGAAACATGACGCCAGCAGTTTGAGGATGTATAATCCTGAATTTTGCTTACCCTATTGGCCACAAAGGTTTTCCATTGATGTGGGGATGCTTGGATCCAGGCCAAAACAACTGATGAGTCAGTCCAAGCGTATACTTCTTTCATTGGCAACTCAGGGGAGTACGCTTCGATCAGAGTATGTAGGCAACGAGCCAAGAGGAGAGCTGCACATAATTCAAGACGAGGGAGAGTCACTCGTTTCATAGGGGCAACCTTGGATTTTGCAAGTAACAACTGGGTTGAAATTACACCTGAGGTGGACACCAGGCGCAGGTACACAACTGCAGCATATCCCTTCTCAGAGCTATCAGCAAAGCCATGTAGCTCGATAAAGGACTGAGGATGATGCTTGTTGATGCAGCGAGGAATGGCAATGGCAGAACACGAAGACAGCTCACTTCTTATAATTTCCCATTTTGCTGCTATGTCGGATGGAACAGGAGTATCCCATCCAATGTTTACTGACCACAGGCATTGCATCAGGTGCTTGGCTAGAAGCATCAAAGGCGACAACCACCCCAACGGGTCGAAAATGCGAGCTATTTCGGACGAAATCCCCCGCTTCGTGAGTACAAGTGATCGAAATTGGAAGTCATATGAAAAGGTATCCTGAATCGGATTCCAGTGTAACCCCAAGACCTTTACAGAGGAGCTATCATCAAATGAATAAGTCTCAGAAGGGTGTAGTACAGCTTCTTGAGGTAGGTCATTGAGGAGTTCAGTGGAGTTGCTGGCGAACTTCCGCAGTTGAAAACCACCAAGCGAAAGTAACTGTTGGAGGTCTTTCCTCAGCCTTCGAGCTGACTGAAAATCATTGGTCCCTGTGACAATGTCATCAACGTAAGTGTTTTGTAACAGAGCTTTAGCAGCTAATGGGAGATCTTCCCCTTCATCCTCAGCCAGCTGATGTAGTGTGCGTAGAGCCAGGTAGGGAGCCGAACAAATGCCATAGGTAACAGTATTCAATTTGTATGTCTGTACTGGTTGATCCTCACTTGCTCGCGACAGGATACAATGATAATTTCTGTGGTCGGGATGTACCAAAATTTGACGGTACATCTGTTTTATGTCAGCGGTAAATACAATTGTGGGAATCCGAAACTGCAGCAATACATTCACAATGTCACATTGTAGCTTAGGTCCGGTTAACAATGTGTCTTTGAGCGAATATCCTGAGTTGGTCTTAGCAGACGCATCAAAGACTACCCTTAATTTAGTGGTAGGTTTCTGAACACAATGATGAGGGATGAAGTATGACTTGGCGGAACCTCATGAGAACCAATAGGACTCATGTGTCCACTGGCTAGGTAATCATCCATGAAATCCACATATTGTTTCTTCACTTCCGGTTGTCGATTCAAACGGCGCTCTAAGGACTGAAAGCGACGACGCGCTGAACTGTGCGTATCCCCTAGGTCTGGATCGGCGGTTTTGAAGGGCAATGTGACAACATATCTACCGGTTTCAAGTCGGGTGCATGTTTGGCTAAAAATGCTTTCACACTCCTTTTCGTCTGGCGTGGGAGTGAGCTTGACATCTGGCAGATCCTTCAGCTGCCACAAGTGTTCTACAGCAGCATCTAGGGTCGCATTACAAGAAGAAACAAACAGGGATGTAATTTCAGCAGTGGGCAAGAGAGTTTCAGTGGTGTTTGTTACTCTACCCATGAGTAACCATCCAAAGCTTGATTCTTAGGCAACAGGTGTGCCAGGAGGGCCCTCTAGTTTCTTCCATGTCAAGATATTTGGAAACAGTTCTGCGCCTATCAGCAAGTCAACAGAATCGGGAAAGGCATATGAAGGGTCTGCTAACCTCAAATGGTTTAGATGATGCCAATTGTTTGTTTTCAATGGTGATGATGGGATAAGAGCTGTTAATAGAGGAAGGACTAGCATTTCTGTTGAGAAGTTAGGCCCTTCCTGTCAATTAGGTCTGATCAAACATAAAACAACTCCACGTGCTATCGTGAGTGGTGTTTGGGAAATACCCTGAAGAGGCTGCGATGTCCTTCGTCGACGAAGCCCCAATTGATTAACGGCACTCTCAGAGATGAAGTTGGCTTGGCTTCCAGAGTCCAACAGTACTCTGAGTTGCTGAAATGCTCCCGACATGTCTTGAGCTTCCACCAATGCTGTGGAGAGCAACACTGTGGTGTAAGTAGATCCTCCGGAGAATGAGGACAGGACCGATGTAGGTGTGCCACTCATCAGGTGGCTCGTTGCTGACCTCTTTCTGCCGATGTTCAGTGCTTTCAAAATGCAGCAAGGAATGATGGCGATAAGGACAATGAATTCATGAAAGTGATGACGGGCATCTTTTCACAGTATGATGGGGCCTTAAACAGTTTATACACAATTTTTGATCCTTGACGAATGCGAATCCGTCCCTTGCGTTTCGTTTAGTGAAAACCGAACATTGGTACAGAGGGTGTTTTCCATTACACATACAGCAAGCTGAAGATGATGCAACAAAGTATGTGCCAGATTCATTGTGCCATTGACCTTGGGTTGTGCGGTTGGTGACTACCTTTGAAGGCCCGGGTTTGAGATCCTGGCCACGCCCACTGACACCCACTGCTTCTACTGATCTGCACTGTTTTCCCAGGAATACCACAATGTCTTGAAGTGATGGTGTTTCCAACTCTTGAACATGCAACTCCCACAACCTTCGTAAATCTCCACTAAGACGCTTCTCAAGCAGATGAAGCAATAATAGGTCCCACTGATCTATCGGTAGTCCTAGTGCTTGCAAAGCTGCCACATTCTCACCAATTTTAGATAGAAAACTACGCAGGGTAACCATTGAGGTCAAGGTGGCAACAGGAACCTGCAATATGGCATCTAGGTGATGTGATATTATCAACCGCCGGTTATCGTATCTTCTCCCCAATAATGTCCATGCCACCTCAAAATTGTCACCTGTCAATGGCAGTGAATGCACTAATGACATGGCCTCGCCCTCCAAGGATAGCCTTAAGTATGCGAACCGTTCCACATTTGACAGGTCACGATTATCGAGAATAAGTGTTTGAAACAAGTTAGCGAAGTTGGTCCAAGAGGCTATTTTACCTGCAAAACATGGTAGCTTAATTGAAGGTAGTGACACTCGCGGTGCAGGTGAAGAACCTTTGGAGACCTGAGTCTGTTTTGAATCACATACTGCAGTGTCAAGGATTGACATTATGACTTAGTAGCGGTCATAAAATTCATCTAACCTATTTGTGTGCTTGGCGAGGTCAAAATGTGGTTTGTCCTTGCACGTAAATTCGAGTGTCAGGTGATCCTGTTCAAAACCAAGTTTTAGGTCTGGTATATCTCGGCAGGTGTATATAAACAGTCCCCACTGTGTGTTGTCAGTCTTAAACTTGTTGGCTAAGGCTGCGGCTCGTTGAAATCTATTCTCAGCTCGCTCCAGTCGGCTAATGAGAACTTCTGCCTTTTCAGACATGACGTGCACGAGATAAGAACAAGTGCAAAAACGTAAACAAATGGACGTGAACGACCACACAATTACGATCGATTGGTCGCCATCTCGAACAATCGATATAACTCGTACTGCAAGTGTTGACGTCACAGCTTCATCACCACGTCAATACATGTACATATATTTTATTATAATAAAACAAAACACGTTTTCTTCTCCAAATCTATATATATATGTTTCGATGTCGATGTGCCTCCTTAAGTTATCCAGGTAATACAACCACAATTCCACGGCGTACAAAGCCGGCACAACGCACGCGACCGAAAGACGACACAAGACGAGACGAAAACACGTAAACGACTAAAAATTAATGTTGTAGGATCTTGGATCCAGCCCGGAGGACCAAATGTCTGGGCTCAATCGACATAATGGACTGTATAATTACTAATAATCACAAACTTCTACTGTCGCGCACGGCCGACCTACCGAAGCGAAAAACAAACGAGAACGAACTGGTCACAAGATGGCGTGGGAGCAGCAGCGTCACGATTCCAACGCTGCTGGCGGGAAATTCAAATTCAACATTTACACCCGGCTTGAACAACATGAATAAATGAAAATATGATTAAATAAAAATTAGTATTTAAAATAAAGTGAAGGTACAAAGTTATAACAATATATATATAACTTACTTAAATACTAAAGCCATTTATTCATCAGTTAAATTATATAGCCAAATATTAACATATTTATTGTTTTGAAAACAATTTTTAGTTTTTAGTTTTCCAAGAAGAATAACAATTTTAGAAGCAAAAATTCTAAATATCTCTGAGATATTGTTTTATGAAATAGAGGGATTGGTAAATTTATGTTCTGTATATGCTATGTAGGATAGATAATGATCTACATATGTAATTTAACTGATTTTCCCTTTGATACATATTGATTATTGCAGCTCTAATAAACAATATTCTAATATCAAATACATTTAATAGTTTAAAAAGTTATTTGAATGGGTACATGTGGTTTTTTTTGTAAATAACTGGTAAAATAAGTTTTTTGATTGTTATAAGTGGCTTAATTGACTTTTGTTCATCCCTCCCCAAGCCAGAATGCCATACTGCATAACAGACTGAAAAATAGCAAAGTAAACCATATTAATACCTTCAATAGATAATATTGATCTTAGTTCAACGAATTTATACAAATTTTTCGAATCTTGTTTGTAAGATAAGAAACATGTTTATCCCACTTTAGAAAAGAGTCGAGCACTAGGTATATATTTTATATCCTGTACTCTTCCTATGACACTACAATTTTCCCTGTTAACGTTTATTTCGTTACATACATTAATTTTTAGTTCATGTTCGATAGGTTGACCCAAAATGTTGGCAGAGAAAGTATTTATTTATTTTATTTGCACCCAATAGTTTCAATTTTTGAACAGTATGTTCACAGAATATAGGGCTTGTCAGTTTGATATACATTACAATAAGTAAATTACACTTAAAACATATACAATATATACATGACTTAGAGACAATATCATAAACATAGGTAGAAATACATATATAATGATATAAAAAATGAGATAAAATTACACAATTCAATATACATATTAAAAATCGATAAGTTAATCTTAAAAGCTCTGATTTACCATAAAGGATACATTGTTTCAGGCTTTACTTGGAACACACAAGACTATAATTCAAAATTATTTTTATAAAAAAAAGTTAATATATTTGGTTTTATTTATGTTTAGAGAAAGAAAACTAGCATCTAATATTTCTTTGATTTTTTTTAAGTTCGTTAATTACCGTTTAAAAAACCGAATTCCAATTGTCGTATGAATATAAAATTGCAGTATAATTTGCAAAAGAAACGATTCGCCCCGTTATGTCTAAGTTACACAAATCATTTATATATATTAGAAAAAAAAATTGCCGAACAACACTGCCTTGTGGGACTCCTATATTTATATATAGGGGGTATCCTAATTTATTATTTTCTTTGACTCTCTGAGATCTACCCCCAAATAACTTTTAAACCAAGACAAGTATTTGTCAGACCTCTTATTCCTACTTTATCCAATTTATCTAAAATTATTTTATGTAAGACTGTATAAAAAGCCTTAGCAAGATCCAACATTACACAAATACATTTTTTTCTTGTTCTGTGGCTTTGTGCACAAAGTTTGTTACTTTAATTAGAGCATCATTTGTACTTAAGCCTTTTCTAAACCCAAATTGGTTTACAGACAGTATTTTGTTGCTATCCAAAAATGACATTAATTTTTTTAACACATTTTTCTATAATTTTTGAAATGTTGCTTAATGTAGAGATTGGTCTAAAATTTGAGGATGCAAAGCTGCCCCCTTTATGCAATGGTATGACAATCGCTTCCTTGAGCCATCTAGGAAATTTCTCTAAACTTAAGCTTGAATTTGCTATATGAGCTAGAGGTTTGCACAATTTATATATGTGTTATTTTAATATGTTTACACTTATCTTATTAGAACCCAACGCATTGGAGTTTTTTATTAAAGAAATAATTTATTGTATATCATATTATGACACAGGAACTAAAAATAAAGACCCTTGAACAATTTTTGTAACAACTGAATAATTTCTGGACTTATTACTAGAATTACTTTTAATGATTTCTGAAGCCATAGCACTTCCAACATTTGTAAAAATATTTATTTAGTGTGTTTGCAGCTTGCTCAGGATTTGACATGCCATTTATTATGTTATTATCATTTAATACAGTTTTAATATCTACTATTTCATTTTTTGAGCCAGTAACCTCTTTAATAATATTCCAATTTTTTTTAGAATCATTGTGTGCTTCAGCAATTTTTCTTTAATAATAATTGTCTTTAGTTATTCGTATAAGAGACGTAAGCCTATTTCTGTAGTTACAAAATGTTTGTCTTAGCTGCGTATTAAATAGTTGTTTGTTTTATTGTTGTTTAATTTTGTTTCGTGTTCTAATAGATTTAATCAACCAGATTGTAATACATGAGTAGTATATAATAGCCGGAGCTGGCACAGGCTTTCGCAGGAGGTGCCAGAGGTACCGACCGCCATATTGGATTGTGACGTCACGGCGGCCATCTTGGATGGTTGTGACCTTGACCTTTGACCGTGACCTGGAATTTGACCTTCAAAATGTGCCAAGATTGTCCAAAATTGGGCTAAATTTTCCCAAAAATCCTCAAAAATCGCCATAATTTCCATTTTTTGGAAAATAATTCCGCCAAAAATCTCAAAAAATTCCACAATTCAAAAATTAGGATCTCGAAAATTCTCAAAAGTATTTTGCCTTAGAAAGAACACCTGTTCCATTTATAGGCTTAAGCATACATGTCTACAGCCTCCGATAAGCCTCTGACGTCATCATGGATTATGACCGCCATCTTGGATTATAAAGTCACCGTGGCAATTTTCGTTACGGCCGCCATTTTTGAAATCTTTATTTAATATCAGATTTTAATTTTTAAAAAATTAAAATTTATAAAAAAATTAACTAATAAAATTTTAATAAAAACTATTTTAAAAACATAAATTTACGACATGGAGCGTGGAGTCCTCGGTTCGAACCCGGTGTGGGCAAAAAAAAATGGCGACCGATCTTTCCCTCACAGTGGCTTCAGGCAGACTGACCCCCACCACTTTTTACCATGCATATATATCATCAGGTAGTATGACGTCATGTCCGCCATTTGCTGGAAGCCATCATCATTGTATCGATGACTAGAATGTGCTGACACCATGTTAGTTTAATTCTTACCCGCTAGAGTGCAGTAAGCATTTATTATTACTGTGACACCCGCCATCTTGAAATGTGGGCGCCATCTTGGAAATTCGTAATTTTAATGCTATAGATTCGGGAAAAAATTCCAAAATTCATTAAATAAATTTGTAATCTATATAATGATTGATTTGATCGACTTAGATCCTTGGTTTGATCCCCAGCCGATACAAAACAACTTTAATTTTAAAAAAGTACCACTTAAGTGGCAATTTTGAGAAAATAAAAACACCGCAAGTTCTTTTAAAAAAATTATTACATAAATTCTACACTACTACAAAGTACAAAAAAACACATGGCAAATTACTAAAGTCTTGTGGATTTCTCTATTTCTGCATCTGCCAGAATTAAAATGAGGTGAAAAGCCCCACCACTTGACGTAGGACAGTCCATTTCTTCGTTTTATAATCTTCTCCACCAAGTACATATCGGGATACAACATAGGCTGAATCTCTTCGGCATAGAAGCCGCCATGGATAGGCTTGTGGTCCAAATCTTCAAGGTAGTAGGTCCTAGGCTCTGATTCACGAACATGTGTCACACGGAAAAGTTCAGGACTCCAGTTCGCAGTGAAACCTTTCTCGAAGATACCTTTCTGCTTGGAGATTCGCACGATGTCACCGACGTTAGCTTTACGCTTTCGTGGATCTTTCATCTTCGTGTTGGAAAACACTGTTTGAAGCAGGCGATTGTCCGTTACGTCCTTTGGCTTCATTTTCGTGGTAGAATGCATCGTGGAATTATACTCGCTTATTAGTTTCGGCAAGATGTCAAGCCACTTGTAATTTCCATTAGCCGTGAACTGCCGCCACATCTTGGAATGCAAAGTTCTGTTAAACCTTTCGACAACGGAGGCTTTGACGTAACTAAATGTAGAGTATTGTTTGATGACATACTTCATCAAAGCCTTGAAGGTGGCATTATAGAATTCTTTCCCGAGGTCCGTTTGCAAGTGCGACGGTATACGTTCATCCCGAAAAATATTGTTCATGGCCTTGGCTACTTCAGTTGCAGTCTTTGATTTTACAGGCCTAGCACAAGCGATCTTGCTATAAACATCGATGACTGTCAACATGTACTTGAAACTTTTATTCAATCGGGAATACGGTATCATCTCAACAAGGTCAGCCTGGAATAAATCATCAATTCCACGAACTATGACTGTGACGAAGGTATTTCCGTCTAGCAGGAGCATGAAGTTCGCGAGCGATTCCGGTTCGACTCATTGTATGTAGCCGGCTTCCCTCAGTTCTTCAAGTATGGAGACTATTTCGTTGATGTGCGAATAGTTTCCTACACTAAGCGAAGCATGTAGAATTCTAAGACGATAAACTAATTCATTGGGGTCGCCCCAATATACATAGTCAAATATCTAATCAGTAGTATAGGATAGCATTTCCTGAAACAGGCTTCAGGCTGTGGTTGTGGTGTCGGTGTCCGCCATTTTGGATTGTGACGTCACGGCGGCCATCTTGGACTCAAATATTCCTCAAAATTCCTCAAAATTGACTCAGAATTACTCAAAATTTCCTGTTTTAAGAAAAAAGTTCCCGTTTTCGAGGTAAAAATTCCCGATCCGAGGGAAAATTTCCCGTTTTAGTCCTCAAAAATTCCAGCAGTTAGAAATGTCCATATGTAGGCTTAAGCATCCATGTCTACAGACTCAGATAAGCCTCTGACGTCATCTTGGATTATGACGTCACCGTTGCAGTTTCCGTTACGCCCGCCATCTTTAAATTTAGTATCCGATTTTAATGAAAAAATTTAAAATTAATAAAAAAATTCATTTAATAAAATTTTAATAAAAAAATTAAATAAAACATACATTTACGACACGGAGCTTGGAGTCCTCGGTTCGAACCCGACGAGGTCAAAAAAAAAATAAAAATGGCGACCGATCCTTCCTTTCTTGATGATATCAGAGAGGACATAATCAATCAGCTTACTGATGATGTAGCAACAAACGGTCCATCAAAATATAACTTGTGGCTGGACTGTATATATGGAAAGCCGTATCCATTTGAAGACGAAGTGAGGAAGTGTGTATTCAAGACATCGGCTGCAGTAATTTACAGTTCTGACGATGTGAAGCAAACTGTTAAAAACGGTATCCAGAAACTCTGTCAAGAAGAGGAGGACTATGTCTGTAAAGGTTCTGGTTGGTCTCTGTCTAGTATAAACCGATTGGAGCTTAGAATTAGTCATTTCACGCCTATGCAGGGCTTTCGCAAGTGATCCTGTAGTAAAATAATGATTTTGTAAGAAAATTTATTTTGTGAAAGAATTTGCGATGTTTTATTTACGAACCTGTCACTATTATGTTAAATTGTTGTTATATTTATTTTTTCTTCAGCATCCAGAATCGTACCAAGGACCTAAGTCGATCTAATTAATCATTTTATTGGTTGCAAAATTTATTTAATGAGTTTTGAACTTTTTCCTGAATTTCTAGCATTGAAATAACGAATTTCCAAGATGGCGGACATGATGGCTTATAAGATGATGGTAGTAGAGGATTTTAAGCCTCTTTAAGAATTTTGAACATGGTTTATTGAAATTATTATTTTTTTACATAAAATTAAACATTATTGCATCGATCAAGTATCGAACCAAGGACAGGAACTGATCGAATCAATATGTAAATTAATGAGTGATTATTTAATGAATTTTGGATTTTTTCCCGAATTTCTAGCTAAATAATTACACGATTCCAAGATGGCTGCTATAACGAAACATGCAACATTAATAGGATCCAATATGGTGGTCATAATGTAAAGTGTAACGATAACATCGTATTCAACCGAGATGGCGGGCATAACGAAACATGCAACAATTAAATATAATCCAAGATGGCGACCATAACGATATGTTCAACAGTTGTTTTAAGTAATAATTTATTTAATTTTTATTATTTTATTCGATTAGTTATTTTTTTTAATGGTTTTTAATTTTTTTCCCGTTTTTATAACATAAAAATTATTGATTTTCAAGATGGCGGACATGACATCATACTACCTGACGATAAATATACTATGAACAAAGTGTTGGAATTCTCTCTGCCAGCAGACACCAAGAGGGAAGGATCGGACGCCATTTTTATTTTTGCAGTCGTCGGGTTCTAACCGAGGACTCATATTTTTATTAAAATTTTATTAATTCAGTGGCTAGCTCTAAGGTTTATTAAGCCGCTGTTAGGATTTTGGGTTTTTTCTAAGGCAAAACGACTTTTGAGGTTTTTCGAAATCCTAATTTTCCCTCGAAACGGGAATTTTTCCCTCGAAAACGGGAAATTTTTCCTCAAAACGGGAATTTTTGAGTCATTTTTAATCATTTTGAAGGAATTTTAGGGAATTTTTGAGTCCAAGATGGCCGCCGATGACGTCATCCAAGATGGCCGCCGGATCCTGGATCTGCGCCTGTCCCAGAATCGGCTATATCCATCTACTTGCAAGGATGCCTAGTTGAAGACAAACCCGAACCAGATGACGTTGTAACTGTGGTTGTAACATTTCCAGGCATGCTCTTATGCACATCGATGCATCGTTGTTGCACCGATACCTTTACTTTCTGCCGCTCTGCAGGGCCTTTACATGTCTCCAAGTGATGCTTCAAATTAGCATTTCTTGTAAATTGCTTGCGACACTTAACACAGCCAAACATTTAACGATAAGGGTTCTTAGCACATTCTCTCTTCTCATGTCAACGAGCATTGCTGATTTTTGAGAAAATTTTGTCACAGTAACGACATCGATGCTCGTTAGCTGTTGAGGATTCGTCATCCATTGAAGTCTCCATCGAGGACGAAACAGCGTCCGTTGAGGCTTCCTGTACAGCCAACACTACCGACATTAAAGTCTCTTCTGCTGGTGGTATCATGTCTGTCGAAGTCTCCTCCAGTGTTGTCGTCGTTGCCAATGGGATCTCCTTCTCCGTCGTAGCTGTCGTCAAGGTTCCCGTAGTCGATGGTACGACCTCCATCGAGTTCGACGTTAAAGTCGGTAAAGATGCCATCGAGTTCGCAAGAACAGGTAATTACGCAACTTATGCACCAGAAGAAACAAATTAGGTGATCCATACACCGTCGACATCAGTAACAAACTGAGCGTCCTGCTGTCTAGTACTCGCTTATATACATGCACCGTATGGAATAATACGCTAGTCAAATCAAGAATCATTTAATATAATACTAGAGTCAAAACAACATTAAAAATAGAAGGACCATCAACGAAAAGGCAGCACATTTGGAATAACCGCCAACGAAAAGGCAGCACATTTGGAAGCACAAACAACGAAAAGGCAGCACATTTGGAAGCACCGACAACGAAAAGGCAGCACATTTGGAAGCACCGACAACGAAAAGACAGAACATTTGGAAGCACCGCCAACGAAAAAGCAGCACATTTTTGATGCACCATCATAAAGGAAGTACTTTTGGAAGCACCATAATCAAAAAGGAAGCACATTTTGGAAGCACCATCAACAAAAAGGCAAAAAGGAAGCACAAGTTACGAGAACTAAGTCTTAGTTAGAAATCAGAATACAAGAAATAAAAACATTAAATTATTTTATAATTAAAATTATTTATTTTATTTTTTTATATTATACAAATGCAAGTAAAACAAGCCATTATCGTATGTAGCCAGCTTCTCTGAGTTCTTTGAGTAAGAAGGATATTTCTTTGATGCACGTATAGTTTCCTGCACAAAGCGAACTATGTAGAAGTCTTAGCCGGTCAACCAATATGTTTGGATCTTTCCACGATGTGTAATCATTCTCTTTTACCACCATCTTCCTTGCACGTTTATAATAAATATTATGATCTCTGGTGTCTTCCGTTTTACCACCAACCTCAGGGTAACTTTCATTTTTGAGACAGTGATCATCACAAGCTTGATCAGATTTATTTAATATATCACTTCGTTTCCATCGTTTCGGTCTCAGGACACCGCCACATTCTTCGATCTTGTCAGCGTTAGGTGCTTCATCACAGTCTATGTCTTTGTCAACAGCCTCAGAGTCACTGTAACAATCAGCGTAGAAGGCATCGTCTTCACCCAGATTACTGTAAGAATTCGATGTTGATGATGTCGAAGTGACTTCATCGTCTTCATGCTTCCTTTTTAGGAGTCCATAATTTTTACAAATTAGGAAAGATCTACTTGAAATCGGCTGGAATATATTCTCACTTTTCACGTTAAGGATTCTTCCATTGTCTTCATTCTTCCGTAAATCACCAACCTCCTTCAATTTAAGTTCTTTGTCGAGATCGGAAGAGCCAGGAAAATTATTGACGTTATTCAGATCACTCTTCCTTAGTCTAGTAGATTCATCGTTGTCCTCTAGCTTGTACGCAGGCTTGGCGTTACAAGTTCTGCCATGTCTTTTTAAGCTCTCTCTCCGCGTAAACGACTTGCTACATCGAACACAACTTATCATATTTCGTAGTGGATTTTTAACAAAGTCATTCTTCTCGTGTTGTCTTTTATTCTTTCTCAAGATAAACTCTTTGCTGCAAAACTTACACCTATGTTCTTTCGATACAGCGTCAGATCCCAAATCGGAATTAATATTAGTTACTGAGACTAATGCCAGATACCAATTGAGTGTTTTGAATTAGATACATTACTTAAATAGAATTTTTTTTCATATTTCATCAGCGAGAATTAATATATCTCATGCAAAAGTTCTTGATGCATGTAGTTCTGCTTTCAACAACAGATGTCGCCACATGTTGCTTGCAGGTAAATAATAATATTTAGTTATTTTATGCGGGATGCGGGATGCTCACTAACGATCGCAAAAGAAGGATGGCTTCGCTAGACTCCAAGGAGAAGGAAGTCCGTCCTTCCTGTTAGTGCTTCTTAGATTTCTCAGAGATTATTATTATTTGACTGAGAAATGATTTTTGTTTTAATTTCCACCTGATAAAAATATTACAAGTGTTGTTAAGTAGCAGAAATTCACTAATTAAATGTAACCTTAAATAAATTAACATGACTCATTAAGTAAAAAAATCCTTCATGCAGATATCAATTGCTCATCTGTAACCAGAAGCACACGGAGAAAACCATCAAAATATTGACAAGAATATTCAGGAGCACACGGAGAATACCTCCATAATATTGTCAAGAATAATCGGAAGCACACGGAGAAAACCGCCACAAGTTTTCTTTAATATCATAAAATTACAGAAAAAAAATTTATAAAAAATTAATAAAAAAACAAAAAAAATAATTCAAAAACTGATTCTGCTAGCTTGTGAACCTCTCATTGTTAAGCAAAGATAGAGTTCTAGTCCAAGCCTTAATCAGTTTTTTAATTATTTTTATTTTTGTTTTTTTATTAATTTTTTATAAATTTTTTTTCTGTAATTTTATGATATTAAAGAACACTTGTGGCGGTTTTCTCCGTGTGCTTCCGATTATTCTTGACAATATTATGGAGGTTTTCTCCGTGTGCTCCTGAATATTCTTGTCAATATTTTGATGGTTTTCTCCGTGTGCATCTGGTTACAGATGAGCAATTGATATCTGCATGAAGGATTTTTTTACTTAATGAGTCATGTTAATTTATTTAAGGTTACATTTAATTAGTGAATTTCTGCTACTTAACAACACTTGTAATATTTTTATCAGGTGGAAATTAAAACAAAAATCATTTCTCAGTCAAATAATAATAATCTCTGAGAAATCTAAGAAGCACTAACAGGAAGGACGGACTTCCTTCTCCTTGGAGTCTAGCGAAGCCCTCCTTCTTTTGCGATCGTTAGTGAGCATCCCGCATCCCGCATAAAAGAACTAAATATTATTTACCTGCAAGCAACATGTGGCGACATCTGTTGTTGAAAAGCAGAACTACATGCATAAAGTACTTTTGCATGAGATATATTAATTCTCGCTGATGAAATATGAAAAGAATTCTATTTAAGTATTGGATCTAATTTAAAACACTCAATTGGTATCTGGCATTAGTCTTAGTAACTAATATAAATTCCGATTTGGGATCTGACGCTGTATCGAAAGAACATAGGTGTAAGTTTTGCAGCAAAGAGTTTATCTTGAGAAAGAATAAAAGACAACACGAGAAGAATGACTGTGTTAAAAATCCACTACGAAATATGATAAGTTGTGTTCGATGTAGCAAGTCATTTATGCTGAGAGAGAGCTTAAAAAGACATGGCAGAACTTGTAACGCCAAGCCTGCGTACAAGCTAGAGGACAACGATGAATCTACTTGACTAAGGAAGAGTGATCTGCATTACGTCAATAATTTTCCTGGCTCTTCCGATCTCGACAAAGAACTTAAATTGAAGGAGGTTGATGATTTACGGAAGAATGAAGACAATGGAAGAATCCTTAACATGAAAAGTGAGAATATATTCCAGCCGATTTCAAGTAGATCTTTCCTAATTTGTAAAAATGATGGACTCCTAAAAAGGAAGCATGAAGACGATGAAGTCACTTCGACATCATCAACATCGAATTCTTACAGTAATCTGGGTGAAGACGATGCCTTCTATGCTGATTGTTACAGTGACCTTTGAGGCTGTTGACAAAGACATAGACTGTGATGAAGCACCTAACGCTGACAAGATCGAAGAATGTGGCGGTGTCCTGAGACCGAAACGATGGAAACGAAGTGATATATTAAATAAATCTGATCAAGCTTGTGATGATCACTGTCTCAAAAATGAAAGTTACCCTGAGGTTGGTGGTAAAACGGAAGACACCAGAGATCATAATATTTATTATAAACGTGCAAAGAAGATGGTGGTAAAAGAGAATGATTACACATCGAGGAAAGATCCAAACATATTGGTTGACCGGCTAAGACTTCTACATGGTTCGCTTTGTGCAGGAAACTATACGTGCATCAAAGAAATATCCTTCTTACTCAAAGAACTCAGAGAAGCTGGCTACATACGATAATGGCTTGTTTTACTTGCATTTGTATAATGTAAAGTAATAAAATAAATAATTTTAATTATAAAAAAATTTAATGTTTTTATTTCTTGTATTCTGATTTCTAACTAAGACTTAGTTCTCGTAACTTGTGCTTGCTTATTGCCTTTTTGTTGATGGTGCTTCCAAAATGTGCTTCCTTTTTGATTATGGTGCTTCTAAAACTGCTTCCTTTATTATGGTGCATCCAAAATGTGCTGCTTTTTCGTTAGCGGTGCTTTCAAATGTGCTGCCTTTTCGTTGTCGGTGCTTCCAAATGTGCTGCCTTTTCGTTGTCGTTGCTTCCAAATGTGCTGCCTTTTCGTTGTTTGTGCTTCCAAATGTGCTGCCTTTTCGTTGTCGGTGCTTCCAAATGTGCTGCCTTTTCGTTGTCGGTGCTTCCAAATGTGCTGCCTTTTCGTTGTCGGTGCTCCCAAATGTGCTGCCTTTTCGTTGTCGGTGCTTCCAAATGTGCTGCCTTTTCGTTGTCGCTGCTTCCAAATGTGCTGCCTTTTCGTTGTCGGTGCTTCCAAATTTTCTGCCTTTTCGTTGTCGGTGCTTCCAAATGTGCTGCCTTTTTGTTGGCGGTTATTCCAAATGTGCTGCCTTTTCGTTGATGGTACTTCTATTTTTAATGTTGTTTTGACTCTAGTATTATAGTAAATGATTCTTGATTTGACTAGCGTATTATTCCATACGGTGCATTTATAAGCGAGTACTAGACAGCAGGACGCTCAGTTTGTTACTGACGTCGACGGTGTATGGATCACCTAGTTAGTTTCTTCTGGTGCATAAGTTGCGTAATTACCTGTTCTTGCGAACCCGATGGCATCTTTACCGACTTTAACGTCGAAAGCGATGGAGGTTGTACCATCGACTACGGGAACCTTGACGACAGCTACGACGGAGAAGGAGGAGATCCCGTTGGCAACGACGACGACAACACTGGAGGAGACTTCGACAGACATGATACCACTAGCAGAAGAGACTTTAATGCCGGTAGTGCTGGCTGTACAGGAAACTTCAACGGACGCTGTTTCGCCGTCGATGGAGACTTCAATGGATGACAAATCCTCAACAGCTAACGAACATCGATGTCGTTACTGTGACAAGATTTTCTCAAACATCAGCAATGCTCGTCGTTGTGAGAAGAGAGAATGTGCTAAAAACCCTTATCGGTAAATGTTTGGCTGTATTAAGTGTCGCAAGCAATTTACAAGAAATGCTAATTTGAAGCATCACTTGGAGACATGTAAAGGCCCTGCAGAGCGGCAGAAAGTAAAGGTATCGGTGCAACAACGATGCATCGATGTGCATAAGAGCATGCCTGGAAATGTTACAACCACAGTTACAACGTCATCTGGTTCGGGGTTGTCTTCAACTAGGCATCCTTGCAGCTACTGTGATACGTCGTTCGCATTTTTCCATGATTCACGAAGACATGAGCGGAGCAAATGCATGAAGAATCCTTCTCGCATGAAGTTTCGCTGTGATGAGTGCCTTAAATGGTTTACTCGAATCGATAATTTGCGCCTACATGCGATAAACTGTAAAGGTGAAGTCCGTGCGCCAACTGCTGAACTACCTGCAGCAATTACGACTCCTCGCTTTAGATTGGAGACTCGTGAGCGTACAAGCAAAAAAAAAACAGATGTGCAGAAACCGATTGCTATGACGTCTGAACATGAAATTATACCTAAGACTGTGTTCGGTGCATTACAAGTAAACGTTAATGGCTTCTACTTGGCGCAGTCTGCATTTCGTGGAACGTTGAAAGACTACTATTATCTAAATACGTTCGGTGAGTCGAAGGACATTTGTACTTTTCTTGATGATAAGACAGGACATAATCAATCAGCTTACTGATGACGTAGCAACAAACAGTCCATTAAAATATAACTTGTGGTTGGACTGTCTATATGGAAAGCCATATCCGTTAGATGACAAAGTGAAGAAGTGTGCATTCAAGACATCGGCTGCAGTAATTTACAGTTCTGACTATGTGAAGCAAACTGTTAAAAACGGTATCCAGAAACTTTGTCAAGAAGAGGAGAACTATGTCAGTTAAGGTTCTGGTTTGACTCTGTCTAGTATAAACCGATTGGAGCTAAGAATTAGTCATTTCACACCGATGCGGAACTAAATGATTGATTATAAATTTGATAGCTTTCGTAAGTGATTCTGTAGTAGAATAGAAATTATGTAATAAATATTATGTTTGTAAAAGAACTTGCGGTGTTTAATTCCTCGAACGTGTTACTATTATGTTAAATTGATGTTATATTTAATTTTTTTTGCATCATCCTAGATCGTACCAAGGACCTTATTCGATCTAATTAATCAGTATATTGATTGGAAATTTATTTAATGATTTCTGAATTTTTTCCCGAATCTCTAGCAATATAATTACGAATTTTCTAAGATGGTGGAGTTGATGGCTTATAGTATGACGGTAGTAGAGGTTTTAAAGTCTCTTTAAGAATGTTGAACATGGTATATTGAAATTAATTTTTTTTTACATAAAATTAAACATTATTGCATCGATCGGGTATCGAACCAAGGACTGAAACTGATCGAATCAATCCGTAAAATGATGAGTGATTTATTTAATGAATTTTGGAATTTTTCCCGAATTCCTAGCTAAATAATTACACGATTCCAAGATGGCGGCCAAATGACAATATGGCGGTTGACACATCAATAATAAATGATTACTGCACTCTAGCGGGTGAGAATTCAACTAACATGGCGTCAGCGTACTCTAGCAGACGATAACAAGATGATGGCTTCCAGCAGACGAAGACAAGATGGCGGACATGACATCATACTAGTTGACCTTGTAATTGGTGGTGGTAGGTTAGTCTGTAGGTGACTTCCGTGGAGGAAGGATTGGTCGCCATTTTTAATTTTTTTGACCTCGTCGCGTTCGAACCGAGGACTCCAAGCTCCGTGTCGTAAATGTATGTTTTATTTAATTTATTTTATTAAAATTTTATTAAATGAATTTTTTATAAATTTTAAATTTTTTCATTAAAATCGGATAATAAATTTAAAGATGGCGGGTGTAACGGAAACTGCAACGGTGACGTCATAATCCATGATGACGTCAGAGGCTTATCTGAGTCTGTAGACATGGATGCAACGCTACATATGGACATTTCTAACTGCTGGAATTTTTGAGGACTAAAACGGGAAATTTTTCCTCGGATCGGGAATTTTCCCCTCGAAAACGGGAATTTTTTTCTTAAAACGGGAAATTTTGAGTAATTTTGAGTCAATTTTGAGGATTTTGAGGAATTTTTGAGTCCATGATGTCACAATCCAAGACGGCGGACACCGACACAACAACCACAGCCTGAAACCTGTTTCAGGAAATACTATCCTATACTACTCTGTTCACTTTCTAGCTTTTTTAAACCTTCACCATGTATTGTTAGTTCACTGAAGAGATTAGCTAGAATGTCGATTTTTTCATGATCTTCGTCTTTATATACACCACTATCTGGATCGTTATCGCGAAAATGTGCATTGGTTAGCTCTAGCAGTTTTTTGTACTCTTGTAAGTCTTTATGAGAATATCCTTTAGGCTCCCTGCGAAACAGCAATTCGTACAGACCCGGAGTCCCGCGTGTTTTGAACTCTTCTACGCGCACGATATTTCCTGGTAGAAAGTCTATTTCTTTAGCACCGAGGAACCACTTATTATGTTTCCTGTACACTTCGTAGGTCGTGTCATTATTCCGACTCGTAAACGATATCAGGTATGGCCGGACCATTGCATTAACTTGGTGCCCCTTTTTCGGTATTTTTTTCTTGTGCATGGACTCTGTACTTGTTAAGTCCTCTTCTTCTCGTTCTGGTTCATACTTTCTTTTCTTTACAGTTGGCATTGCATCTTCAACCTCTGTCTTCACAATGATGGCTGGTTCTTCCTTGTTTTTAAGTTCGTCGAGGTGACTAGTGATTGGCTTAAATATCTCCTCATTTTCCATCTCACATGCAAGTCTGGTTCGTCTAGCAAGTAGATATTTTTCACGAACAGACTGTATAGCTCGATGAAGGTCACTGGCCAGGTCTGATATTGTACTGGCTGAGAACATATTGCAAGACCTCCTTTTATACTTTTTTATTCGTTCGCAGAAACTTCTTTCTTGTGTTTGGCTAAATCTGAATTTGTTGACAAGTGAGATAGTGATGCTTTCAGACTACTTTGAAAAGTCCTCAAATCGTCACGTCTTTGTGCATTCGATACTTCGATCATGTCGCGAATTCGAGAATCCGAAGCTTCCACGCGCTGGTCTATGGCAACGAGATACTCTAGTAATTAGTTTTTCACACTTTCTACTTATTGAGCCAGTAGCGAAATGTATTTTCGGATATTTTCGTCATGAGACTTGAGAGCAGTACGTAAGTCTTGACTGCTACGACCGAATTTCGAAATGCTATGACTCATGTTTGACGATAAATTGATCGAAACCTCGTTTGTACCTGCCCTTATATAGAGGCCAGTCTTTGACTATAACTAGGAATCCGTGTTCTTCTTTCCAACACAAGTAGCACATATCTTTGAATTCTTGGAATTTCATGTCGGTGTTTACGTGATCGTTATAAGCAAGTCGTAAATTAAGTTCGTCCATGCGAAAAAGCACTATGACATTCGCGTTTTCTTGTAGGAGATGTTTGGAATACGACTGTACGTCTGACACAGGTAAACGCAATCTACTTTAGCGTGTCTGCCCATGGAAAAGTACTCTTGTATTATGCCTTGCTTCTCGAACATTACATCGTCGAAAACAAACACGGAATTGGCTTTTGTTTCGCTAGGAGGTACCACATCCGCATTATCATTAAACGGGAAATACTGCAGACCATCCACCGATTGTAGAACCGTAGCTAGTCGCTGGTATTTTGGCTGTTGAAATGATTTGGAATAGAGGTACACGTTTTCGAACGTAAGACCGTTTGGTTCCTCTATTAAACTCAGTAGAACGCACGTTTTACCGCAATTGGACGGACCCACTATTATGCATCGTACGGTAGAAGGCAACAGTAAGCCATGTCGTGATTCACGCGCACTAAATACATCGTCTTGCGTAATGCGCACAGGCAAACACACTTCTTGCTTGACGACTTGCATTGTACTGAAGAAATTGTATAAAATCAAACACATTTATACTTTCTGGTCAGTTGTGTGCAATGACTCGAAGAGGTAAGAACGAAAAACACATAGGTGCAGGACTCGTAAACTCGCTGATAAACAATCTGCCATTCGAGCTACACATTCCCGGCTACAGATTCTGCGGCCCCGGCACCAAACTAGCGAAAAGGTTAGCTCGCGGTGACGTGGGCATTAATTCTCTCGACGAAAAGTGCAAGCAGCACGATATCGCCTACTCGCTCAGCAAGGACCTGGAATCCAGACACCGGGCAGACGAGATATTGGCACAGGAAGCCGAAGATATAAGTAAATCTCCGGACGCAGGACTAGGAGAGAAAATCGCGGCCTGGGGTGTTTCCAAAATCATGAAGGCAATAACCAAATTAGGACTGGGTGCTCGTCGAGCCAGCTCCATCAAGTCAAAGACTAACTCACGCAAGACCAAACGCAAGACTGGAGCAGGCGTACAAAAAGCCAAGCAAAAATTACAGATTCTCGACAAGAAGATTATAGGAGGATTTCTTCCTTTGCTTTTGCATGCATTGGGTGCTCTCGGCGGTCTCATCGGTGCAACGAGCGGTATAGTACGGGCAGTCAACACTTCGAAGAATGAGCGCAAGCAGTTAAAAGAAGCAAAGCGACACAATGCAAGCATGGAAGCCATTGCCATGGGTAAAAAAACGGCGCAGGACTGTACTTGGAACCTCAAAAAGCAGGTTGAGGCATGAGAAAGAAACAAATGAAAAAATCCTAAGTTCTTTGCCGAAACGTCCGCTCACCAATATAGATTTGATCAGGTACGCTCGAAAACTTAAAATACCAAATTTCCGAGGCGTGTTTATGCGAGACACTTTACCCAGCAAGCCAAAGACACGTGAGCGCGCCATAATTAATTTAGATGCATCGTCGGGTCGTGGCACGCACTGGGTGGTGTACATAAAGTCTGGAAAAATGGCCGAGTGCTACGATAGTTATGGAAATTTACGGCCTCCGCCAGAACTTAGGCGGTACCTGGGTCGAACCACTACATTGTTCTACAATTACGAAACGGAGCAGAAGCCTAATCAAACAAACTGCGGCACTTGTGTCTTCGCTTTTTAACAAACAAAAATTAGCTGACAAATAAAATCTGATACTTAAAGGCTGTGCAATGATGATAATTTATTAGTCATGTCGACAAAACTTTCCTTGACAGGTCACGCATCTAAGCTGCGGGCGGTTCATTTTCCGCCTCTGGATTTAGACGGAGAATGGTGTATCGGACTAGTAGATTTTCAAACGTATAATGCCATACCGAATATCGACGAAGAAAATTGCAAGATCTGCTTCCTGAAAAGCGATGGGACTGCTCATGAAATACAGTTACCTGTTGCCTCTTACGAAATTGACGACATTGCAAATTACATTATGGATATGTTACCACAGGATGTAGACTTTCAACTGCGTGGAAATCCAAACACTCAAAATATCATTCTAACATGCAGTGAAAATGTCGACTTTACGAAACCTGGGACCATGGGTACGATGCTCGGATTCGAATCAAAGGTGTATGATACAGGAAGAACGTACGAATCTACGCGCGCAGTAAACATTTTAGTAGTATAGGAATGGGGTTGCGAGATCTGGCGCTGGCGCGTGGAGCCGAGAGCCGGCTCCGCCATCTTGGATTTGTGACGTCACGGCGGCAAAAATTCCTCAAAATTCCTCAAAATTGACTCAAAATGACTCAAAATTTCCCGTTTTAAGAAAAAAATTCCCGTTTTCGAGGGAAAAATTCCCGTTTCGAGGGAAAATTTCCCGTTTTATTCCTAAAAAATCCCACCGGCTAGAAATGTCCTGATAGAGGCTTAAGCATCCTTAACTCAAGCCTCAGTTAAGCCTCTATCAGGATGTGACCTTGACCTTGGACCTTGACCCAGACGGCCATCTTGAATCCACCATCTTGGATGACATCATTTCGTTTTCTCGAACATTCCGGCATTGTGTTATCCGCCATTTTGAATTATGACGTCATCGTTGCAATTTCCATTACGGCCGCCATCTTTAAATTTATTATCCGATTTTAATGAAAAAAATTTAAAAATTATAAAAAAATTAAATAATAAAATTTTTAATAAAATATTTAAAAAACAAACATTTACGACACGGAGCTCGAAGTCCTCGGTTCAAACCCGACGAGTGCAAAAAAAAATAAAAATGGCGACCGATCCTTCCCCCCCCCCCCGCGGTGGCTGCAAGCATACTGACTCCCTCCACTTTTTTTTTCAAAGCATATATATATATCGTCAGGTAGTATGACGTCATGTCCGCCATCTTGTCCTCGTCTGCTGGAAGCCATCATCAGTGTATCGTCGGCGAGAGTGCGCTGACGCCATGTTAGTTTAATTCTTATCCGCTAGAGTGCAGTAATCATTTATTATTGCTGTGACACCCGACATATTGTCATTTGGCCGCCATCTTGAAAATCCGTAATTATTTAGCTAGAAATTCGGGAAAAATTCCAAAATTCATTAAATAAATTTGTAATCTATATACTGATTGATTAGGTCGACTAAGGTCCTTGGTACGATCTAGGACGATGCAAAAAAAAGGAAATATAACATCAATTTAACATAATAGTAACAGGTTGGAGGAATTAAACACCACAAGTTCTTTTACAAACATAATATTTATTACATAATTTCTATTCTACTACAGGATCATTTGCGAAAGCCAGCAATCTTATAATCATTTAGTTCCGCAGCGGTGTGAAATGACTAATTCTTAGCTCCAATCGGTTTATACTAGACAGAGTCCAGCCAGAACCTTTACAGACATAGTCCACCTCTTCTTGACAGAGTTTCTGGATACCGTTTTTAACAGTTTGCTTCACATCGTTAGAACTGTAAATTACTGCAGCCGATGTCTTGAATGCACACTTCTTCACTTTGTCATCGAACGGATATGGCTTTCCATATATACAGTCCAACCACAAGTTATATTTCAAAGGTCCGTTTGTTGCTACATCATCAGTAAGCTGATTGATTATCTTCTCTCTGATATCGTCAAGAAAATTACAAATGTCTTTCGACTCACCTAACGTATTTAAATAATAGTAGTCCTTCAATGTTCCACGAAATGCAGACTGCGCCAAGTAGAAACCATTATCGTTCACTTGTAATGCGCCGAACACAGTCTTAGGTTTATTTTCCTATTCAGACGTTATACCAATCGGTTGCTGCACATCGGTTTTCTTGCTTGTACGCTCACGAGCCTTCAACCTAAACCGAGGAGTCGAAATTTCTGCAGGTAGTTCAGCAGTAGGCACACGGACTTCACCTTTACAGTTTTTCGCATGTCGTCGCAAATTATCAATTCTAGTAAACCATTCATGACACTCATCACATCGAAACTTCATGCAAGATGGATTCTTCGTGCATTTGCTCCGCTCATGTCTTCGTGCATCATGAGCAAATGCGAACGACGTATCACAGTAGCTGCAAGGATACCGTGGTGATGAAGACGAACCTTTCAGACCCGATCCAGATACTGACGTTGCCGCAGTAGTACTATTTCCAGGCATTCTCTTATGCACATCGATGCATCGTTGTTGCGACGAAACCTTTACTTTCTGCCGCACAGCAGGACCTTTGCATGCCTTCATGTGCGTTTTCATATTATCTTTTCTGGCAAACTGCTTATGACATTTCTTACAAACAAACATTTTACGATATAGGTTCTTGACACATTCGCTCCTCTCGTGTCGCCGAGCATTGCTATTGTTTGAGAAAATCTTGTCGCAGTAACAGCACCGATGTTCGTTAGTTGTTGTCGATTCGGCATCCATTGAAGTCTCCATTGATGGCGAACCAGCGTTCGCCGAGTTTCCCTGTGCAGCCAGCACTAGAAGCATTAAAGTCTCTTCTGCTGGCGGTACCACGTCTGTTGAAGTCTCCTCCAGTGTTGACATCGACGTTGCCAACGGGATCTGCTCCACCATCGTCGACGCTGACGTCAAGGTTCCCGCAGTCGATGGTACAACCTCCATCGAGTTCGTCGTTAAAGTCGGTAAAGATGCCATCGAGTTCGCAAGAACAGGTAATTACGTGATTAATGCACCAGAAGAAACAAACTAGGTGATCCTTACACCGACGACGTCAGTAACAAACTGAGCGACCTGCTGTCTAGGACTCACTTATATACATGCACCGTATGGAATAATACGCTAGTCAAATCGAGAACCATTTACAATAATACTAGAGTCAAAACAACATTAAAAATAGAAGGACCATCAACGAAAAGGCAGCACATTTGGAAGCACCGACAACGAAAAGGCAGCACATTTGGAAGCACCGCCAACGAAAAGGCAGCACATTTTGGATGCACCATCGAATAAGGAAGCACCGACAACGAAAAGGCAGCACATTTGGAAGCACCGCCAACGAAAAGGCAGCACATTTTGGATGCACCATCGAATAAGGAAGCACCGACAACGTAAAGGCAGCACATTTGGAAGCACCGACAACGTAAAGGCAGCACATTTGGAAGCACCGACAACGAAAAGGCAGCACATTTTGAAGCACCGACAACGTAAAGGCAGCACATTTGGAAGCACCGACAACGAAAAGGCAGCACATTTGGAAGCACCGACAACGAAAAGGCAGCACATTTGGAAGCACCGACAACGAAAAGGCAGCACATTTGGAAGCACCGACAACGTAAAGGCAACACATTTGGAAGCACCGACAACGAAAAGGCAGCACATTTGGAAGCACCGACAACGAAAAGGCAGCACATTTGGAAACACCGACAACGAAAAGGCAGCACATTTGGAAGCACCGACAACGTAAAGGCAGCACATTTGGAAGCACCGACAACGTAAAGGCAGCACATTTGGAAGCACCGACAACGAAAAGGCAGCACATTTGGAAGCACC
Source organism: Bacillus rossius redtenbacheri (assembly GCF_032445375.1). Lineage (NCBI taxonomy): Eukaryota > Metazoa > Arthropoda > Insecta > Phasmatodea > Bacillidae > Bacillus > Bacillus rossius. The sequence goes on from NC_086335.1 coordinate 5,187,945, forward strand.
GACAACGAAAAGGCAGCACATTTGGAAGCACCGCCAACGAAAAGGCAGCACATTTTGGATGCATCATCGAATAAGGAAGCACATTTGGAAGCTCCATCAACTAAAAAAGGCAAAAAGGAAGCACAAGTTACGAGATCTAAGTCTTAGTAAGAAATCATAATACAAGAAATAAAAACATTACATTCTTATAATTTAAATTATTTATTTTATTGCTTTACATTATACAAATGCAAGTAAAACAAGTCATTATTGTATGTAGCCAGCATTCCTCAGTTCCTTGAGTATGAAGGATATTTCTTTGATGCACGAATAGTTTCCTGCACAAAGCGAACCATGTAGAAGTCTTAGCCGCTCAACCAATATGTTTGGATCTTTCCATGATGTGTAATCATTCTCTTCTACCACCATCTTCCTTGCACCTTTATAATAAATATTATGATCTCTGGTGTCTTCCGTTTTACCACCAACCTCAGGGTAACTTTCATGTTTGAGACGGTGATCATCACAAGCTTGATCAGATTTATTTAATATATCACGTCGTTTCCATCGTTTCGGTCTCAGGACACCGCTACATTCTTCGATCTTGGCAGCTTTAGGTGCTTCATCATAGTCTATGTCTTTGTCAACAGCCTCAGAGTCACTGTAACAATCACCGTAGAAGGAATCGTCTTCACCCAATTTACCGTAATAATTCGATGTTGATGATGTTGAAGTGTCTTCATCGTCTTCATGCTTCCTTTTTAGGAGTCCATCATTTTTACAAAGTAGGAAAGATCTACTTGAATTCGGCTGGAATATATTCTCACTTTTCACGTTAAGGATTCTTCCATTGTCTTCATTCTTCCGTAAATCATCAACCTTCTTCAATTTAAGTTCTTTGTCGAGATCGGAAGAGCCAAGAAAATTATTGTCGTAATGCAGATCACTCTTCCTTAGGCTAGTAGATTCATCGTTGTCCTCTAGCTTGTACACAGGCTTGGCGCTACAAGTTCTGCCATGTCTTTTTAGGCTCTCTCTCCGCGTAAACGACTTGCTACATCGAACACAACTTATCATATTGCGCAGTGGATTTTTAACACAGTCATTCTTCTCGTGTTGTCTTTTATTCTTTCTCAAGATAAACTCTTTACTGCAAAACTTACACCTATGTTCTTTCGATACAGCGTCAGATCCCAAATCGGAAAGCATATTAGTTACTGAGACTAATGCCAGATACCAATTGAGTGTTTTAAATTAGATTCAATACTTAAATAGAAATTTTTTAATATTTCATCAGCGAGAATTAATATATCTCATGCAAAAGTACTTTACGCATGTAGTTCTGCTTTTCAACAACAGATGTCGCCACATGTTGCTTGCAGGTAAATAATATTTAGTTCTTGTATGCGGGATGCGGGATGCTCACTAACGATCGCAAAAGAAGGATGGCTTCGCTAGACTCCAAGGAAAAGGAAGTTCGTCTTGCATGTTGGTGCTCCACAGATGTCTCATGGCGTAATATTAATTTGACTGAGTAATGATATTTGTTAACTCCACCTGATAAAAATATTGCAAGTTTTGATTTAGTAGCAGAAATTATCGAATTAAATGTAACTCCAAATAAAATGACATGTCTCATTAGACCAAAAAAATCCATGCAGAGAGCGGTTTCTCAGAATAGTCAGAAACACTTGAAGAAACCACAGGAATGATTGCAAGAACACGGGAAAAACCATCAAAATATTGTCAAGAATAATCAGGAGCACACAGAGAAAACCACCATAATTATAACAATAATAATCGGAAGCACACGGAGAAAACCATCATAATATTGACCAGATTAATCGGAAGCACACAGAGAAAACCACCACATGTTTTCTTTGATATCATAAAATTACAAGAAAAAATATTTAAAAATAAAAAACTAAAAAAAATAAAAAAATGCATAAACAGTTTCTGCTAGCTTGTAAACTTATCATTGTTGAGCAAAGATAGAGTTCTTGTACAAGCCAGAAATTTATGCATTTTTTTATTTTTTTAATTTTTTTATTAATTTATTTTTATTTTTAAATATTTTTTCTTGTAGTTTTATGATATCAAAGAAAACATGTGGTGGTTTTCTCTGTGTGCTTCCGATTAATCTGGTCAATATTATGATGGTTTTCTCCGTGTGCTTCCGATTATTATTGTTAATATTATGGTGGTTTTCTCTGTGTGCTCCTGATAATCCTTGACAATATTTTGATGGTTTTTCCCGTGTTCTTGCAATCATTCCTGTGTTTTCTTCAAGTGTTTCTGACTATTCTGAGAAACCGCTCTCTGCATGGATTTTTTTGGTCTAATGAGACATGTCATTTTATTTGGAGTTACATTTAATTCGATAATTTCTGCTACTAAATCAAAACTTGCAATATTTTTATCAGGTGGAATTAACAAATATCACTACTCAGTCAAATTAATATTACGCCATGAGACATCTGTGGAGCACCAACATGCAAGACGAACTTCCTTTTCCTTGGAGTCTAGCGAAGCCATCCTTCTTTTGCGATCGTTAGTGAGCATCCCGCATCCCGCATAAAAGAACTAAATATTATTTACCTGCAAGCAACATGTGGCGACATCTGTTGTTGAAAAGCAGAACTACATGCGTAAAGTACTTTTGCATGAGATATATTAATTCTCGCTGATGAAATATTAAAAAAATTCTATTTAAGTATTGAATCTAATTTAAAACACTCAATTGGTATCTGGCATTAGTCTCAGTAACTAATATGCTTTCCGATTTGGGATCTGACGCTGTATCGAAAGAACATAGGTGTAAGTTTTGCAGTAAAGAGTTTATCTTGAGAAAGAATAAAAGACAACACGAGAAGAATGACTGTGTTAAAAATCCACTGCGCAATATGATAAGTTGTGTTCGATGTAGCAAGTCGTTTACGCGGAGAGAGAGCCTAAAAAGACATGGCAGAACTTGTAGCGCCAAGCCTGTGTACAAGCTAGAGGACAACGATGAATCTACTAGCCTAAGGAAGAGTGATCTGCATTACGACAATAATTTTCTTGGCTCTTCCGATCTCGACAAAGAACTTAAATTGAAGAAGGTTGATGATTTACGGAAGAATGAAGACAATGGAAGAATCCTTAACGTGAAAAGTGAGAATATATTCCAGCCGAATTCAAGTAGATCTTTCCTACTTTGTAAAAATGATGGACTCCTAAAAAGGAAGCATGAAGACGATGAAGACACTTCAACATCATCAACATCGAATTATTACGGTAAATTGGGTGAAGACGATTCCTTCTACGGTGATTGTTACAGTGACTCTGAGGCTGTTGACAAAGACATAGACTATGATGAAGCACCTAAAGCTGCCAAGATCGAAGAATGTGGCGGTGTCCTGAGACCGAAACGATGGAAACGACGTGATATATTAAATAAATCTGATCAAGCTTGTGATGATCACCGTCTCAAACATGAAAGTTACCCTGAGGTTGGTGGTAAAACGGAAGACACCAGAGATCATAATATTTATTATAAAGGTGCAAGGAAGATGGTGGTAGAAGAGAATGATTACACATCATGGAAAGATCCAAACATATTGGTTGAGCGGCTAAGACTTCTACATGGTTCGCTTTGTGCAGGAAACTATACGTGCATCAAAGAAATATCCTTCATACTCAAGGAACTGAGGAATGCTGGCTACATACAATAATGACTTGTTTTACTTGCATTTGTATAATGTAAAGCAATAAAATAAATAATTTAAATTATAAGAATGTAATGTTTTTATTTCTTGTATTATGATTTCTTACTAAGACTTAGATCTCGTAACTTGTGCTTCCTTTTTGCCTTTTTTAGTTGATAGAGCTTCCAAATGTGCTTCCTTATTCGATGATGCATCCAAAATATGCTGCCTTTTCGTTGGCGGTGCTTCCAAATGTGCTGCCTTTTCGTTGTCGGTGCTTCCAAATGTGCTGCCTTTTCGTTGTCGGTGCTTCCAAATGTGCTGCCTTTTCGTTGTCGGTGCTTCCAAATGTGTTGCCTTTACGTTGTCAGTGCTTCCAAATGTGCTGCCTTTTCGTTGTCGGTGTTTCCAAATGTGCTGCCTTTTCGTTGTCGGTGCTTCCAAATGTGCTGCCTTTTCGTTGTCGGTGCTTCCAAATGTGCTGCCTTTACGTTGTCGGTGCTTCCAAATGTGCTGCCTTTACGTTGTCGGTGCTTCCAAATGTGCTGCCTTTTCGTTGTCGGTGCTTCCAAATGTGCTGCCTTTTCGTTGTCGGTGCTTCCAAATGTGCTGCCTTTTCGTTGTCGGTGCTTCCAAATGTGTTGCCTTTACGTTGTCGGTGCTTCCAAATGTGCTGCCTTTTCGTTGTCGGCCCTTCCAAATGTGCTGCCTTTTCGTTGTCGGTGCTTCCAAATGTGCTGCCTTTTCGTTGTCGGTGCTTCCAAATGTGCTGCCTTTACGTTGTCGGTGCTTCCAAATGTGCTGCCTTTTCGTTGTCGGTGCTTCCAAATGTGCTGCCTTTACGTTGTCGGTGCTTCCAAATGTGCTGCCTTTACGTTGTCGGTGCTTCCTTATTCGATGGTGCATCCAAAATGTGCTGCCTTTTCGTTGGCGGTGCTTCCAAATGTGCTGCCTTTTCGTTGTCGGTGCTTCCTTATTCGATGGTGCATCCAAAATGTGCTGCCTTTTCGTTGGCGGTGCTTCCAAATGTGCTGCCTTTTCGTTGTCGGTGCTTCCAAATGTGCTGCCTTTTCGTTGATGGTCCTTCTATTTTTAATGTTGTTTTGACTCTAGTATTATTGTAAATGGTTCTCGATTTGACTAGCGTATTATTCCATACGGTGCATGTATATAAGTGAGTCCTAGACAGCAGGTCGCTCAGTTTGTTACTGACGTCGTCGGTGTAAGGATCACCTAGTTTGTTTCTTCTGGTGCATTAATCACGTAATTACCTGTTCTTGCGAACCGATGGCATCTTTACCGACTTTAACGACGAACTCGATGGAGGTTGTACCATCGACTGCGGGAACCTTGACGTCAGCGTCGACGATGGTGGAGCAGATCCCGTTGGCAACGTCGATGTCAACACTGGAGGAGACTTCAACAGACGTGGTACCGCCAGCAGAAGAGACTTTAATGCTTCTAGTGCTGGCTGCACAGGGAAACTCGGCGAACGCTGGTTCGCCATCAATGGAGACTTCAATGGATGCCGAATCGACAACAACTAACGAACATCGGTGCTGTTACTGCGACAAGATTTTCTCAAACAATAGCAATGCTCGGCGACACGAGAGGAGCGAATGTGTCAAGAACCTATATCGTAAAATGTTTGTTTGTAAGAAATGTCATAAGCAGTTTGCCAGAAAAGATAATATGAAAACGCACATGAAGGCATGCAAAGGTCCTGCTGTGCGGCAGAAAGTAAAGGTTTCGTCGCAACAACGATGCATCGATGTGCATAAGAGATCGCCTGGAAATAGTACTACTGCGGCAACGTCAGTATCTGGATCGGGTCTGAAAGGTTCGTCTTCATCACCACGGTATCCTTGCAGCTACTGTGATACGTCGTTCGCATTTGCTCATGATGCACGAAGACATGAGCGGAGCAAATGCACGAAGAATCCATCTCGCATGAAGTTTCGATGTGATGAGTGTCATGAATGGTTTACTAGAATTGATAATTTGCGACGACATGCGAAAAACTGTAAAGGTGAAGTCCGTGTGCCTACTGCTGAACTACCTGCAGAAATTTCGACTCCTCGGTTTAGGTTGAAGGCTCGTGAGCGTACAAGCAAGAAAACCGATGTGCAGCAACCGATTGGTATAACGTCTGAATAGGAAAATAAACCTAAGACTGTGTTCGGCGCATTACAAGTGAACGATAATGGTTTCTACTTGGCGCAGTCTGCATTTCGTGGAACATTGAAGGACTACTATTATTTAAATACGTTAGGTGAGTCGAAAGACATTTGTAATTTTCTTGACGATATCAGACAGAAGATAATCAATCAGCTTACTGATGATGTAGCAACAAACGGACCTTTGAAATATAACTTGTGGTTGGACTGTATATATGGAAAGCCATATCCGTTCGATGACAAAGTGAAGAAGTGTGCATTCAAGACATCGGCTGCAGTAATTTACAGTTCTAACGATGTGAAGCAAACTGTTAAAAACGGTATCCAGAAACTCTGTCAAGAAGAGGTGGACTATGTCTGTAAAGGTTCTGGCTGGACTCTGTCTAGTATAAACCGATTGGAGCTAAGAATTAGTCATTTCACACCGCTGCGGAACTAAATGATTATAAGATTGCTGGCTTTCGCAAATGATCCTGTAGTAGAATAGAAATTATGTAATAAATATTATGTTTGTAAAAGAACTTGTGGTGTTTAATTCCTCCAACCTGTTACTATTATGTTAAATTGATGTTATATTTCCTTTTTTTTGCATCGTCCTAGATCGTACCAAGGACCTTAGTCGACCTAATCAATCAGTATATAGATTACAAATTTATTTAATGAATTTTGGAATTTTTCCCGAATTTCTAGCTAAATAATTACGGATTTTCAAGATGGCGGCCAAATGACAATATGTCGGGTGTCACAGCAATAATAAATGATTACTGCTTTCTAGCGGATAAGAATTAAACTAACATGGCGTCAGCGCACTCTCGCCGACGATACACTGATGATGGCTTCCAGCAGACGAGGACAAGATGGCGGACATGACGTCATACTACCTGACGATATATATATATGCTTTGAAAAAAAAAGTGGAGGGAGTCAGTATGCCTCAGCCACCGCGGGGGGGGGGGGGGGGGGAAGGATCGGTCGCCATTTTTTTTTTTTTGCACTCGTCGGGTTTGAACCGAGGACTTCGAGCTCCGTGTCGTAAATGTTTGTTTTTTAAAAATTTTATTAAAAATTTTATTATTTAATTTTTTTATAATTTTTAAATTTTTTTCATTAAAATCGGATAATAAATTTAAAGATGGCGGCCGTAATGTAAATTGCAACGATGACGCCATAATTCAAAATGGCGGATAACACAATGCCGGAATGTTCGAGAAAACGAAATGACGTCATCCAAGATGGTGGATTCAAGATGGCCGTCGGGGTCAAGGTCCAAGGTCCAGGTCACATCCTGATAGAGGCTTAACTGAGGCTTGAGTTAAGGATGCTTAAGCCTCTATCAGGACATTTCTAGCCGGTGGGATTTTTTAGGAATAAAACGGGAAATTTTCCCTCGAAACAGGAATTTTTCCCTCGAAAACGGGAATTTTTTTCTTAAAACGGGAAATTTTGAGTCATTTTGAGTCAATTTTGAGGAATTTTGAGGAATTTTTGCCGCCGTGACGTAACAAATCCAAGATGGCGGAGCCGGCTCTCGGCTCCACGCGCCAGCGCCAGATCTCGGAACCCCATTCCTATACTACTCATTTTGCCTGTGAATGTCATAAGAATAAACTGTAATTTAGCAATTAGAATGTATCTTAATGGAAGACTAAGAAACATGCTGCACGAGATTTCGCCGATGGTCCCGCCAGGATATAAACTGATCGAAGTACCGCAAAGTATCATTTACGTTCCAGTCGTCGTGAAGTCCGCACACGAAGTCGTCGTCAGAATCGTTGACCAGCGAGGACGATTGGTGAATTTTCAAGTCGAAGAAATTACATTACGTCTGCACTCTAAGCGATGGGCATAAAGTTCGTAACACCGAACAGTTATAAAAGAAACCGTATTGGTGCATTAACACCTGACAGCATAAAGTATCTTCTTAGTATTGGACAAGTGCCGGTTAAATATGGAAAACGAAATCCTCAACGTGGAAGATCCGGTCATTTTTGATGACAGCATTACGAAAATGGAATTGCACGAGTACCAGCCTTTCCTGCTCGGACCGTACGCACTACCATCATAAGTATGCATTGCTGTACAGCACCAAGATATCTGTACTCTACCTTCGCATTCATTACTGCGTATAAGAGGCACTCTGACAAAAGCGGATGGTACGCATCCGACAACGACATCAATATCCTGCAATGGTATACTTCACCTAATCGAACGCATTACATATGTACTCAATGGCGTTGAGGTAGACCAGACGAGAGATGTAGGCATAACATCTGCTATGAAAAATTACCTTTCGCTCACGCCAAATGAACTGTCTGCTGCAAAGTTGGCCGGTTGGGCTCTCGAGGATGAATATAAGCTTCCGGTTTATGCCGAAAGGAAGTTCGAAGTTTGTGTTTCTCTGTCCATGCTTCTTGGATTCGCTGAGGACTACAAGCATATAATCATTAATTCGAAACAAGAGCTCGTACTGCTTCTAGCCAACACGCACATTAATGCAATTGTCGCCACTGTAGAAAACCCTCAAGATGTCTCGCTAACACTACAGTCGATCGAGTGGATGCTGCCCCACATCCAAGTGAGCACCGTTGAACGAGTCAAGATGTTGAAGAACATAGAAAATTGCAAGAACTTCGATGTGCCATTCCGATCCTGGAGCCTGGAAACTTATCCTGGCTTGTCTCATAGTCAGCATATAAATTGGATAGTAAAGTCCAGCTTCGCTACGGAAAAACCGAGATACATCATCTTCGGGCTTCAGACCGGAAGACAGCTCAATGCAGGAGTAAGTCGCTCTGTATTCGAAAACTGTCAAATACGTAATGTAAAAATATTTTTAAACAGCGAAAGTTATCCGTACGTTGACATGAACATGGACTTTGAAAGTGGAAGATTTCTTCTCGCATATCAAATTTACGCCAAGTTTCAGCAAGCTTACTATGGGCGGGGACAGTCACCGATACTGAGTCCCGACAGCTTCAAGAACAAGGCTCCGTTAATGGTGTTTGACGTTTCCAAACAGAATGATCGAATAAATTCAAACATCATCGACTGTAGGATCGAGATAACGACTAGCGGAAATATTCCACCAAACCCCTATGCTTTTTGTCTGATACTTCATGATCGGCTTGCATCGTACAATTGTCGAGACAAACTTGTGAAAATTCTGACATAAATACTGTTTCGTTTTCGATGATAATTAAATTATTTAGTTACGACCGTGCATTTCTAACGACAAGATGTACTGCAACCTGCAAGGTTTCCAGAGTCAAAATGGATTCGTGCTCAAGAAAATTAGCGTCATCTCCGGAGACAAGACTCGAACTCGCACTTTCCGACCTCCGTATCCTTGGAAACTACTAGACGAAAAAAGTGAACGGTCGAATGAATGGCTATGTAAATACTACCATGGCCTGGATTGGGACCAAGGAAAAATTCCGTACCACCAAGTTAAAAACACTATTGAAGATTTATTAGTTCAAAACGAAATAATCTACGTTGCCGGACCTGAACAGAAGAAATGGCTGAGCAAGTTGTGTGATGCACCTGTTGAAATTGTAGACCTACAGACCGACTATGGCTGTCCTTCCCTGCGCAAGCTTAGTACAATATACGACGTGCAGCCACGTGATAAGTTTGAACGTGTCTGTGCCTGTAAAAACTCGCAGTTAATGCAGAAATAGCACACACAGTGTTAGTAGGAGCCTGCATATATAAATGGCGTACATCCGTACGTGCCTTCAGTTGTCGTTCGGCCTGCAAGAAGATGTTTGCGTTTCATCCTGCTAACGTGTACGTGAGCATAAGACCCAGCTTCAGCAGTGCCAAGTACAGCTACTGGGATTCCGGGTATCTACGTACATATACAGAAACCTGTGATGGAGGCGCTCAGCATTGGCGGTTTGCGCACTTTCCTGTGTCCTACGAACCGACTCAGCAGCTGTTAGATTGTTGCGAACCTGGAAACTGTGCCGTCTATCACATGAGACCACACACAATCCTTCCTGCTAGCATCGCTGAGGTAGTCGCCTCATCTGCACGTGCAACACCAAACATGAGCGTGTTGAAACCTGTATCTACCTGTGATGCTTTTATGCAGACGTCCAAACGGCGTGCGTCTCGTCGTCGCAGTTCAGGCAGTGAATCTGTCCCAACTAGCACTGAGCCAAAGCCCAGGTGCAGACGTGGTCACAGACGTCATCGACCATGTCTAGCCGGAGTTGTCGACGTCGCAGAAGATGACCAGCAGGAAACCTGTGTTCCTGATCCCGTGACCTGTGAACCAGTTGGAACCGTAGTCGACGAGGTAGTGCGTGCGACATTAAAGACTTTGCTTGCGAAAATGCTTAATTCCTTAACCTAATGTGTATTTGTGGAAATTTTTATAAATAAATGTGTAAAGTTGAACTTTGTGTTTTTATTGTTATAGTTTTAAGGTACCTAATAAAAATTAATTTTAAATACAGACAATATTTTGACTCATGTAGTACTTATTCCAGTAGGCCGCGGGTATATAAGCGAGGTTTAGACGAGTGGACCCTCCGTTCACCTCTGGCCGCGGTGCAGTATGGACTTGCTCCCTTCAGTAAGTTTCGCGAGATTTTGTTACTGCTTCAATGTCGACCGGGATAGACTGTTTACCGTCAGCAGCGGGGACCTCGATGGTAGAAACGATTATGAGGTCGGAGATCTCGATACCGACTGCAGAGGAGACCACGACAGTGGAGAGCTCAGTGGCTGCAGTGTCGACAGCTGTGGAGATCCCGATACCGACTGCAGAGGAGACGACGATACATGCTGTTCCATCATCAGCTGAAGTTTCATCATCTGCATTCCAGACTTCAATTAATGAAGAGCGTACATCGCATCAGTGCAAATACTGTGGCGCATCATTTACTAAACCTACAAATGCGCGCAGACATGAAAGAAGTTGTTGTCCGTATAATTTACTGAAAACAACAGAGTTTCAATGTAACAAGTGTGGCAAACAATTTGTACGACATGATAACCTGAAAAGCCATCTAATAACCTGCAGTAGTTCTCTGACAATCTCTCGAGAGACATATAAGTGCGACAAATGCGATAAGGTTTTTTCGCATTGTAACAGTCTGGATAGTCACAAGATTATGTGCATAGGAATAGAATCAAGTGCTAGTACGCTTCCATACCATCAGACATCCTCATTTATTGCTTTACCTGAGACAATAGTCAACAAAAGAGCAGTAGTCAATTGCCAAAACTTGAAGGATCAGTTTTGTTTTAAATGGAGTATTTTTGCAAAAGTTTTGTCGAGGGAAGTCATCAAAACAGTGTTGATAAGAGGTATTATGCTTTGGAGAATAAGTACAACTTTTATGGTCTGTACTATCCGCCACCATTAAATCAGATAAAAAATTTTGAGAAAAATAACCCTGAAGTTTCAGTTAATGTGTAAGGTAAAGGCACCTATTATGGGACCCCTTTTAAATAAAATTCATATATTTTTATTAAGTGAACATAAATTAACATTTCACGCATAATAAATCACTTGATATGTTTAACTATAAAATGCAATACATACATATTGTTTTAAAATAATAAATTTATGTCCTCTGCAAAAAACGGAAGACACTGCACTTTTCCAAAGGAAAAAAAAGGTTCCCTAATGTGGGACACATTATTTCTTTATCCTCTTTTGGCAATGAGGACACACAAAGTGACTGTCAGTGGCACCACAATGTTCATGAGCCCAACGACAGCAGACAGTACACTGTATCCACTGTTCGCCATGTATTTCATCTGAAAATATGCATCCACAGAAGAGGCATTCAGCATCGCTGTCTTCTTCACCAGAGCTATCTGATAAGATGTCGAAATCATCATCCGACTCGTCGTTGCTGGATTGTTCCATTAATTTTCTTGTACAACATCGTGATCTTGACTTTTGTGTGTTGGCAGAAGGTTTTTGTCAGGGTTTTATGACATTTCCCTGCAGCTTCTTTTTTTATTTTTTGCTGTTGTAGCTCTTTCCAAACTCTTCAGGAGATCGGATTTGTAAGGCGATGAGGTTATTACAGATGCTTTGCCACATCTTCGGCTTTATAAATTTGCTGAAAGACTAGGAAGTGGCTTAATGTCTTTAGGAGAGATAGGTGTGATGTACATAGTTTAAGCAGGACTAGCATCAGAAGGCCCTGTGCCAGAAAAATGTGGGCAATCCATAGGCAGAACAGGCTGAGAATTAGATGGTCCTGCACCAGTTGATGTGTCATTCGAAGTGGCGATGATAGTTGCACTGGTATGGACATCTCTATCAGGAATTTCGTGACAACTGTGAATTACAAAGTCACAATCACGAATCGCATCACTGTTGAATGGGTAAAATCCTGTTTAGCGGAATGCATTGACTGCTATTTCCATTGTTGCAGCTCGTTGATATGCTGAACTGAACAACTTTGCAACCAAGAGTGGTGTTACAATACGGTTAGGGTTGTTTCTTAAAGAAGCCTGTATTTCTGAGGCATAATAGGTTTTCAGTGGTTTCATGAAGCCTACATCCAGTGGCTGCATTTTGTGTGAACTGTGAGGAGGGATAAAAATGAATGATACGTGAGTAGGTGTATTTGGTTCATATGGGGACAGGGGAGGGGGGAGGGGGATTCGGGGATTCGAGGCGGCCATCTTGGGTTACATCACTTCCGGCCGCCATCTTGGATTTGACTTTAACCTTTGACCCCGACGACCATTTTGTTTTCTAGAACATTCCACCTTATTATGACGTCATGTCCGCCATCTTGAAAATCCTTATTTATTATCCGATTTTAATTAGAAAAAATAAAAATTAATAATTTAATTTTAATTAAATGTTACAATTATCTAGCACCACACTCCTATACATTACGTTTACATCATCGAGCGCCCCACTCTTCTACATTACGATTACATCATCGAACACCCCACTCATCCTTGTCGCAATTTTTCGTAACACCACCATCTTTAAAATAAATTTATTATAAAAACAATAATCTAAACCATTATCGTCTGCCGGAGGCAGCCATCTTATTTAGTGGAGACCGCCATCTTGATTTCATCTGATGGATGTTATCATCGGGTGTAGGTTTCTAAAGTACGTTAGTGTATGTAAGGTCGAGTTCCTATCCCTTACCAGCATTATTATGATCCTTATAGACAAAAAACCACAAAAATCCACAAAATCCACAAAAATCCACAAAATCCACAAGACCATAAAATCCAGTCATTTCGTTGTTTTAACCACCATTTTTCCTTAAAGTCCTACCATTTATAGGTTTTAACTAAAATATATGTTATCAATACTATCGTTGTGGATGTGATAGTTAAAGTAATGATAATTTAAAAAAAACATTTATTACTCCATCTTAGCGGACCAGAAATTTTCAGAGTCTTAACCCACAAGTAGATAAGTATCTCTTCTAAGTAGGAACATGTTTGCGTACACGTGTTTAAAGAGCTGCACGGAAGCAAATATTTTAAATGTTTGGGTATACATCCATCCCCCTCCCATAAAATTTTTAATGACAGAAAAAACACAAGCAGCTTTAATCGTTCACGAGAATATTATGCTACAAACAAAAATACCGAATCAAATTTGTACAGTATTAGATGTTCCCCTATCTTCACGAGAGAGGCCACATCCGACACATAACATTTTACGTTTCAACTTAATGTCTGATCGCTATAGTGTATATGATGCAGTTACAACACTCACCTCAGCCATTACCTACTGCTGCACGAGATGCACTTCATATCAAATGAAAATAGTATTTTTTTAAGTCGTGGCAAGAAGTCGAAGTAAATAAAATATTAAAAAAAATATTTAACATATTTAATAAAAAACACACAATCCTTCGCACCATCTTCTCCCCCTGTTAACAGAAGGCGTTACCGACCCTCTTCACAACACCCCGCTCCGCAGTACTTTCCATGCTAGCATCAAATACTTTGCCCACACAACTATACAAGCACCACACAGCTCCAAAGTCGATAAATGAGGAATAAGCGCCTAATATCCCCCCTTCACAGCAACAATATCCTCCACAGTCAGAGTGGAGGTGTTCACAGGTACATCTGAGATGTCTTCCCTGGACTCTTCGTCTTCATCCATCGCAAGAACTTCTTCCTGGCCGCTAGCCTCCTGACAGCACGCATAGAACTCATCCTCAACAATCTTCTCATAGGTGGCCCGACACATCTTACTAGCTCTGTTGATAACTACGAATGATACATCCTAAGGCTGCAATTGTTCAACTGTCCCCACCCCTCTACCCTTTCTATTGCAGTCCTGTTCGTGCGTGCCAAGCACACACGTCACTGACGCACGGCCTTTGACGTCAGCAGACCTACCCCCTCCCCCCTCACCCTGAACCATCCACACCCCAAATAGCTGCGTCATTTAGACCTGTCGCCACGCGTCCCCAGCCTCCTAATACCATTTTAAGCACCTTCGACGAACATCCCGACCTCTGGTAACTAGTGAAAAGTTTCAAACAGCACATGAATAAATACATTTTTTATTTATTTTAGACCTGCATTTATTAATATAAAAATTTACAACATTTCAAAACATTATAATTTATATGGCATCAGTAGATTTTATCCAACTGATTTTCACATTTATCGAATCCTAGCCACTTCACAAACAAGGCATCATCTTTCTAATCTATCAATTTTTCTACTTAATAATCGCTTGGGTACTTGGTAGGCTGAATTTGTTCCCCATAGAATCCGCCACGTATCACCAAACCTCGTAAATCTTCCAAGTAGTAACATCTCGGATGGTAATTATGTGTTTTAACAACACGGAATATTTATGTTAACCATTTATAAATACATACAAAATATTCAATTTTAGCTCTAAGTTTTATTACGCCTAGTTTATTTGCATCAAAATAAACAGTTTCCAGGAGTGAGTTATCTTTTACATTAACAGGCACCATGCCAGTTTTTCTGTATTTTCTGTAACATGTAAATCCACATAATATAATTCCCTTTTGCTGCGAACTCCCTTCACATGACTTCCTTTAGAGCAGGAATAAATCATTCATCCACCCATCCTTTATCTCGGTGAACATATAGTTTAATTATTTATTTCGAACAAGGCTACAAGACTTCTTGGCTACAAAGCTACAAGCTACAAGGTTCCAATCGGCTACGTGTCTACAATACTACCAGGCTACAAGACCACGAGGCTACAAGAATACATCAAACACATAGAAAAAATCTGGGTATAAAAATACCAACTCAGCAAATTTAAAGCTTACTGTAGAGCCGAAACATCCCTGAAATATGTATTTTATGCTTCCTACAAGACCAAGGGGTTTTGAACCATTAAATATTCAGCCCTGGCTACAGACTTGACAACAAACATTCAATGAAACGGACACACATTTGGGTAAAACATTGAACTCAGTAGGATATGATATCTAGGATACAGTAGTTAAAATACTAAAGGAAACGATAGAATCCAGCTCAAGCCGGCTACAATGCCTCCATCCACATTTGGCTCCAAATGATTTCAGTTACAATGTAGCACGTACCCGCCACAATTGCCAGAAATACGTTATTATGACTCTCCATTTTGTTAGTCATTTATTACGAATTTTACATCTTTAAGTCAGAAGTTGTACTACGAGAACCCAACCTCAGCTAGAAATTAGATTACAATAAATAAAACAAACTATTTATCCAAAGTATAATTTGGTTTTTAACTTTTATACACATGCAGACAAAACAAGTTGTTATTGTATGTAGCATACATTTCTTATTTCACGAAGTATAGAGCATAATTGTTTGGTATTGGGTAAATTTTCTTCATTTTTGCGAGACAAGTAGAAGTCTTAACCTATCTACCAATATGTTAGAATATTTCCATGTGGCATAATAAATATCTTCGGCTTCTAACATCTTACGCAAATTTTCATTACTAATACTTTTAAGACCTCTAAAGTTCCGTTTTTAATACCAGCCTTAAAGTCATTAAAATTGTAATCGCCCCACCGACCATCATAAGCCTAATCTGAATAATTTAGTTTAATAAGTCGTTTCCATCATTTTGGACTCAACACTTTATCACAGTATTCGATCTTGTGAGCTTCAAGTTCTTAATCATAGTCTTAGTTCTTGTAAGCTTCAGGTGAATAATCGCAGTCTTCGACATGTTCAGCCTTAGGCTGTTCTAATGTGCTCTCAATTTCATGGAGGCGACTAGAACTTGGTGTAAAAATTTTTTTAATTACCCATGAAAATGCTACTTTCTTCGTTAACTTTTAATTCCAAATAATTAACAAGACCTGGGATAGTACTATTAGAATCATCATCTTCACATTTCTCGTGATCATTATAGTCGTCTAATATTTCACTTCCTTGCTTTTATAGACACACAATTCTTAACATTAATCAGCCTTGTTTAACCAGACCTCAAGGGGGGAGAGAATCATGTTACAAACGAGTATTTCTCGGCTGTACTTAGCATATTTAACGAATGAGTAATGGATATTTTTATTCAAGTACCACCTGATTAAAATGCGGAAATTTCTTATTCGGTGTCAGGAATTCACAATACAAACGGATATCTCTCAATATATTCCAAGACCAATACAAAAAATAAAACTCAATAAAAGATATATGACTCAAGAAAATCTGGAAGCACATTCCTCTAAAAGAATACAGACGTGTCTATTACTAATGTGAACACACATTTAAACACTAATACTCCTATTTCAAACACAATTCATCATATTTCAAACACATCTCAGCATATTTCAAACAATTATCCACACAATTCACAAAAACTGCATATTTCAAGACCAAGAACAGAAGTTTGAAAGATGTTCTTTTCTCTTCTAGAGCGACTCATGATGTTACAATCATCTGGTTTTCGTCGATGCTATAGATGTTTATGCAGGCACGAGGATTCTGTTTCTCTAACAGAGGTATCTGGCGAAGTTAATTTGGAAACTCGTTGTTAGTGAAGTTGAACTTCCCCTCCAAGTCATTGTAGCACTGACTAACATGCTCAGATGCTCACCCGCATTTAACTTGACCAGAATTGCACACTAAAACATATGTGCTCATCTAAGTATTTACAGATTGACCACCGCATATTTTTCTTTGATGCAGGTAGGTATTTCGATGTAGGAGCTAGCTCGAAGTGGATCAAGCTTGTTAATGTGTAGTTGTAGTCGCCAGACAAAGACCATCCGGACCCCTTTCATAATTAGTATTCTTCCTCTTTACATATCTTAAATATGTATTCAGTAATGACATCCTCCACTTCACGAACTGCAAAGAGTGGAACATTCGTGGTTTTGAAGGCCTTCTTGTCTTCACACGTACCCATTGGCTTTTCACAATTGCACTCAAGCACGATGTAATACTTGAGTGGACCATCCTCTTCAATTTCCTCTAGAAGTTGGCTTATTAGTTTAACCTTGATAGAGTCCAGGTATGTACATGTGTCCTTGACAGAACTGGTATTATTTTCTACCACACAAGTCTTCAAGTTACCCCAGATTCCCACTTCTGCAATGATGAAGTCGTGGATGTTGGCCAAAACCCGCCTCTGTCACCAGCAATGTTCGGCTGGTGCTTGGCTTAGGTATGACTACAGGCTTAAGCGCGGCCATTCTCTGCTTCTTAGTTGATAGTGGATCAGGACCCTTGCACACTTTGGTATGTGCTTTCAACTTACCAGCCCTGGCGAACACTTTAGCATAGTTCCCACACAAATACATTTTATGGCTAGGTTTGAGACCGCAAGCCGTCTTCTCATGATGTGTGACATGGCTGGAGTTTTCGAAGGTTTTGAAGCAGAAGCTACACCAGGTGACTGAAGTCGTGAGGGCAGCACCAGTACATGTTGTAAGATATTACCGCAATTTATCACTGCGAGCAACCATCTTTCCACACAGATGACACTGCTTGAGGTCATGCTGCTGGTTGTCAGCACACTGACGTTCATAACGGTAGCAGTTATTAGCTGCCGTATAGGTAGTAGGGAATAAACGTCATTTCTGCATGGTTGATGTCATCACAACAATCGGTAGTCTGTGCTCAATGCACGGAACACACGAAGGAAGCCCGACGTACGGAGAACTATAACAGAAGTCTTAAGAAAACAATGTAGCTACCCATTACATGAAAATGTTTGCATTAATAACTTCAAACCTACAAACTACAGCTTCAACAAACCAATCCTTAAGTTAGCAATACCTGACCCCGAAAAAATCTAAAAATCACTAAAATGTTAAAGTACTGTAACTGACAAGTTACACAGAAGTAGTCAAAAAATATTCAAAGTCCTGGTAACTGGTAACATTTACAAATTTTTAAGTACAGAGAAGCATTTAGCTGAAAAATATTCAAAGTCCACACAACCCCCTCTCCACACAAATGTTTAAGTACAGTGAAGCATTACCTGAAAATATTCAAAGCCCTATATAGTTACATTTTCAAACAAAATATTAAGTACACAGCAGCATTTAGCTCGAAAATATTCAAAGTCCACACAACTCCCTCTCCACACAAATGTTTAAGTACAGAGAAGCATTAAACTGAAAAATATTCAAAAGCCCGCACAGCCACCCTTTCACACAATAGTTTTAAGTACACAGAAGAAGCTAGCAGAAAAAAAATTTCAAAGTTCTGATAGCTAACAAAATTATTTAAAAGATCATATAGATAGCTATCTAAAAAAGGAAATAAAATGAATACACATTCTCAAATACACTCATTTACACGAAATCCAAAAAATTAACCCACAAACTACAACTAATCATACTACCCCTCAATATAACAAAGAAGCCCCTTGCTTGAAACCAATCAAACATAAAAATTGTTACAATTTTAGCACAAAACGTAGCTCATGTGCAGGTTTTCATAACTCCTGAGTTTTGGTAGGTATGTGATGTGTGCAGGGGTATGGGGTAAAAACATGTAGCAACCATGCAACAAGTATGATTAACCTCTATAGCTTGGACCAAGTACAACCACTTTTGGCTTTGCCAATTAGAGATGAGGTCGCTAGGTACTTTCGCAATCATGTCTCATCTCTCAAAAATGTCTGAGAGCCTGAGCTATCCACAACAGTCTCAAGCAATTCACGGTATCGTGGACCCATGAATCCGTCAACACACAACCATTATCTACACACACAGTTAAACTTCTACATGGCAATACTTGACATGGTAAATGTTATAGTTGTGAAAGGAAATAGTTAGAAACATTGAAATCCAATACTTTTTTTTTGGATTCAGAACACACACATACATGTGTGAAACTAAGCATGGGACTTGAGCGAAAACACTAGTTGCTCACGAAACATTTTGTGTAAATAACTTCATACCTACAAACCCACATTAAATCCATAATTCATAGTGATAAATTATCAAACCAACCCACAACACCATCAAATTAATCCGCACATTAGCATATTGCAGCTACCCCCACCACCCTTTGAATTCAATCTAACATAAAAATCACTCAAATACCACCAATGTAAAAATTACAAGTCGAAAAATTATGCATGAGTTCAAGTATGGAGGTGATCTCATCCATATCAGTACAGGCTCCTACACAAAAAGAAACAATTAAATGTATCACCCCGGCCACCAAATCATTTAGACCATCCCAAGACACATATAATATCTCTTATGCTGCCATTATTCTGAAAATCACAAGATTCTTTGTTTTTAACACCAGCTACATGGTCATTATCCTCATCATCTTCTCTGATATCATCGACACAGTCATCATCATGATCAACATAATCATCCAGATTACTGTCATATTTCGTAATCTTAGGCGTCGAAGCTTCTTCTTTGTATTGAAACATTCTTTATAAGTGTCCATCAATTCTCCAAGTTCGAAGGCTCCGGAGAAATGGGCTGAAACATATTCTCACTATTCACAATAATGATACTTCCACCATCTTCGGTCTTCCTTAAACCTGCAACATCCTTAATTTCAAGTTCTTTGTCGAGATCAGAAGAGCTACAAACATTCATCCCAAGGAATAACATTCATCAGTGAGCATAACTTTACAAGTCTTACAATGTCTTTTTAAGCTCTCTTAGAACAAAATACCTGTCACACCGATCAAAACTTAACATTTTATATAGTTGGTTTTTGACATCATTCCTTCTCAGTGTAAAACCCCTGTCACAATAACAACACCAGTGACCTTTTCATGACGTTAATAGCACCGATCCAGAATCCATATTAGTTTCTACGACAAATGTCAGAAGCAACCTGAAAGTTAAACGCAAACACAAAACTTAAATAGAACATTAAAATAAACTATCAGCGAGAGTTAATTCCGAATTTTAAATAATACATGGTTAAGTAGTTCCGCTTGTCACCATCATATTTTGCAACATGCCGATTTAAAGTAACTAATTATTTATTTCTAATGAAGTAAACCTTATACAAAGTACATAATATAAGTTAAGTAAACATAAATGTTACCCACATATGACTACAAATGTAGTAATTCGGCAGAAAATGTAACCAATTTTCTCCATCTGTCTACAAATGTAACTCTGTAGCCTATGTATTCCGATCTTCAACCCACTTCGTTTCAGAGTATAATGGGTGCATTCATACTGTTTATAAAGCTATGTTATTATGTAGCATGCAGGATGTATACTTGGTGTTCTCAAGAGAAGTAAGGATTCGATAGGTCTCAAGGGAAAGAAAATCAAATTTGTGTTGTCCTCGTAACAAGCTACCTTTTGCTTATATGTAACAAAATAGTGAATTTTAATCAAGTGTCATCGTTATTTTCATTTGTTTAAACTAACTGAAATTCTCAGCACATAACCAGTCACATGTAGAAATAATCTGACTATGGTGGATTATTACCACAGAATTCGCTGAAAAATGCTATGTGAGAATCAATTTTATTTCTAAATAAGGTCACATTCGCCAGTTCTAAGAGTGAACATTATGGAGGATGTATACTTGGTGTTCGCAAGAGAAGTAAGGATTCGATAGGTATCAAGAGAAAATCATCAAATTCTTGTCAGGTAAAAAAGCATAAGCACACGAAAAAAAAATTCTGACACAGTAAAGTTGAAGCAAACTTATAAATCCATCGAAATTTCACGTGAAAAAATAGGAGCACTCAGAGAAAACCATCAGGGAGAAGATTTAATCCTGCTTAAGCAAAGAGTTCACAAGTTGACTTGTGAACTCTTTGCTTAAACAAAGAGTTCACAAGATGACTTGTGCCAGAACTCTCATGTTGCTTAAGCAAAGAGTTCACAAGTTGACTTGTGCTAGAACTCTCATGTTGCTTAAGCAAAGAGTTCACAAGTTGACTTGTGCTAGAACTCTCATGTTGCTTAAGCAAAGAGTTCACAAGTCAACTTGTGAACTCTTTGCTTAAGCAGGATTAAATCTTCTCCCTGATGGTTTTCTCTGAGTGCTCCTATTTTTTCACGTGAAATTTCGATGGATTTATAAGTTTGCTTCAACTTTACTGTGTCAGAATTTTTTTTTCGTGTGCTTATGCTTTTTTACCTGACAAGAATTTGATGATTTTCTCTTGATACCTATCGAATCCTTACTTCTCTTGCGAACACCAAGTATACATCCTCCATAATGTTCACTCTTAGAACTGGCGAATGTGACCTTATTTAGAAATAAAATTGATTCTCACATAGCATTTTTCAGCGAATTCTGTGGTAATAATCCACCATAGTCAGATTATTTCTACATGTGACTGGTTATGTGCTGAGAATTTCAGTTAGTTTAAACAAATGAAAATAACGATGACACTTGATTAAAATTCACTATTTTGTTACATATAAGCAAAAGGTAGCTTGTTACGAGGACAACACAAATTTGATTTTCTTTCCCTTGAGACCTATCGAATCCTTACTTCTCTTGAGAACACCAAGTATACATCCTGCATGCTACATAATAACATAGCTTTATAAACAGTATGAATGCACCCATTATACTCTGAAACGAAGTGGGTTGAAGATCGGAATACATAGGCTACAGAGTTACATTTGTAGACAGATGGAGAAAATTGGTTACATTTTCTGCCGAATTACTACATTTGTAGTCATATGTGGGTAACATTTATGTTTACTTAACTTATATTATGTACTTTGTATAAGGTTTACTTCATTAGAAATAAATAATTAGTTACTTTAAATCGGCATGTTGCAAAATATGATGGTGACAAGCGGAACTACTTAACCATGTATTATTTAAAATTCGGAATTAACTCTCGCTGATAGTTTATTTTAATGTTCTATTTAAGTTTTGTGTTTGCGTTTAACTTTCAGGTTGCTTCTGACATTTGTCGTAGAAACTAATATGGATTCTGGATCGGTGCTATTAACGTCATGAAAAGGTCACTGGTGTTGTTATTGTGACAGGGGTTTTACACTGAGAAGGAATGATGTCAAAAACCAACTATATAAAATGTTAAGTTTTGATCGGTGTGACAGGTATTTTGTTCTAAGAGAGCTTAAAAAGACATTGTAAGACTTGTAAAGTTATGCTCACTGATGAATGTTATTCCTTGGGATGAATGTTTGTAGCTCTTCTGATCTCGACAAAGAACTTGAAATTAAGGATGTTGCAGGTTTAAGGAAGACCGAAGATGGTGGAAGTATCATTATTGTGAATAGTGAGAATATGTTTCAGCCCATTTCTCCGGAGCCTTCGAACTTGGAGAATTGATGGACACTTATAAAGAATGTTTCAATACAAAGAAGAAGCTTCGACGCCTAAGATTACGAAATATGACAGTAATCTGGATGATTATGTTGATCATGATGATGACTGTGTCGATGATATCAGAGAAGATGATGAGGATAATGACCATGTAGCTGGTGTTAAAAACAAAGAATCTTGTGATTTTCAGAATAATGGCAGCATAAGAGATATTATATGTGTCTTGGGATGGTCTAAATGATTTGGTGGCCGGGGTGATACATTTAATTGTTTCTTTTTGTGTAGGAGCCTGTACTGATATGGATGAGATCACCTCCATACTTGAACTCATGCATAATTTTTCGACTTGTAATTTTTACATTGGTGGTATTTGAGTGATTTTTATGTTAGATTGAATTCAAAGGGTGGTGGGGGTAGCTGCAATATGCTAATGTGCGGATTAATTTGATGGTGTTGTGGGTTGGTTTGATAATTTATCACTATGAATTATGGATTTAATGTGGGTTTGTAGGTATGAAGTTATTTACACAAAATGTTTCGTGAGCAACTAGTGTTTTCGCTCAAGTCCCATGCTTAGTTTCACACATGTATGTGTGTGTTCTGAATCCAAAAAAAAAGTATTGGATTTCAATGTTTCTAACTATTTCCTTTCACAACTATAACATTTACCATGTCAAGTATTGCCATGTAGAAGTTTAACTGTGTGTGTAGATAATGGTTGTGTGTTGACGGATTCATGGGTCCACGATACCGTGAATTGCTTGAGACTGTTGTGGATAGCTCAGGCTCTCAGACATTTTTGAGAGATGAGACATGATTGCGAAAGTACCTAGCGACCTCATCTCTAATTGGCAAAGCCAAAAGTGGTTGTACTTGGTCCAAGCTATAGAGGTTAATCATACTTGTTGCATGGTTGCTACATGTTTTTACCCCATACCCCTGCACACATCACATACCTACCAAAACTCAGGAGTTATGAAAACCTGCACATGAGCTACGTTTTGTGCTAAAATTGTAACAATTTTTATGTTTGATTGGTTTCAAGCAAGGGGCTTCTTTGTTATATTGAGGGGTAGTATGATTAGTTGTAGTTTGTGGGTTAATTTTTTGGATTTCGTGTAAATGAGTGTATTTGAGAATGTGTATTCATTTTATTTCCTTTTTTAGATAGCTATCTATATGATCTTTTAAATAATTTTGTTAGCTATCAGAACTTTGAAATTTTTTTTCTGCTAGCTTCTTCTGTGTACTTAAAACTATTGTGTGAAAGGGTGGCTGTGCGGGCTTTTGAATATTTTTCAGTTTAATGCTTCTCTGTACTTAAACATTTGTGTGGAGAGGGAGTTGTGTGGACTTTGAATATTTTCGAGCTAAATGCTGCTGTGTACTTAATATTTTGTTTGAAAATGTAACTATATAGGGCTTTGAATATTTTCAGGTAATGCTTCACTGTACTTAAACATTTGTGTGGAGAGGGGGTTGTGTGGACTTTGAATATTTTTCAGCTAAATGCTTCTCTGTACTTAAAAATTTGTAAATGTTACCAGTTACCAGGACTTTGAATATTTTTTGACTACTTCTGTGTAACTTGTCAGTTACAGTACTTTAACATTTTAGTGATTTTTAGATTTTTTAGGGGTCAGGTATTGCTAACTTAAGGATTGGTTTGTTGAAGCTGTAGTTTGTAGGTTTGAAGTTATTAATGCAAACATTTTCATGTAATGGGTAGCTACATTGTTTTCTTAAGACTTCTGTTATAGTTCTCCGTACGTCGGGCTTCCTTCGTGTGTTCCGTGCATTGAGCACAGACTACCGATTGTTGTGATGACATCAACCATGCAGAAATGACGTTTATTCCCTACTACCTATACGGCAGCTAATAACTGCTACCGTTATGAACGTCAGTGTGCTGACAACCAGCAGCATGACCTCAAGCAGTGTCATCTGTGTGGAAAGATGGTTGCTCGCAGTGATAAATTGCGGTAATATCTTACAACATGTACTGGTGCTGCCCTCACGACTTCAGTCACCTGGTGTAGCTTCTGCTTCAAAACCTTCGAAAACTCCAGCCATGTCACACATCATGAGAAGACGGCTTGCGGTCTCAAACCTAGCCATAAAATGTATTTGTGTGGGAACTATGCTAAAGTGTTCGCCAGGGCTGGTAAGTTGAAAGCACATACCAAAGTGTGCAAGGGTCCTGATCCACTATCAACTAAGAAGCAGAGAATGGCCGCGCTTAAGCCTGTAGTCATACCTAAGCCAAGCACCAGCCGAACATTGCTGGTGACAGAGGCGGGTTTTGGCCAACATCCACGACTTCATCATTGCAGAAGTGGGAATCTGGGGTAACTTGAAGACTTGTGTGGTAGAAAATAATACCAGTTCTGTCAAGGACACATGTACATACCTGGACTCTATCAAGGTTAAACTAATAAGCCAACTTCTAGAGGAAATTGAAGAGGATGGTCCACTCAAGTATTACATCGTGCTTGAGTGCAATTGTGAAAAGCCAATGGGTACGTGTGAAGACAAGAAGGCCTTCAAAACCACGAATGTTCCACTCTTTGCAGTTCGTGAAGTGGAGGATGTCATTACTGAATACATATTTAAGATATGTAAAGAGGAAGAATACTAATTATGAAAGGGGTCCGGATGGTCTTTGTCTGGCGACTACAACTACACATTAACAAGCTTGATCCACTTCGAGCTAGCTCCTACATCGAAATACCTACCTGCATCAAAGAAAAATATGCGGTGGTCAATCTGTAAATACTTAGATGAGCACATATGTTTTAGTGTGCAATTCTGGTCAAGTTAAATGCGGGTGAGCATCTGAGCTACAATGACTTGGAGGGGAAGTTCAACTTCACTAACAACGAGTTTCCAAATTAACTTCGCCAGATACCTCTGTTAGAGAAACAGAATCCTCGTGCCTGCATAAACATCTATAGCATCGACGAAAACCAGATGATTGTAACATCATGAGTCGCTCTAGAAGAGAAAAGAACATCTTTCAAACTTCTGTTCTTGGTCTTGAAATATGCAGTTTTTGTGAATTGTGTGGATAATTGTTTGAAATATGCTGAGATGTGTTTGAAATATGATGAATTGTGTTTGAAATAGGAGTATTAGTGTTTAAATGTGTGTTCACATTAGTAATAGACACGTCTGTATTCTTTTAGAGGAATGTGCTTCCAGATTTTCTTGAGTCATATATCTTTTATTGAGTTTTATTTTTTGTATTGGTCTTGGAATATATTGAGAGATATCCGTTTGTATTGTGAATTCCTGACACCGAATAAGAAATTTCCGCATTTTAATCAGGTGGTACTTGAATAAAAATATCCATTACTCATTCGTTAAATATGCTAAGTACAGCCGAGAAATACTCGTTTGTAACATGATTCTCTCCCCCCTTGAGGTCTGGTTAAACAAGGCTGATTAATGTTAAGAATTGTGTGTCTATAAAAGCAAGGAAGTGAAATATTAGACGACTATAATGATCACGAGAAATGTGAAGATGATGATTCTAATAGTACTATCCCAGGTCTTGTTAATTATTTGGAATTAAAAGTTAACGAAGAAAGTAGCATTTTCATGGGTAATTAAAAAAATTTTTACACCAAGTTCTAGTCGCCTCCATGAAATTGAGAGCACATTAGAACAGCCTAAGGCTGAACATGTCGAAGACTGCGATTATTCACCTGAAGCTTACAAGAACTAAGACTATGATTAAGAACTTGAAGCTCACAAGATCGAATACTGTGATAAAGTGTTGAGTCCAAAATGATGGAAACGACTTATTAAACTAAATTATTCAGATTAGGCTTATGATGGTCGGTGGGGCGATTACAATTTTAATGACTTTAAGGCTGGTATTAAAAACGGAACTTTAGAGGTCTTAAAAGTATTAGTAATGAAAATTTGCGTAAGATGTTAGAAGCCGAAGATATTTATTATGCCACATGGAAATATTCTAACATATTGGTAGATAGGTTAAGACTTCTACTTGTCTCGCAAAAATGAAGAAAATTTACCCAATACCAAACAATTATGCTCTATACTTCGTGAAATAAGAAATGTATGCTACATACAATAACAACTTGTTTTGTCTGCATGTGTATAAAAGTTAAAAACCAAGTTATACTTTGGATAAATAGTTTGTTTTATTTATTGTAATCTAATTTCTAGCTGAGGTTGGGTTCTCGTAGTACAACTTCTGACTTAAAGATGTAAAATTCGTAATAAATGACTAACAAAATGGAGAGTCATAATAACGTATTTCTGGCAATTGTGGCGGGTACGTGCTACATTGTAACTGAAATCATTTGGAGCCAAATGTGGATGGAGGCATTGTAGCCGGCTTGAGCTGGATTCTATCGTTTCCTTTAGTATTTTAACTACTGTATCCTAGATATCATATCCTACTGAGTTCAATGTTTTACCCAAATGTGTGTCCGTTTCATTGAATGTTTGTTGTCAAGTCTGTAGCCAGGGCTGAATATTTAATGGTTCAAAACCCCTTGGTCTTGTAGGAAGCATAAAATACATATTTCAGGGATGTTTCGGCTCTACAGTAAGCTTTAAATTTGCTGAGTTGGTATTTTTATACCCAGATTTTTTCTATGTGTTTGATGTATTCTTGTAGCCTCGTGGTCTTGTAGCCTGGTAGTATTGTAGACACGTAGCCGATTGGAACCTTGTAGCTTGTAGCTTTGTAGCCAAGAAGTCTTGTAGCCTTGTTCGAAATAAATAATTAAACTATATGTTCACCGAGATAAAGGATGGGTGGATGAATGATTTATTCCTGCTCTAAAGGAAGTCATGTGAAGGGAGTTCGCAGCAAAAGGGAATTATATTATGTGGATTTACATGTTACAGAAAATACAGAAAAACTGGCATGGTGCCTGTTAATGTAAAAGATAACTCACTCCTGGAAACTGTTTATTTTGATGCAAATAAACTAGGCGTAATAAAACTTAGAGCTAAAATTGAATATTTTGTATGTATTTATAAATGGTTAACATAAATATTCCGTGTTGTTAAAACACATAATTACCATCCGAGATGTTACTACTTGGAAGATTTACGAGGTTTGGTGATACGTGGCGGATTCTATGGGGAACAAATTCAGCCTACCAAGTACCCAAGCGATTATTAAGTAGAAAAATTGATAGATTAGAAAGATGATGCCTTGTTTGTGAAGTGGCTAGGATTCGATAAATGTGAAAATCAGTTGGATAAAATCTACTGATGCCATATAAATTATAATGTTTTGAAATGTTGTAAATTTTTATATTAATAAATGCAGGTCTAAAATAAATAAAAAATGTATTTATTCATGTGCTGTTTGAAACTTTTCACTAGTTACCAGAGGTCGGGATGTTCGTCGAAGGTGCTTAAAATGGTATTAGGAGGCTGGGGACGCGTGGCGACAGGTCTAAATGACGCAGCTATTTGGGGTGTGGATGGTTCAGGGTGAGGGGGGAGGGGGTAGGTCTGCTGACGTCAAAGGCCGTGCGTCAGTGACGTGTGTGCTTGGCACGCACGAACAGGACTGCAATAGAAAGGGTAGAGGGGTGGGGACAGTTGAACAATTGCAGCCTTAGGATGTATCATTCGTAGTTATCAACAGAGCTAGTAAGATGTGTCGGGCCACCTATGAGAAGATTGTTGAGGATGAGTTCTATGCGTGCTGTCAGGAGGCTAGCGGCCAGGAAGAAGTTCTTGCGATGGATGAAGACGAAGAGTCCAGGGAAGACATCTCAGATGTACCTGTGAACACCTCCACTCTGACTGTGGAGGATATTGTTGCTGTGAAGGGGGGATATTAGGCGCTTATTCCTCATTTATCGACTTTGGAGCTGTGTGGTGCTTGTATAGTTGTGTGGGCAAAGTATTTGATGCTAGCATGGAAAGTACTGCGGAGCGGGGTGTTGTGAAGAGGGTCGGTAACGCCTTCTGTTAACAGGGGGAGAAGATGGTGCGAAGGATTGTGTGTTTTTTATTAAATATGTTAAATATTTTTTTTAATATTTTATTTACTTCGACTTCTTGCCACGACTTAAAAAAATACTATTTTCATTTGATATGAAGTGCATCTCGTGCAGCAGTAGGTAATGGCTGAGGTGAGTGTTGTAACTGCATCATATACACTATAGCGATCAGACATTAAGTTGAAACGTAAAATGTTATGTGTCGGATGTGGCCTCTCTCGTGAAGATAGGGGAACATCTAATACTGTACAAATTTGATTCGGTATTTTTGTTTGTAGCATAATATTCTCGTGAACGATTAAAGCTGCTTGTGTTTTTTCTGTCATTAAAAATTTTATGGGAGGGGGATGGATGTATACCCAAACATTTAAAATATTTGCTTCCGTGCAGCTCTTTAAACACGTGTACGCAAACATGTTCCTACTTAGAAGAGATACTTATCTACTTGTGGGTTAAGACTCTGAAAATTTCTGGTCCGCTAAGATGGAGTAATAAATGTTTTTTTTAAATTATCATTACTTTAACTATCACATCCACAACGATAGTATTGATAACATATATTTTAGTTAAAACCTATAAATGGTAGGACTTTAAGGAAAAATGGTGGTTAAAACAACGAAATGACTGGATTTTATGGTCTTGTGGATTTTGTGGATTTTTGTGGATTTTGTGGATTTTTGTGGTTTTTTGTCTATAAGGATCATAATAATGCTGGTAAGGGATAGGAACTCGACCTTACATACACTAACGTACTTTAGAAACCTACACCCGATGATAACATCCATCAGATGAAATCAAGATGGCGGTCTCCACTAAATAAGATGGCTGCCTCCGGCAGACGATAATGGTTTAGATTATTGTTTTTATAATAAATTTATTTTAAAGATGGTGGTGTTACGAAAAATTGCGACAAGGATGAGTGGGGTGTTCGATGATGTAATCGTAATGTAGAAGAGTGGGGCGCTCGATGATGTAAACGTAATGTATAGGAGTGTGGTGCTAGATAATTGTAACATTTAATTAAAATTAAATTATTAATTTTTATTTTTTCTAATTAAAATCGGATAATAAATAAGGATTTTCAAGATGGCGGACATGACGTCATAATAAGGTGGAATGTTCTAGAAAACAAAATGGTCGTCGGGGTCAAAGGTTAAAGTCAAATCCAAGATGGCGGCCGGAAGTGATGTAACCCAAGATGGCCGCCTCGAATCCCCGAATCCCCCTCCCCCCTCCCCTGTCCCCATATGAACCAAATACACCTACTTACGTGGTTCTCTCTAGCCAATCGTATCACATCAACATTTCTGGTGTGTGAGTAGTGGCCATCGAGAACAAGAAGAACAGGGTCTTCAAGTGATGGCTATGTATATTCAAAAAATGATCAAACCACTTTGTGAACAAATCCCCCTGAATCCATCCAGAAGGGTGGCACCCCCAAATAGAACCTGGTGCCCCATCCATGAGTTCTATTTTCATATTTTTCCTTGGCCACACTATCAATGGAGGGACAAAAGAACCAACTGCATTCATGCAAGTAACGACTGTTATGAGTGACCCTCTCTCAGCTGATGTCAGTGCAGCTACTTCTCGTTTTACTTTCAGGGATATTACCTTCTCAGCTCTGTGCTGTACCACAGTTACCCCAGTCGCGTCAACATTGTACAACCTGTGAGGACGGCCTTTAATTTTGTCAAATTCAGTTACATAGAGCCCAAAAAATGTTTTCACATTTTCAGAACTGAAACCTTTTACTCTGGCGTGAGAAATGCCTTGGGGAACTCTTAATGACAACTGTGGATGACGCTTTAAGAAAGACCCCATTCACTTCTTACCAGCTGATTTATTTTTTCTGAGAATGGGTGTTTGATACCATTAGCAATGGCTAGTTGGAAGGCCATCCTTTTAATATCACATTTCCTCAACCCATAAAACCTTTTATCCATCTCAATGAAGTACGGTACGAGTTCATTTTCTAGTTTACAGCTTAATGAAGGCCTTCTTCCTAATGGCACATTTACCAAATCATCAGTACGCAATTCAGTATTTTTCATATAACTTTCCACTGTGCTTTTTGATACACCAAAATGTTTCGCTGCTGACTTGTAACCCATAGTACCTGTTTGTACAGCTTTGACAGCTAGGATCATCTGCTCCTTGTCCATTTCTTCCTTTTCGGATTTCGGCTAGGATCCCTCTAAAAGCAAAACATTAATATGAAAGGTAAAAATAAAGTTCAAATCAATGTCATTTTAGGCAAAGAAAACTGTTAATCTATGCCTATGAATTAATATCCTAAGTCCAGCATTACTTATGAAATATGTCATTACAGTTTGTTAATAACGAGAATTATATTGCTATACATTAGATATGAAGCAATTTAAGTACATTATAACATAATAAATCATCATTGTGTTGTAACAAGGCGATAGTTAATTGATACTCTCATGTTTAAATGCATAAAACTTTATTTAGCAGGAAGCTCTTAATATGAGACCCGGTTCCTAATATGAGATAGTATCCCATAAAAGGGTACTCTGTAGGTCTCATAATAGGAGCCATCAATACGGAACAAAAGTGATTGTGTTGCAGATACAAAAAGTGCACGAAACACAATCTAACTAGCATGCACATAACCACTCATCTATATAGCAATCAGCATGTATGAATGTTATAACAAGTAACCTTACCTTGATTTATATGTAAGCCGTTTCTGTTATCTCGGTGGAAAACTCGATAGCTCGTAAAACACAAAATCGGTAACCACGCTTGTCTGCACATTCGCTCGCTAATGAAAACAATACACACGTAAGAAAACGTTCCCTACACCGAGTTAGTGTATTGTCCGCTAGAGTTGAGGAGCTCCCGGCTGAGAAAGTCTAGGGTCCCATATTAGGAAAGGTCTCATAATAGGTGCTTTTACCTTATGCGCTTAAGGGGCCCGCCTACCTGGGCACACGTACGGTGTGCAGAGCTTCAGGAAAAACAACGCGATTTCAAAACTACTCAAGATATCCGAGTGGGGCCTATTTACGAATAGCATTTAAGAGTTCGCTGAGGACCGAAAAGTACTTTTAATTTCGGATTAAGTTTTTAAACTGTATTTTTAGAAGCGTTAAAATGCCTAAAACACGTGTTTTCAGAGTAATTTTTAGGCATAACACAATCAGTACAGATTCTTGAAAGCACTTAAGGGGCTTGCGTAACACCTTTATCTTCATTTCTCCGCCATATAATGTTACGGTCACCGCTCAAATTTCACAGTTATCCTGTGACGACGAGACGAATGCGCGCCAGTTCAGAGACTTGCGCTTAGAGGCTATACCGCGCTGGAAGCACCAGCGAGCGTCGCGCTTATCATCCCGCCTCACTAACACACATACACCACTGACGAGGCGGGCCCCTTAATGCGGATAATTGGGTGTGTCCGATTCGGGTAACCAAACAAGAAAGAAAAAAATCATTTCGATTTGTTGCTTGTGACAAATGAAAGCGGTGCTGCACACTACTGCTACATCAAAAACTTCTCCCGACTTGTGAGACCCCAGATTACGAAACATCAACATAAGATTTATATGTGTAAGATGTGCTTTAAGTATTTCGCTAATCAACCTCACAAATCAGGGCTCACAGCTATACAGCATCTTGAACAGCACAAGATTAAATGCGGAAATAAATCTTGTACAGAGTTTATTTAGGTTGAACAAGACTTTAGTAATTTCCCATGTGTTTTTTTGTACTTGTAGTAGAGTAGAATTTATGTAATAAATTTTTTAAAAGTACTTGCGGTGTTTTTATTTTCTCAAAATTGCCACTTTAGTGGTACTTTTTTTAAATTAAAGTTGTTTTGTATCGGCTAGGGATCGAACCAAGGACCTTAGTCGATCAAATAAATCATTATATAGATTACAAATTTATTTAATGAATTTTGGAATTTTTTCCCGAATCTCTAGCATTAAAATTACGAATTTCCAAGATGGCGCCCACATTTCAAGATGGCGGGTGTCACAGTAATAATAAATGCTTACTGCACTCTAGCGGGTAAGAATTAAACTAACATGGTGTCAGCACACACTAGCCATCGATACAATGATGATGGCTTCCAGCAAACGAAGACAAGATGGTGTCATACTACCTGATGATATATATGCATGGTAAAAAGTGGTGGGGGTCAGTCTGCTTGAAGCCACTGTGAGGGAAGGATCGGTCGCCATTTTTTTTTGCCCTCACCGGGTTCGAACCGAGGACTCCACGCTCCGTGTCGTAAATTTATGTTTTTAAAATAGTTTTTATTAACATTTTATTAGTTAATTTTTTTATAAATTTTAATTTTTTTTAAATTAAAATCTGATATTAAATAAAGATTTTAAAGATGGCGGCCGTAACGAAAATTGCAACGGTGACGTTATAATCCAAGATGGCGGTCATAATCCATGATGACGTCAGAGGCTTATCGGAGGCTGTAGACATGTATACTTAAGCCTATATATGGAACAGGTGTTCTTTCTAAGGCAAAATGACTTTTGAGGATTTTCGAGATCCTAATTTTTGAATTGTGGAATTTTTGAGATTTTTTGGCGGAAGTCTTTTCCAAAAAAATGGAAATTATGGCGATTTTTGAGGATTTTTGGGAAAATTTAGCCCAATTTTGGACAATCTTGGCACATTTTGAAGGTCAAATTCAAGGTCACGGTCAAAGGTCAAGGTTACAACCATCCAAGATGGCCGCTGTGACGTCACAATCCAATATGGCGGTCGGCACCTCTGGCACCTCCTGCGAAAGCCTGTGCCAGCTCCGGCTATTATATACTACGTCCATGGTTTTTATCATTTTAAATGACACGTGTATTAACAGTAAGTGAACTAGCTTTATCTAATTTTCTATCAAATTTACAAAATTATCTGTTGCAATATCAACATTTTGTTAATTTTATACACAATTCCAAGACTCCGATTCAAGAAAATCGCAGATAAACTTTTTCCATAAAGATTTTTTACGTATATTGTTTTTCCTAAGAGACCTTTGACACACAATATTGTAGCTAATAACAGTAGCAAAATGGTCTGTAATATTAGTGTGTAACACAGCAGCATAAACATCATTTTTATTTTTTATTTTTGCGAACGCATGGCCTATACAAGTTTGTGTGAAAAGTGTTTTGCGTGTAAATTTGTTAATACAAGATGTCAAGCCATGTTTAGCAAGAATGTTTAAATATTTTTCTGCGTATTTATCATAAATAGTGGTTCATATATTTATATTAAAGTCACAAACAAGCATTATTTTTGTGGTATTATGAACAGTAAACGCATTGTCTAATGAATAAAGGAAGTCGTCAAGACACCCAGTAAACTGCTAAAAGCGAGGCATGACTTGAAACAGCGGTGCCGCTGTGACTGAGCGCGACAGTGACACGCGAGCAGACTGCTCCCGCGAGGACAATCTCCTCTACGTAATCAGCCAGCTCACTTCTGACAAACACTGCTACTCCATCACTTTTATGAAGCGTTGTGTTGCTAAAGTAAGCGCTGTAGTTTGCAATGGAGTACAACGAACTCTGCCCGCTTAGCCAGGTTTCAGTTAGAACTATAATATCAAATTTTACTCTAATATCTGATAACACCAATAACTGTTCAAAGTTTTTGCTTATACTTCTAATATTTAAATTCAGGACACTAAAACCATTACCTATAAAAGTTTTATCTAATTCAGAACAGTCAAGACAGTCCCATGTGAAAATATCTGCATCTAATGATTGTAAAAATTTATTCATAAAAAGATTTTTGGAAACTTACAGATTAACTATAAATTCTTGTAGGCACTTAGTTTTCAAGATCTGACGGACGTCTGATTCTTGTGGCAGGTTTCCCTTCCTCGTTTCTTACGAATAATTTGGCGTCGCGTACCCACACAAACTTGAAATTGTTCTCTCTTGCTAATTTATTTGTTTCCCAGAGAAGAGATTTATTGTAGTGCGTGAGATGTTCATTTATAAAAATCCTACTTGCAGGAAATCTAGCATTCACTTCTGAGGCCAACAGCATCTGGTTTTCTTTGTAACCATTGATCTCTAGTTTGTCGGGAGAGCAATTGAGCAAGTATTGGCCTAGGCTGGTCTCTTCTGCTGCTGGGTAATCTGTGAGCAACTTGGACATCCTAATCACCCACGTCAATGCCAACAGCCTTAGCGATTTCGCCTACTACAGCAATACAGTTTTTGCCTCTTGTCTCAGTCATTCCAACAATTTCATTGTTCATGTTTCTACCGTACTGTTACAAGTTCTTTAATTCTTTATTCTAACTCGTTGACCGAATTTTTAAAACCCCATTTTCTTTCTCTAGTTTATAATTTTTTTCTTGAATTATTTTTGTAGTAGCACGAAATTCCTCGAACTGTTCAGATATAAATTTGACACTGTTTTCCAAGGATTCTTTTTTTGGACAACTTTTTGGAGAGCCGGTAACTGGCGGTGAATTTCAGCCACTTGTTCCATTAAAAGCTTTATATCAACAACCGGATCAATATTACTCACCTTAAGAGCTTTGCACTTCTCACATTTCCAGGTGTCTTTCTTCAATCGAAGTTTTCTTAAGTTTTATGTCGTTTTCAAAGATGTGCACTGAACATGAAAGTAATTTTCACAAATCCCTGAGTTTTTAATAATGTCTATCACATTCGCCACCTTCAGGCACATGAGACATTAACCACATACTTCTTAATCATTTGGCATTGTTAAGTAATTATTTAACTGACGAAAATTTAAGAATAAACAGTTTAAATATTTTTTTTAACACTTTCACTAGGCACGATACTTCGCGTTTGAACGAAGCACGGGCCGACACGCCTGCTCTCTACCACGGTCTGTAATTCTAACCACAAATGTATACAAGTTGATTTTGTACAAAGGTAAAGTTTCATTGTTACAAGTAAAATAATTCTAATATAAAATTATTAAAATATAACTCCGTTTGTAATAACAATTCTAGGGAAACGCATCTCCATAAGTAGTGTTACGAGCGCACGGGAAGCAAGGCCGAGTGGCATGCCGTGTACCTCAGTGAGCCTTGCAGCGGTAGTCTGGCCACTGACGTCACGCGCGCATACCTTCGGGGATTATGGCGGCCTTAGTTCCCCCGTTCACTCTTCCCGCTATCCCTTAGCGGCCTGGGAATACTGCGGCTAACAGAGGCCGCCGCTCTTGGAGTGACGTGGCCCTTAAGTGTTTCTGGATGCTTCGAACACCGGGTCGGCCCCGGATGACGCGACACATCACAACCACTCCAGTCGGTTCCAGAAAGACGGCCATCTGGTATAAAAGCAGCGACGCCGACCTACGTGGAGTTCCGAAAGTGGAGAGAAGTGAAGTGCGAATTCAGCGAAGAGGGCGCGATACACCCCCCCTCCCCACCATCCACCGGCTGGCGAGCGGCGTGGACACGGAGCGACGGGATCGTGCGTGTGTGAGCGAGTGATGCGAGACTGTGTGTGGACAGGTGCGGGGTAAGGGGCGAACCACTGTTGAGCCTAGCTCCAGTGAGGAGTGTGAACTGTGGACGGAACAGATATGTAGTGATTTGTTAACAGATTTTAAGTGTGGTGATTTAATTAGTAATGCAAATATTATTGGCAAATAAAAATGTAGCCAAGTCATCTTGTAGCCAAATGTTTTATCAGTTAGGTCTAAGACAGCTGGAGCCGATGACTTTTGGAGACAAAGATAGTTGGATCAAATTTCATTTGGAGACAAAGACCGTTTGAGCCAAAGGTTTTTCGAGCCAGTGACGTTTGGACCCTGTTGGAGTCAATAACTTTTGGAGCCAAAGACAATTGGAAACAAAGACTGCTGGATCGAAAGACTGTTGTAGCCGATGAATTTTGGAGCCAGTGGCTGTTGAAACCAAAGACTTTTGGAGCCAAAAACTGTTGGAATGAAAGACAATTGGAGGTATTGTAGTCTACTTTAAATAAACGATTGCATTCTACTGAGTTGAATATTCTTGAAAATGTACATCGTTTTCGTTAAATTTACGTAGTCAAGCCTGTTTTATCGTATCCTACTGATGAGATCGTGTCCTGTGGCGATATGGTATCCCTGCAATGAGATTGTATCCCTGTGAAGAGATCGTATTCCTGTGACTAGTTCGTACCACACCAAGTTGAATTTTCGTCCAAATATGCTTCCTGTTTGTCAAATGTGTGTCTAGTGTGTATTGTGTGTTCATTGTGTGTCCTGTGTCTGTATTTCATTTTTGTTGCATGTTCATTGCATGTCCAGTGTGTACTGCATGTCCAGTGTGTGTACTGTGTGTCCAATGTGTACTCTGTGCCCATTCCATTTCCTATGTGTACTGTGTGTCTGGTGTGTACTGTGTATCCTGTGTGTTCATTTCATGTCCTGTGTGTGTACTGGATGTCCATTGCATGTACATTTGTGTACTGTGTGTCCAGTGTGTACTATGTGTACATTGGGTGTCCTATGTGTTCTGGGTGTCAATTTTGTGTGCTGTGTGTAAATTGTGTGCTGTGTTTCCTTCTCTTTTTCGATTATACTTTCATTTGTGCTTCCTTTTCGTTGAAGGTGCTTCCGATTTTGCTACCTTTTTGTTGATTGTGCTTACTTTTTTTGAATGTGCATCGATAAAACTGTAGTCGGGCCATTATTGACCTCTTGGTTCGGAGATGCCTTGACTATACGCCTGACTTTTAACATGACCAATTAAAAATGATGATCGAGTTTCGACAAACATTTTCTCTTGGCTACTTACTGGATGTGTTTGACCACTAATGGATACGCCTGGCTACCAGCTGGATGAGGCTGGCTACCTACTGAACATTTGTTCCTGTATACTACATAGATGTTACTGGCCACCGACTTGAGCTCCTTGCCACCAACTGGACGTGTTCATCTGACCAACACACTGAGTACGTGCCTGGCCAACCGACTGACAAGCATAGCTCACACCAAGACTTGACTGGGCACCGATTACGTGTCTGGCTACTGAATAAATGTGCCTGATCATCAACTGGATGTTCGTTCCTGGCCACTGAATAGACGTGCCTAATAAAACCTGGATAGGCCTGGCCATAAAGTTGTTGATTTGTTTCACATAGTATACCAGCAACCATAGGTATATAAGTTGAAGTCCGGACGGGATGACCCTTAGTCCACCTTCGGCCATGGTGCAGTACGAAAAAAGCTAGTTTGACTAGTCTGGTGCACAAGTAACCTAATGTCTGGAGTCGATTGTACCATTGCCATCATTAACATCGGCTTGGATAGAAGGCCAACCATCAGCATGGCAGACCCTGATGGCAGCGACGCCGGCAGACACAGAGATCCCAACTGCAGTGTTCCCGGTGGCAGCTGTGATACAGGCTACAGAGGAGACATCGACGGGCTCTGCTCCATCAGTTCAAGGTTTACTAGCAACCTTGGAGACTGCAATGAAGGAAGAACGTTGATCGCACCGGTGGAAATACTGTGGTACATTATTCACTACCCAAGCAAACGCTCGCAGCCACGGAAAAAGAGTATGTCCAAATAATGTACTGCAAGAATACTGTTCCAGTGCGACAAGTGTAACAAACAAATTTCACATCTATATATCCTATCACGGCATTACGAAACCTGCACTGGGTCAGTTTAGCGCAAGCCAGAACCTGTTTGCAAATTCTATGGTAAAACCTTCATGCTAGCTCAGCTTGCTAGATGTCAAAAACTGGAACTCCTACTAAACATATTGTTACGTTCGTCACAGTGCGAAAAGCCTGGTGTTTTATACGGATGCCCTGACTGTTTGACGGTCCGTATGAAATACTGTGAAGATAGAAACTGATTTTGTTCTTGTAGTAGAGTAGTAATTATGTAATAACTTTTTTATTTGTAATTTTGTTGTTTTATTTCTCGAACCTGGCACTTTTCTGGTAATTTTAAATAAATAAACTTTTTTTCGTATTTATCTAGGATATAATCTAGCACTGTATGTGATCGTACCAATCATTATTTTAGAAAGTAAATATTTCGACGAGTTTTTGTAATTTTTATAGAATTTCAGGATGGTGGTCAAATGTTAAGATGGTGGCAGTCCTGACAATAAATGGTTCCAGCACTCTAGTGGCTAAAAATGAGACCTGAAACTAATATGGTGACAATACCCTCTGGCAGATGTTTATCCTTTGTGACACTGGCATTCTGGTATCGATTACTGAAAACAAGATGTCAGCAGCACTCTCTAGTAAGTAATTGTGTGTTAACTAGCACTCCTGGTAAAATTTATTGAAAAAGATAATAATGGCGGTTCTGTCTCGAACAGGTGAAGGTATTTACTATACCTTCAAATTAAAAATATTACATGTCAGTTTATGTGTTATTTTTTATACCTTATTTAATCCTCGGATGGTATTTGTCTCGATGGCCATGCGGTTAAAGGTGTATGATTCCAACCCAGAGGTCAGAGCTGTGATGTTTCGAATCACAGTGCTGCCAGAGTATTTTGTATAAAACATTCAATTTAATATGTCGGTAAGGACCACAATAACATTGGCCAGTAATGGAACATTGACGTTATATGCATAAGACCGAGGGAAGTTGGCACTCTCTAGGATAAAACACCAAAAACAAAGATGACAGAATCCAAGATGTCGGCCTCCAGCAGACAAAAACAAGATGGCGGAATGTTATTAGAATTTAAGATGGCGACCATGACAAAAATTGAAATTTTCAGGGGTTGGGGAACTCGATGACAATATGGCGGAATCGTATATGGTGTCTGATGTTTAAGGCAATGGCAAGGCCTAATTTCAAGGCTAAGTTCATATGCCATGGTCAAGGTCAAGGTGTAAGTTTATGGTCTTTGTGAAAGGTCAAGTTCTCAGTTAAAGGTCAAGGTCAAAATTTAAGGTCAAGATCAAATGTCAATTTCAAAGTTCAAGGCCAAACATCAAGCTATAAGTTCAAGGTCAACATCAAAGTTAAATGTCAAGGTCCATGTTTAAGTTCATCCAAGATTGCTGCCATGATGGTCATTGACCGGCGCCAGAGCTTGTACCGGAACCATCGCCAGAACCTACCAAACTATACTACTACTAAATGAAATTTTATTTTCCTGTAAGGCTTTTTTGAAAATCTAATTACATAAAAAAAAGAATAAAAAGGGATTTGGGTTTTTCATTTAATTTATGTTTTTTGTTATAACCATAAAATTACATGCAATTGGTCACTAAATGGAAATATTTACAATAATTATTGTGCTCATTCATCATTAAGATTCCAAATGCTACAAAATTTAATATTTTTAAATTTTTTATTACTTATTTTTTATCGGGAGTTCTACCACCCGTTAATTGTACGCCGCGGGGCACGAGAAGAAGTTACGTCACATGCTTGGGCTGAGCTCACCATCTGGACCCGAACAACTCGCCGTCCTCAGGCGCTGCTCGTCGTTCCGTGACTCGCACAGCGCCGAGTTGTCTCGCGAACACCCGTCACCTGCACTTCCTCGGCTGCTCTTAATCATCAGTTGCTAGCCGAGAGAGTGTTACTAGCTGTTGCCGGACTGTAGCATGCAACCTCTGTCGTCCGGTCGCTCGAAATTCCTGTCCAAGTTGTCGAGTCATTCTAATCTGCCTTGTTTCACTTGTCCGATTACTCGCTGAGCGAGTGTTACTTGCTTGTTCGTGACTTGAACAAGCTATGTGTGTTGTGACATCTCCCGCCCACCTTCTCAGTGTTACTTGTGAGTAAAACTTTTCACAATCCTACTCGTCAGAAGAGTATTAACACACTGACACTGGACTCAAACCCATGCATGCTACGGAAGGCCGCGGGTTGCCAGCGTGGCAACACAACTGTTTTCCGACTCAAGGCCAGCACCTCCACCACTCCTCCCAAATATGCGCCCTTAAGGGCAGATTGGGAGTCGGCTTGCAGAACAGTTTAGAAAACTTACACAGCAAGTAAAATTGAGACTCATGGGTTTACTCCCCCTTTATCGGGAAGGTGTAAGAGCTTCAGCTATGACTAGTGGCTGAGGCTACCCATCCCAGCATAGTCATCACCTCAGCCCATGTTTCACTCAGCTAATCAGACAGTTGGCTGTGTCCTTAGCCCTTAGACCTTATCAGCATTACTGGCACCTACTCCGTTCTCCCACATCATGCTGGGACCCCTCAATCACCCAGTGAACCCATGGTCCGGTGGAGGCCTATCCAACCTCTGCTAGGTGTCCAGACTAGTACCGGAGCTGTGTCGTCGCTCACCACGTCGACTCCGCATCGGGCTAGAGAACCCTTGGAGTCTGCTTCAAGCGATAAGAGCACCACTACCAAGTACGAGTCCTACCCAATCAGAATCCAGGGCCTAGAGGATACCTCAACGGGGAACCTTTCACTTTCATGAATTTTTCCCGTACTACTACTAACTTGGTGTCTATACGGCATAAGACCGTTCGCCACCAAGCTAGCCCACCGCAACTCTTCAGAGTCACTCCACTGGATGACCTCGTCTCCTCGGACTACCCTCCGACCTGCCGTACCTGGGCCCGGAGGGCTTACAGCCGGTTAAGGCCCGGACGTGCCTGGACTCCTCCGGCGGTGACCGCAGAAGCCCTGGCTAGACATGACAGTCCAGTCGTGCGTGTGCTGGAGGGCCTCGGGGTTACCTCGGTACCTCCCCCGACCCTGGACTAGGGGAACCTATCACACCTAGGCGAGCAGGTTACAGGTCTTTGTTAAGCCCGGATGCTGCCGAACACGCCGGCGCCATTCTTGGTCCTTAGCATTACCATAGTCCTGATCCATTCACTATGGAGCCCTTGGGACCAGACACCGAGGGTCGGCAGTCGAACCCCCCGGAAAGGTTTCAAACGCATCTGCTGTTGCCCGCAGATTCAGCCAATCCACCATTTCTGGTCCCATACACGCAATTGAGAATGCACTGCGGCAGGGTTACGCGCGGCATTGTCTTCTTCAGTTAAGGCGATGCTATGACCAGAGGTTGAGGCTACCCATCCCAACATGGCCACCACGATTCGCCCCCAACAGCGGTGCCCACGTGGAGGCAGAGGATTGCCACTTGGTGCGGAGAGGCTATGTGTTGGATCATGTCTCGGATACTAGAGCCGGCAACAGCTCCGACTCCTCAGACGACAATCACCTTCCCCGCAGGATTCCGCCTTGGCCTTGAAATTATACCTTGACCTTAGACCTCAGTAATCATCTTGGATTCTGCCATATTGACATTGAGCGTCCCAATCCTCGAACATTGCACTTTTAGTTAGGTCGCCATCTTTAATCCTAATATCATGTTCGCAATTTTTATCTGACATTGCGACCACTTTTTTCCATTCTTATGTCATGTCAACCATCTTGTTCTCGTCACCTGGAGGCCGCTATCTGGTATTAGGTCACACTCACCATCTTGGTTTTTTCCTGTTTTGCTAATGGCAGCCATTTTGGATACCGACATCTTTGTTTCTGCTGTTTGTTCCTAGAGAGCATCAGCATCGCTATGTCTCATGCACATAAGGCCGATGTTCCTTCACCTACAGGCCCACTCCCGCCAGTTACGCCCCTGACAGGCGGGCCGCTTGAGGCCTCCGACCAGTGAGTCACCGGAGGTGCTGGCGCCCGCCTCATTGTTGCTGATGACCGGTCAGGGGTCAACTGCCGCTCAGTTGCCTGAGGCTGCGGGTTGCCAGCCACCAGCCTGTTCTTCTTCGGCGCTCTTTCACAATACTTGAATCTTATTTCATAACCGTAATGCTTTAAAGCTTTGCTCATAATTTTATTTTGATGCAGCTTTTTCGTGTCATATCTAAACTATTATTCCTACTGCAAAACGTTATTGAATGGACTCAGGATATTATAAAGATACAAAATATTTAACCAAAATACAAAATAAAACCTTGCAAATCAATTGCATCTGAAATGCTAAAACAAAAATTTGTACTATTATTGTCATAAACTAAAGTATTTAAAAGCCTTAATAAGTAAAGGAGATATTAAATAAAAGAAACGATAAGTGTCCAAACAAGCAATGACACCACTCCTCGAAGCATCTGGCGAGCTCTGCGGTACTCTGGGTCGAGCTGCTATAGTCGGGTCCGTGTACGAGCCACCGCGCTGCCTGTCGAGCTGGCGAGAATTGAGATAGTTTTGTTTTATGGTTTGTCTAAGAATAGGAAAAATTACATATTCAATTTTTTTTATTTCTTAACTGTTCGGTAAAGCTAACCTTTATTAGATATAAAAAATTGGTTGTCTGTAAAGTCGGTTTACGGACGATAGTTTAACGTGACGTCATAACAAAACATTGATGAAATGATTGCATACTTTTATGAATAAAATTGAATCATTTTTATTTTAATAATAAAAGAATAAATACTTGAAATTATACTAGTAATCAGATCTTTAAAATGCAAGAATAGTTAACCTTTATTGCCGAAGTTGTTGTTGTAATAAGCAATGAAACCACATTAACTTTTCACTTCACTTTATAAACAGTCGACGAAACAGTTCACGTGTAGATGACTTGTAATTAATTTTAAAAACTGGCGTTTAGCTATAAAGTTTAAATATAATTATGAACAAGTTTTCATATAAATAAACTGTAATCAAATATCTATAATCAATTATATGAATCACCATAATTTTTTAGTCAATTGTAACATAACCTATTATTACTGCACTCGCCGACAGCGTAACGGAATACAGCGTAACGGAACAATGAGCGCAACGGGACACAGCATAACGGAAAAATGCGCCGATCCCGTGCAAGCGTCGCTTCTCTGCCCGGCAACATCGCTCACACCTAGCCTGTGCTGTCTCGAGCTGACAGCTGTTCCGGCCAGGCATTCTTGCAGTCAGTACAATCATTGAGTTTTCATATAGAATACATTTGTATATAAAATTCCAGAGACATAATATTTATGATGGCAAAAGCTAAGAAAAACTACATGAGAATAAAAAGAAAAAAATTTCAATGATTGTATAATTGTTACAAACACACGTAGAGTTGGTGAATATATGTTTCTCCCAGTAACTACAGCTTATCCATACGAAGAACGTTTGAGGCAAACTAATAAACCTCAACCATGGGCGCAGCAAGAACTAATTTTTTGGGGGACGAGCATAAAATTATTTTTTCTCAATATTTGAGCTTTGTAACTATCCATAGATATTTTTGTCAAAGTATGACATATAGTCCATATATAGAGTTACTTTTAACATAATAAGATAGCACAATATTTTGGAAGTCGTTATGCTTCTGCTATATATTTAAGTGAGTAGGACATACAATAATTTACTGTAAATCTAAAAAAAAATTGAGCTTTTGCTTAAACAAATAAAAAGTAGAGTCAAATTTATAACTTTAATATAAAAAATTACAAAAGTTTTAAACTAGGTCATATAGCAAGCAATTTTACTCATACAAGTAAAAATTTTAAAATAATTATCTACACTTAATAGTTTTATTCACTAAAAGTATACTTACTTAAATGCACACGTTTTATAATATTTGGTGACTTGAGATGCACATCCTGCTCATTTCGCACTTATTTTATTTACCAGGATAAAAATTTTGTTTTGTGTTGTGGGAGTTTTAAAAACGTATGTAGTCCGCCATATTTATTTCTTATAGTGGTAGGCGGGAAATTAAAAATATATTGTCGGCTGCAAATCGGTGGACGATCGTTAAATTACATAATATTAATAATTCAAACGACGTAAATATGATTGAAAAGTCAAATCGATTGTTGTTCC
Organism: Bacillus rossius redtenbacheri; assembly: GCF_032445375.1. Classification (NCBI taxonomy): domain Eukaryota; kingdom Metazoa; phylum Arthropoda; class Insecta; order Phasmatodea; family Bacillidae; genus Bacillus; species Bacillus rossius. Next base: position 5,232,254 of record NC_086335.1, read on the forward strand.
AATCGAGTGGAAGAGAGATGCCACGCATGCGTACAATGAGCAAAACAGGACACATCCGTAGTGGGACATCCGTAGTGGGACAATTTTTCGTGCGTGCAACCAGCGTTCATCGATTTATTAGACGTTGTCACGTCAAAAATTATTATAGAATTTCTACAAGAACAAAAAAAAGCTAATTACTGCCGTTTCTCGATTTCTGCATTTTTCTTAGAGTAGGTACGAAGCAAGTCCTGTGCATGGCTTGGCATGTGATTATAGGGCAGATCTACATGATAGTCGATTAACCAGGCATGTCCAATCAGTGGCCAGGAACATCCAGTCGGTGGTCAGCCACATCCAGACATGTCCGGGCCCTGGGTTCGGGGTGTGAACGACCGCCATCTGACGTCACGGCGGCCATTTTGGACTCAAAAATGACTCAAAATTCCAAAACATTTCCTGTTTTAGTCCTCAAACATGCCAACGTCTTGAAAAGTCCATATTGAGGCTTAAGAATCATATCTACAGCCTCCTATAAGTCTCTGACAACATTTCGATTATGACGTCACCGTTGCTATTTTCGTTACGGCCGCCATCTTGAAAATACGTAATTTTTATGCTAGAAATTTGGATTTTTTTTTAAATTATAAAACAAATTTAATTAATCAAGTTTTAATAAAATATGATTTAAAATCACGCACATACGTCCTTGGTTCGAACCTGGTGAGGTCAAATATAAAAAATGAAGATAGATCCTTCCTCCACAGAAGCCACTGACAGACTGATCTCCCACCACTAATGCCAAGGTATATATCGCCAGCTAGTATGATTTCATGTCCAACATCTTGAAAATCTGTAATTATTATCTAATTTTAATGAAAAAATTCCAGAATTTATAAAAATAATTAATTAATCAAAATTTAATTAAATATTATTTAAAAACACTGTTGCATGTTTCGTTACAGTCGCTATCTTGTATTCTAGAAATCATGCAAATTTCGTTATGCCCACCATCTTGTACATGTATGACATAATCGTTACGCTTTCGTTACGAACATCTTGGATTCTAGATTGTTGTATCTGTCGTTACGCTCCGCCATCTTGAAAATCCGTAAGTTTTATGCTAAAAAATCGGGGGAAAAATTTATTTAAATTTAATTAATCAAGATTTAATTAAATATTATTTAAAACATGCACTTACGTCCTGGGTCTAACTCATTGAGGGCAAAAAATAAAAACTACATCAGATCCTACCTCCACAGAAGCCGCAGGCAGACTGACCTCCCACCACTAATGCCAGAGTATATATACATCGCCAGCTAGTATGAGGCCATGTCCGCCATCTTGATTTCGTCTGCTGGA